>NC_044037.1:70121767-70423553 GCF_901765095.1 Microcaecilia unicolor
CAGTGGTCATCTGGTCAGTTGGGTCACTTTTTTGGGACTTGTTCGTGAAAAAAAGGGTCCCAAAAAAGTGACCCAAAATCGCGGTACAAACACCTTTTTTTTTTCGATTATCAGCTAAAGACGCCCATCTCTCCTCGGCCGATAACCACGCCCCAGTTCCGCCTTCACCATGCCTCCGACACGCCCCCGTCAACTTTACCCGTTTCTGCGACGGATTGCAGTTGGAAACGCCCAAAATCGGCTTTCGATTATACCGATTTGGGTGCCCACGGGAGAAAGATGCCCATCTCCCGATTTGGGTTGCAATATAGGCGTTTTTCTCTTTCAATTATAAGCAGGACACTGTACTAACAAACACATTATGTCGTCTGCTGGGAGGACAATAGGCCTAGTTAAAGGCCCCTTTACACTTCGTTGGATGGTAATCCCATCCCCTGCTCTCATCAAGACCTGCGCATGCTGCATGATCATCAAACAGACTATGAACATTACCCAAGCAATTTCAATACTGGAAATTGCAGAATTTGTGGTTAAAGCAATAACCACAAACAGCAATTGTCTACTGAGATGAAAGATCATTTATAGGATGATCATGAAGAACTTGAAGATCACTGTTTCCTTTGATGATGTTACAAGATTCATTACTAGAGGAAGAACATGACAATAGCAAGTCTGACATGGAATGCCTTCTGTTGTGTTAAGAATCTAGCTTTAGTAAGTGTGTCTGTGGGGGGGGGAGGGGAGTATTTTATTTGTTTTTAATTTGTAACTGTTATGTATTGACTTTTTTTTTTTACAAACCACCATGTAGCCTTCTAGAAAGGGATGGGCTATAAATAGGATAAATAAATAAATAAATTCAATCTAGAATAGGAATTAAAAACTATTGGGCAATAGCTACAACTGTATCAATTTATGATTGTATCTAATTGGATGATCTGGTACAAAATCAAAGGTTCATAAATATTTATGTAATCTATATGCTGGATGCTTTACCACAGTGTTAAAATAAAAAATCAGTGAGCTCGCACTAAAACACTTCTCCCATTAGCTGTTTGCGCCAATGGAAATAAGGTCATGAAAAACACTAGTTTAGAAAAGTTTAATTAATATAAATGAATAAAATATTTGAAGTGAAAGCTTGAAGTTGCTTTCCTAAGCTTCCCCCAGGTCTTGGTTGCGTATTAAGCAGTGTGAAGGTGTTAATGGGGAATGTATCACCTTACAGTCACAGCCACAGTGTGATACTCACCCACTGCTGAAATGAGATATAAAGAGTATGCTTCCTCTCACAGTGTGAAAATCTGGGGGTTAAATATAACAGGGAGCCTGCCAACATGAGACAGCTGAGCTGATTTCTGAATCTAGGGATGGAGTCCTTACCTGAGAAACTGGGGCTCAGCATTTCAGTGCAACCTGAAATTCTCTCTGCAACCTCTATTTTACTGTACTTCAGTATAGACAGATCTCAGATCAGAACCAGATTAAGTGGCCCTTTTACAAAGGCACAACAAGCCCACCTCGGGCTTGTTCAGAACTACCACTGGAGCCCAGTGGTAGAGCATGTCTCCACCGTGAACAGTTTCCGGCCCTGAAAAAATACTTTGTTTTTTTTTAGTGCTGGGGGCTTACCTGGTTACCGCCTCCTAAACAGGAAATGGCAAGCGGCAAGTGTTTAACTTACTGCATAGCAATTTCCTTTTTAAAAACAAAAAAACAAGCCTTTTACTCGCTGCGGTAAAAGGGGAACTTGGCAGCGGCAAATCCATGGTTACCACAGCTTGGTAAAAGGATCTTTAATTGTTTTCTGTTAATGGTTGTAGTTTAATGAGCTGTTTTGAGTGAAGTTGTATCACTCACAAAGCAATCTATACAGTATACAGTATTAATAAACCTGGCATAGTTGACTCAATAAAACCAGATACGGACACACTTATTTAGATCAGAATCAAAGCCATAATCTAGGGGAAGGGGATATGGGTGTTTTGAATAATTTGAGCTGCAGCTGACTCTGACCCTATGGTGTACATGTAGTCCCAAAATGGATGATTCACATCTCAAAGATTTGTGCTTGACATGACTCATAGTTTTGATCTACCTTACTGAGCTGGGGCCGGAATGACTGATTTGGAGCCTTATGTGGGACAGCTACTTAAAGCATTAGAAATCTTTCTTCCAAGCCCCTATCTAATGAGACAGGAAAATGATTCACTCAGATAGGAAATGCAATTTGACTCATGTTTAAAGTTATGTGATTTGCTTTAAAATATTAAATCATTAAGAAATATGACCCCACCCTACAGGGACTTGTTTAAGAATGGTCAGGATTTATAAACGCAAAGAGTGGTGCTGATGCTGATAGGCAATTTTCAAAAAATGGAGGAAAACAATTCATCTAACAAAATACTATGCAGGCAAATCACTCATCAGTGGTCAAAAATCCTCCAAAGCCCAATTCACTACTACTACTACTACTACTACTACTACTTAACATTTCTAGAGCGCTACTAGGGTTACGCAGCGCTGTACAGTTTAACAAAGAAGGACAGTCCCTGCTCAAAGGAGCTTACAATCTAAAGGACAAAATGTCAAGTTGGGCCAGTCAAGATTTCCTGAATAGAGGTGTAGTGCTTAGGTGCCGAAGGCGACATTGAAGAGGTGGCTTTGAGCAAGGATTTGAAGATGGGCAGGGAGGGGCCTGGCGTATGCTCTTCTTCATTGAATATTTCATATTGAATTTCAATTTTGTGTTTCAATTTTTTAATTTTGATTTGCAAATAAAAAAGTTACACTTATCTTTCAACCCAACGGGGTCCCATTTTACCCTCAGCTTCTTCAGGGGAATTAATGTGCACCAAAAAAGCATATTAATGATCTCATCTCACATTCTTCTTGTAAGCAGTCTTCTTAAGAAGATACGTTTTTGAGTGGATTGTTCCTGTTGTCCTGGAAACAAGATTTAAAACACCACAAAATAGTAATGTGTTTCATTTTTTTTAAAGTATATGTATATTAGTGTCAGCTTTAACTGTTACTGAAATGAATGGAAGCTTATCTTGTCTCACTGCATGTCCAATCTTGGATATAAAGAGGCTAGAATTGGTACTTACTATGCATGTATGTCTTTCCCACTGGAAGTCATGTGTTCCAGGGGAGAGTGTTAAGAGTAGAGTGTTTGAGCTAAACCATTTCCCAAGACAATCCCACATAGGACTTGTTTCAGTGGTTCAGTCTTGGTTTTGACATATTATTACAGAAAGAGTGCTAGACGGAAAAAGAATTTTGAAATAGAAGCTGTTCTTTTCTTGCCTCCCTTCAAGGAGTGCAATGTACTTTCTTAAGGCTATGTATACATTGGAAAGGCTGCTATGTCTTTTCCTGAAAGATATAGCATGTGTCTTTCTCCTTTTCATAATATGTTTGAAGTGAAAACATTTACTCTTTTTTAAAGAGAATATTGCTCATCTTTCTCAGGTATTTTCTCCAAAGAGAAAAGAACTCCATATAAGGTCAAGGTTCTTTAGAAACTTACTTGAACTCTCCAGCAATTTTCCTAAATACTTTTCTTCCAGAAGAAGGAGATTTGCATCACCTACTTTAGCAATTGCAATAGTAACAGCCATGGCAGTATCATCTGCTACTAACAGGAAGGAAGAGGAGGAGATTCAGAGTGGACTAGATTCCAAGAACTGAGGTACTAGTGTAACATAGTAGAAGAAAGATTCTTGGACACATTCCCAAGGAGCTTGGATTAGTTGGAATAGCCCACATGATTATATGTTGATGTGTAGACAGGAGTACAGTGTATCATTTAAAAATTTTTCCCAAGCATGTGTGCGCACATGCATGTTAGATCAAATCACCATGAACCAAAAATGTTTAAATGCATATACTCTATACAGACATTTCAATAACTTGACAGCTAATGTTATAGAAGAATAGCACTTATGCACATCAGAAGCATCAATAATTGGCAGTTACACCCATAATTGCTAAACACAATTCTATAATGTACAACCCAAAGAGGGGTATAATCGAACGGGGAGCCCAAGTTTAATGAGGGCATCCTTGAAGGACGGCCCCGTAAAGAGGAGGGGCAACCCTTATTATCAAAACAAGATGGGTGTCCATCTTTCATTTTGATAATATGGTCGAGGACGCCCAAATCATGAAATTTAGGTCGACCTTAGAGATAGTCATCCTTAGGTCATTTTTGAGATGGTCGTCCACGGTTTTTGGCGATAATGGAAACCGAGGATGGCCATCTCAGGAACTGGTCAGCATTATGGGGAAGGGAGAGCCTATTCCGATCTGATGGGCTTCACCTTAACCAGGGTGGGACCAGGCTGCTGGCTTCAACTTTTAAAAAGGAAATAGAGCAGCTTTTAAACTAGAAACGGGGGGAAGGCCGACAGTCGCTCAAAAGCGCATGGTTCGAAGATGATATCTTTTGAGGATATCACCCAGATAGGGAAAAAAGGGTTACTTGTGAGTAAGGATGACAAAGAAATCATAGAGGATCAGATAGACTTAAATAAAATTAATAATGACCAGACGGAAGACAACATAGTAATAATGCAACGTATTAAACGTAATAATAATCAGAACAACAAGCATACATTGAAATGTCTATACGCAAATGCCAGGAGCCTGAGGCATAAGATGGGAGAGCTGGAGTACATTGCGCACAATGAAAAACTGGATATCATAGGCATCTCTGAGACCTGGTGGAAGGAAGATAACCAATGGGACACAGTCATACAGGGCTACAAATTATATCGCAGCGATAGGGTGGATAGGATTGGAGGAGGGGTAGCGCTATATGTAAATGAGAACCTTGACTCAGATAGGCTGCAAATATTGCAGGAGACAAAACCCCAACTGGAATCCTTGTGGATTAAAATTCCACTTGAAAAGGGAAAAGGGATGGTGATAGGAGTGTACTACCATCCGCCTGGCCAAGACGAGCAGATGGACGCGGCAATGACAAGGGAAATTACGGAAGCGAATAAAAAGGGCAATGTAATATTAATGGGTGACTTCAATTATCCGGATATAGACTGGGTGAATGAAACATCGGTACACGCAAGGGAGGTGAAATTTCTTGATGAAATCAAGGACGGCTTCACGAACAGCTGGTTCAGGAGCCGACGAGAGAAGGGAAAATACTAGACTTAATCATTAGTGGGGCTCATGATCTGGTTCGGGGGGTAAAGGTGCGAGGGCCGCTTGATAACAGCGATCATAATATGATCGTTTTTGATATTGGCTACGAAGTAAGTGAACTTAGGAAATCAAATACACTAGCGTTTAACTTTAAAAAAGGAGACTACGATAAAATGAGGAGAACGGTGAAAAAAAGATTGAGGGGAGCAGCTGAAAGGGTAAAAAACTTGAATCAAGCGTGGATGCTGTTCAAAAACACCATCCTAGAAGTACAGGACAAATATATTCCACGTATTAGAAAAAGAGGAAAAAAGACCAAACGTCAGCCGCCGTGGCCAAACGGTAAGGTAAAGGAAGCTATTAGAGCCAAAAAACAATCCTTCAGAAAATGGAGAAGGAACCGATGGAAGACAATAAAATAAAGCATAAGGAATGTCAAGCCAAATGCAAAAAGGAGATAAGGTGGGCTAAGGAGGACTTTGAAAAAAAGTTAGCGATAGAAGCGAAAACATATAGCAAAATTTTTTTTAGGTATATTAAAAGCAGAAAGCCAGCTAAAGAATCGGTAGGGCCGCTGGACGACGGTGGTGTTAAAGGGGCGATCAGGGAAAGACAAAGCTGTAGCGGAGAAATTAAATTAATTCTTTGCTTCGGTCTTCACCGAGGAGGATTTGGGAGGGATACCGGTGCTGGAAAAGGTATTTGAAGCGGAAGAGTCGGAAAGACTAAATGATTTCTCTGTAAACTTGAAGGATGTAATGGGGCAGTTCTGCAAACTAAAAAGTAGTAAATCGCCGGGTCCGGATGGTATTCATCCCAGAGTATTAATAGAGCTGAAAAATGAACTTGTGGAGCTGCTGTTAGTAATATGCAATTTATCCCTAAAATCAGGTGTGGTACCGGAAGATTGGAGGGTGGCCAATGTAATGCCGATTTTTAAAAAGGGTTCCAGAGGAGATCCGGGAAATTATAGACCAGTGAGCCTGACGTCGGTGGGGAAAAATGGTGGAGGCTATTATTAAGAATAAAATTACGGAGCACGTACAAAAGCATGGGCTGCTGAGACAAAGTCAGCACGGATTTAGCGAAGGGAAGTCTTGCCTCACAAATCTACTGCATTTTTTCAAAGGGGTGAACAAGCATGTGGACAAAGGGGAGCCGGTGGATATTGTATATCTAGATTTTCAGAAGGCGTTTGACAAAGTGCCTCATGAAAGACTCCAAAGGAAACTGGAGAGTCATGGGATTGGAGGCAGTGTATTATTATTATTATGGATTAAGAGCTGGTTAAAAGACAGGAAGCAGAGAGTAGAGTTGAATGGTCAGTATTCTTGAGGAGAAGGGTAGTTAGTGAGGTCCCTCAGGGTCTGTGCTGGGACCGCTGCTTTTTAACATATTTATAAATGACCTTGAGATGGGAGTAACTAGTGAGGTAATTAAATTCGCAGATGACACAAAGTTATCCAGGGTCGTCTCGTCGCGGGAGGAGTGTGAAAGATTACAAGAGGACCTCGTGAGTCTGGGGGATTGGGCGTCCAAATGGCAGATG
The DNA here is from genome assembly GCF_901765095.1 of Microcaecilia unicolor. Classification (NCBI taxonomy): domain Eukaryota; kingdom Metazoa; phylum Chordata; class Amphibia; order Gymnophiona; family Siphonopidae; genus Microcaecilia; species Microcaecilia unicolor. Next base: position 70,128,483 of record NC_044037.1, read on the forward strand.
AATTTCAACATTGACAAGTGCAAAGTGATGCACGTGGGAAGGAGGAACCCGAATTACGGCTATGTCATGCAAGGTCCGCTTTAGGATTTACGGACCGAGAAAGGGATCTGGGAGGTCATCGTGGATAGAACGTTGAAATCTTCCGCTCAATGTGCTGCAGCGGCTAAGAAGGTGAACAGAATGTTGAGTATTATTAGAAAAGGGATGGAAACAAGCATGAGAATGTTATAATGCCGTGGTGCGACCGCACCTGGAGTATTGTGTTCAGCTCTGGTCGCTTCATCTCAAAAAGATATAAAGGAATTGGAGAAGGTGCAGAGAAGGGCGATGAAAATGATAAAAGGGATGGGACGACTACCTTATGAGGAAAGGTTAAGACGGCTAGGACTCTTTAGCTGGAGAAAAGGCGGCTGAGGGGTGATATGATAGAGGTCTACAAAATAATGAGTGGGGTAGAGCGGACAGATGTGAAGCGTTTGTTTACACTTTCTAACAATAATAGAACTAGGGGACACAAGATGAAATTAGAATGTGGTAGGTTTAAAACAAATTGGAGAAAGTTTTTCTTTACTCAGCGTCGTGGTTAGACTCTGGAACTCATTGCCGGAGAAGGTAGTGACGGCAGCTGGCCTTACTGAGTTTAAAGGGGTGTCTGGACAGATTTCTGAAGGAAAAGTCCATTGATCGTATTAAATTCTGGTTTTTGCCAGGTTCTTGGGGCCTGGATTGGCTGCTGTCAGAGACAGAGTGCTGGGCTTGATGGACCTTTGATCTTTTACCAGCGTGGCAGTACTTATATATTATGTACTTATGACCAAATCCAAGCCATTTGGTCGTGGGAGGAGCCAGCATTTGTAGTGCACTGGTCCCCCTGACATGCCAGGATACCAACCGGGCACCCTAGGGGGCACTGCAGTGGACTTCACAACAGGTCCCAGGTGCATAGCTTCTTTACCTTGTGTGCTGAGCCCCCCCAAACCCTCTCCCCACAACTGCACATCACTACCATAGCCCTTAAGGATGAAGGGGGGCACCTACATGTGGGTACAGTGGGTTTCTGGTGGGTTTTGGAGGGCTCACATTTACCACCACAAGTGTAACAGGTAGGGGGGTGGGCCTGGGTCTGCCTGCCTGAAGTACACTGCACCCACTACAACTGCTCCAGGTACCTGCATACTGCTGCGATGGACCTGAGTATGGCATTTGAGGCTGGCATAGAGGCTGGCAAAAAAGTATTTTTAAAGATTTTTTTAGGGTTGGAGGGGTAGTGACCACTGGGGGAGGAAGGGGAGGTGATCCCCGATTCCCTCCAGTGGTCAACTGGTCAGTTTGGGGACCTTTTTGATGCTTGGTCGTGAAAAAAACAATGGACCAAGTAAAGTCGGCCAAGTGTTCGTCAGGGACGCCCTTCTTTTTTCCATTATCGGCCAATGATGCCCATCTCCTAAGCACACCCCAGTCCCGCCTTCACTACACTGCTGACACACCCCCGTGAACTTTGGTCGTCCCCACTACGGAAGGTAGTCGAGGGCGTCCAAAATCGGCTTTTGATTATGCCGATTTGGGCGACCTTGCGAGAAGGATTTGTGTCGGAAGATGGGCGCCCTTCTCTTTCGAAAATTCACCTGAAAGTCACTTAGCATGTAACGATAAGGAGGTGATATATATGGGTGGATCATGGTGCTTGCTGCATGGCACAGTTAGACATGCTAACATACGCCAGCCATTGACTTGTCATTAAGGGCTAGATTCTATATATGGTGCCTGAAAAAATCTGCACGTAATAAATTTCCACCTAAGCGTAGTCTGTAAGAAGTGCCAAGATTTAGGCATAGTATATACTTAGCTGATATTCCAGAACTACCTAGAACTACACACGTCCATTTACACCAAGGGAAATGTAGCATAAATACCGGTGCATAGTTTAGGCGCAGAGGGTCATATTCTATAGCAGTGCATGTAAATTTTGGAGCACCCACAAAATGTCCATTTCTCCACCCATAAACATGCCCCTTTTTGACTCCATACATTAGAATTTAGGCTTTCTGCATTATAAAATATGCTTAGTGAGTTATATGCATAAATTTTAATTATTGCCAATTAGTGCTCATTATTGCTTGTTAAGTGCTGTTAAGCCAATTAAGTTACGTGTGTTATTATAAAATACACTTAGATTTTGGCATGGAATGCTTGGTGCGATTATATAGAATCTGGGGGTAAGTAAGCACATCTAAATTTTGGCATGCCAGCATAGCTAATGCTGGTATTCTTCTATATCAGGTGTACCCTGAAGCCAGTATAGAACTGGCGTTAAGTGTATCTTATTGTGATAGCTACACCTTTGTGCCAGGTTATAGAACTGGACCCCCTATTGAAGGATAGATTTCATGAGGGTCTATTCTGAACATGTGAAAACCAATTCAATAACCTAATTGCTCACATTTAAACATGTGTTACACACACAGAAATGTTTAGAATTCTATCCTTATGTGTATATATTTACACTTTCAAGTGCCTTTGTGCAAATGATGTTTAGTTATTTGCAGTGCTTTTTTTGCAGAAAAAAAGGTGCTGGTACTCATTATGGGCGGGGTCACCACATATGGCTCCACCCCTATGATAGTCACACCCACATTAACCACACCCCCTATACCAGCCATGGCGCATATAAACAGACATCATTGAAAATATTATAGTACTATAGGAGAAAAAAATAACGTGATTTTTTTTCATGATAAATAATCTCTGTAAGCTCTTACAGCTCCAGTATACCGAGTGCAAAATAAGACAGCCAATGTAAATTCTCAAATTGGACATATTACAAACACTAAAATGAAAATAAAATGATTTTTTTCTACCTGGTTGTCTGGTGACTGTTTTTCTTTCCATATTGGTCCCAGTCTGTGATTCTGCTTTCCTTTGTTTTCGCTTAACTCTTCTGTGCCATTTGTCATTTTTGTCTCCTGTTTCTTTGCTTTCTTCAATATTTTTCAGGCTCTCTCTCTGTCCAGATTTATTCATTCTTACTACCATTCTTTAATTTCCTTCATCTACCTGTGGCTTTTCATCTTTTCCTCACCCTTGTTCTCCCCATGCCCCTTCCTCTTATTCTCCAGTCTTTCTCTATTCCCCTTTTCCATCAGCAGCTCTGCTTTCTCTCCCCATCCTTCCAGTGTCTCCCCTATTTCTTTCTGCATTCTTCCCTCCAGCGTCTTCCCTCTTTCTCTCCCCATCCTTCCGTTTTCCCTCTCTCTCTCCCCACCCTTCCATCTGTTTTCCCTCTCTCTCCCCATCTTTCCATCTGTTTTCCCTCTCCCCAATCCTTCCATCTGTGTTTTCCCTCTCTCTCCCCATCCTTCCATCTGTTTTCCCCTCTCTCCCCATCCTTCCATCTGTTTTCCCCTCTCCCCAATCCTTCCATCTGTTTTCCCCTCTCCTCAATCCTTCCATCTGTTTTTCCCTCTCTCTCCCCATCCTTCCCTCTGTTGGTTTCCCTCTCCCCCCAATCCTTCCCTCTGTTGGTTTCCCTCTCTCCCCAATCCTTCCCTCTGTCTGGTTTCCCTCTCTCCCCCAATCCTTCCCTCTGTTGGTTTCCCTCTCTCCCCCCAATCCTTCCCTCTGTTGGTTTCCCTCTCTCCCCAATCCTTCCCTCTGTTGGTTTCCCTTCTTTCTCTCTCTCCCCAATCCTTTCTCTTGATCTGGTTCCCTCTTTCCCCATCTCTCTCCCCATCCTTCCCTCTGTTGTTTTCCCTCTTTCCTCTCTTCCCCAATCCTTCCCTCTGTTGGTTTCCCTCTTTCCTCTCTCTCCCCAATCCTTCCCTCTTGTGCCTCCCTCTTCCCCTCTCTCCCCAATCCGTCCCTCTGTTGGTTTCCCTCTTTAACCCAATCCTTCCCTCTGTTGGTTTCCCTCTCTCCCCAATCCTTCCCTCTGTTGGTTTCCCTCTCTTCCCACTCCTCCCTCTGTTGGGTTCCCTCTCTCCCCCAATCCTTCCCTCTGTTGTTTCCCTCTTCCCTCGCTCCCCAATCCTTCCCTCTGTTGGTTTCCCTCTTTCCCCCAATCCTTCCCTCTGTTGGTTTCCTCTTTCCCTCTCTCCCCAATCCTCCCTTTGGTTTGGTTTCCCTCTTTCCCTCTCTCCCCAATCCTTCCTCTGTTGGTTTCCCTCTTTCTCTCTCTCCCCAATCCTTCCCTCTGTTGGTTTCCCTCTTTCCCCAATCCTTCCCTCTGTTGTTTCCCTCTTTCCCTCTCTCCCCAATCCTTCCCTTTGTTGGTTTCCCTCTTTCCCTCTCTCCCCAATCCTTCCCTCTGTGGTTTCCCTCTTTCTCTCCCCAATCCTCCCCCCCCCCCCCCGCGACACTCCGGGCGAGTGCTGCAATTATTATTATTTTTTTTTTTTAAAGACTCAGAACGTGCGAACGATGCAGCCGGCAGCGATTGAAAGAGGCTGTCTGGGCTGGCGTCTGCGTCGGAGCTTCCCTCACCCTCTGCGAGTCCCGCGAAACAGGAAGTTGTAACAACGAAGGCGGGACTCGCAGAGGGTGAGGGAAGCTCCGACGCAGACGCCAGCCCAGACAGCCTCTTTCAATCGCTGCCGGCTGCATCGTTCGCGCGTTCTGAGTCTTAAAAAAAAAAACTAAAAAGTGCAGGACTGGAGTCCGCCCGGAGTGTCGCGTGGGGGGGGGGGGGGGGGGGGAAAAAAAAGGTGCCGGTACGCCGTACCGTTGCGTACCGGCACAAAAAAAGCACTGGTTATTTGGAAAAGGGCATACACAGGGGTGGAGGACAGGTGAGGCTTCCACTTACATGCATAACTTACAGAATCTTTGGTGCCTAGTTTCCTTTATAGAATAGACTCCTGCTGCATGCTTATAAATGAGGAAAGGGCTTCTAATGTTATTATGGGTGATCATCTGGCATCCAGGTGATCACAAGATGTGTAGTTTGATATTAGGACACACATTGAGAGGACTGATTCAACAAAGAGGGCCCTAGACTTCAACAAAACTAACTTTGATAAGATAGAGGAAATCCAAAGAGCTAGATGGTACATCTAGGAAAAGTAGAAATGTAGTGGGGAAAACATAAAGACATTATTTTAAGGAAATCAAACTTTTTATTATTTTTGCTACTTGTTTTGTTTTCACTTGTGAGCCCCATTGTTATCCTGTCTTTTTGGTTTATAATGCCACTTATTATAATGGGGGAATGCTATATATGGCACCTTAAAAATCAGCACCGAAAAAAAACACTCAGTGTGATTTTATAACTACAGTTACACATAGTTTATAGAATATGCTCATATGTTGTTCTGGCAACTAAAATTTAGGTGCGACCCATGTAGGCCACATAAAACCAGGCCAAAATACCTGTGCCAATAAAACTCATAGAAGGGTCGCCAAATGCCAACATTGGGGAGTTTCTGGCTGCCAGAGCAGGACCATAGGTGCCCGGTATAAGAGGCTTGGAGAGGCAAAGAGGCATATTTTCAAAGCATTTGGGAGGCTAGTTCCATAGGTTTCTATGGAACTTGGGAGGCTAAGTGCTTTGAAAATGAGCCTCTTAGTAAGCCTCCCCTGAGGGGTTTAAATTGTTGATTTACCTCCATCTTCACAGCAGGAGCTGCAGTGAAAGCCCTGTAGCCTTGTGTAACCAGTTGTAGAAATTGGTTTATGGTTGTTTACCTTACTGCTAGAAGAGCAGGGGGTGGGGTTGGCTGGAGGTGTCCTGGGTTGTCAGGGAGATATTTAAGGAGGATGACTTCCTGACCTGCACTGAGGACAGATAGCAGCAGAATCGGATACTGGCCAGCATGATCGAAAATCACCAGACAACAAAGGTAGAAAAGATCATTTTATTTTCATTATAGTGTTTGGAATATGTCCACTTTGAGAATCAGGTGCTCAACATTAAAAGTTTATATTTATTTACTTATTTATGGCATTTTAATCCCACATTAAACATGAATTAGGTGTTTTGTGGCTCTACATGAGAATTGTGATATTATGATCCCTTGTTTCATATTGTTGACGGTCCTGCATTTTCCATATGGGTGGTATATTGGTGTATTAGGTTCTGCCAGTGTAATATTTATGGTACAGTAAGGTTCTGAGTGTGTTTTTGCACAAAGTTGTGTATAGTGTTTTGCAGTTGAGCGATTGTGGTTAGAATATGCTTTGAGCAACCACTTTATTCTTTGACATATGATACATATCTAATATCTAAATTTAGTAAAAGGTATTAATTGTGACTTTTTATTAATTTATTTTTTCTGTGTGTTATCAGACAATTATGGATTTAAGCTCCACCCCTGGCCCCACCCCTAACCCCGCCCCCTTTAGCCTCCCCAAACAGTTGGGCCACCGACCGCCTATGAGCAGGACCATTTCAGGTGTTGGGGCACAGAGATTTAAAGGTATTTAAAGGTTGAGTTGGGGGTCACGGGGGAAGGAGGGGCATCAAGAGCTGGGAGAGGGTGGATAGTGGGGGCAGTGCAAAATGCTGTGCCCCCTCCATACACCCACTTTGGTCTCATGCCTCTCTAAAATTGAAAATCTGGCTATGCCACTGATACAGAATAGCACTTAGGTGGAATTTTGGCTGTTCTGCAAATATGGTCATACATACATGTATAAATTCCATTATTTAAAACATTAAACTGTATAAAGGACACAGAAAACTTATCATGATACACTTGGAAATTCTTTTTGATATGGCCAGTGCCGCCCAACACACTTGGGATAATTTCTGTGTCTTTCTGCGACATTTTCATGGTCTTTGATTGAGTTTGTTAGTACTTGAAGATCTTCTCTTTCTCCACACATAGTACAAAGTCACTTGGTACATATGCTTCTATTAATAGTGTTGTTCTAGTGCTTTACTCCTTTACCATCAGGTCTGGTTTGGCCTTTGTGTGTGAATGTTTTGTGGATTTTTTAAAGGTTCCAGTATTTCACTGGATGATCTTTATTATTTGCAAGAAGTGTCCCGTTTAATGAAAAGAAGCAGATGGACCTATCTTACAAGAAATCAAGACCAGAAGCTCCTTCATTGTCTGCAGTTTCATTGTGAACATAACAGAAATCTTTAACATGAATAATTCCTTTTTGGTGAAAGACATGCTTGGGGTTTGGAAAAGAAAATTCTAAAGTTGTAAAAAAACTTCTAAAATTGAAGGCTTTTTCCAATCAGATCTTAGAGGCCACTATTTTGTAGTGCAATAAATGGTAACATATCATTATCAAGTCTGGTAGTCTGTGCTACCTGGAGGAAAAAGGAGAGTATCACCTTGATGTGGCAGGAAATGATTCTGTAGCTCGGACCTGCCCTCCAGGCCCACATGTGCACAGAGGGAAGGATTAGGACAGCAGTTGTACTTGGTGGTTCAATCATTAATGGGCCAATGATCAGAAGCAAACGCAGGAGGTAGAGGCTATTAGTGCTATACTAACGCCTGTGTTTGCTACCACCCCATGATCAGAGCCACCTTTATGCATCGGTCACTATTTGCGAATCAGTAGCCTAGCACATGTGCAGAATATTGCGTTTGATAGCACCTGTCACTAGACCACCACTCTCTATTCTGCGCTGCCTCACCACTCCTCCTCCTCAAGCCACCCACACCGTACTGCAACTGCTGCTTCCTGCCTCCAGTCCATTTCTAGACTCCCTCCAAATCCCCTCCTATGCACCTCTGGGACCCCAAAAAACCCTGGTGGTCTAGTGAACCCCCTCCCGACCCCCCACAGAACCAAAACTTTCTCTTGATCCTCCCAATGCTATCCAGTGCCAATACAGCCCCTCAACCTGGTGGGCATCTGCCAGTCCCTGCTGGAACCCTAGTGATGAGCCCTGGTGGTCTAGTGAGATTCCTTCCCTCCACCCCCCACAGACCCTTCCACATACCTTAAAAACTCCTTATATGGTACTTAGGCCCTTCCTATTGCATCCCAAGATGCACTGGGAAGGGGCTGGGCACTGCCATTTTGGTCTGAGTAGGCCCAGAGGCAGGAGGGAGGATGTGGGCCGTGTTGTGGAGGACAGGATGGCAGTGCTGCTCAGCCCGACGGGAACATCGCCGAGTTTGGCTTGCATCTCTGAGGTGGCAGCACTGGATAAACATTTCCAGCCTTTATATGATAAGTTTAGCAGCATGCAGGGCCAGCTGGAGGAGCCTGACTAGATGTTCACCAGACATAGCAAAGTACGGGGGGGGGGGGGGGCAGGTGGCCTTGGAGAAGCAGGGTCACCAGTGTGAAGGACTCCCAGGCCTGCCTAAAGCAAGCATTGGAGGACCTGGAAATTCACTCCAGAAGGAGCAACATAAGGTTGGTGGGTCTGGATGAATCGATGAAGGTGCCTGAGCTGCTGGGCTTTCTAGAGGCCTGGTTCTCCTGGGAATTGCAGCTGTCAGATCACCTTGGACTGCTGCACATTGAGAGGACTCATCGGCTGGGTTCTAGACAACTGGCGAAACAGTTGGTTATTCTTAGGGTTACCATACGTCCGGAGTTACCCGGACATGTCCTCTTTTTGAGGACATGTCCGGGTGTCCGGACGGATTTGGCCAGCCTGCCCGTTTGTCTGGATTTCTGGACAAACGGGCTGGCTGGCGGGGGCGGGCGGGGGCAGGACTCCCCTCCCCTTACTCTACTATCCCTGATGGTCTAGAGGCTCTTTCCTGCCCCGAAGAGGTACCTCTAGATCACCAGGGATAGTAGAGTAAGGGGAGGGGAGGTGACGGGGGGGAGTGGAGATGACAGGGGGTAGGCAAGGTGATTGGGGGAGGAGAGGAATATGCAGCAGGGGCGGGGAAATGGCGTGAAAGGGGCGGGGCAGGGGCAAGTGCCCTCTTCTTATGAGGACAAAAAATGGTAACCCTAGTTATTCTAAAACATTTGAACTATGTGTACAAGGTTGCAATTCTGCAGGCTCTTCGCAGAGGAAATCTTTGTCTTATGGCAATAAGAAGGTCTTGTGTTTTTAAGATTATTCGGCAGATGTGTCTGCTAAATGTCACAGCTTTGCCCCTATTTGTAATCAGCTGTTAGAGTGAAAGATAAAATTTGCACTCCTGCATCCTGTTCGCCTGTGGATTTTTCATCAGGGTCAGGCCCAGTTCTGTGAGACAGTGGAGGATCCCGAGGGTTCTTAAATACTTTGGACTCATCGGTGGAAGCTAGGACCTCATCGGAGCAATGATCATAACTGCTGTATTGGACACTGGAGGTGTGCCTTGGTGACTTTTCTTTTAGGGAGATTAAGGTATTTTTGGCAGGCATCTTTGAACACCCTTCTAGCCAGTAGCCATAGCAGCTTGCTGTTCAGCGTGCTAGCCCTCAGGACTGTATGCATGGTATAGTATAAACTTTTTTTTTATCTGGGCCGTTTTATACTTGGTGGACACCAAACGAAGCAGATACGTATGTGGAAAGCAATATTTAATTGATATGGATCAATAAAAAATTAACAAGCCCAAGGTTTGGATGGCTTCCTAAAAGAAAAGTTCATAAGCCATTATTAAAATGGACTAATCCATTGCTTAATTCTGGGATAAGCAGCATAAAATGTATTGTACTGTTTTGGGATCTTGCCAGGTACTTGTAACCTGGATTGGCCACTGTTGGAAACAGGATACTGGGCTTGATGGACCTTCGGTCTGTCCCAGTATGGCAACACTTATGTAGGCAGCCTTTACAGCTGTCTATGCTTCCCTTCTATCAGCCAGCTCCAGAGCTGCTGTAAAATCTAGCTCATTAAAGCTAGGCATTCTGGAGCTGTGCATCGCATGAAATGCTCATTATAATACTAATGAACTGGTTGTAATACATTTGCATAGGGTTCTCAATAGCTGCTAATGGCACATGTTAGAACCACAGAATCCCCCTTTGTGCATTACTCGCTAAATAATGTTTGCTTTAAAGCAGCTACAACCGGTCTAAAGCAGAAGTTGAAAACTTAGTAACCTTTGTGTATCGGCCTCTTATTTTGTATTGTATTGTGAATCCTCCAGGAACACCTGAAACACCTACTGTACCTAATTGTACACCACTACAAAAGCCCTCAGGTCTGCAGGTGTCTTCTATCTATATGTTCAGGTAGTATTTTGTGATTTTTTGAAGACTCATAATTTCCACCATGAGTGTACTAGTTAGAGTGGGATATAGACCTGGGTCCCTTTCTCTACAGTCCACTGCACTAACTATTAGCTTCCTCCTGGGACCAGCTTTCTGCTCTAATAGGAATGGCCACAATATCTGAAGTTGTCACAGAGCCTGGTATGTACTCTCACTGTCACATCTTTGGGGGGTGGGAGGGGGGTCAGTGATCTCTAGGGCATTAAGGGATGGTCACACCTTAATCCCTCCAGGGCTCAGCTGGTCAGTTAGGTTATATGTTTGTCCCAATTTTGTCCTATACATTTTTATCCCTAACATGCCCCCAACTCACCCCTTGCGATTTAGATGAACTAAGTAGAAACTTGTCTGAAATCTGAGTTTAAAAAATCACAACTTGGATGTTTTCCCATGAAAAATGTCCATCTGGAGCTTTGTGCCACTTCTGAGATGTTGGTCTCTTTTGAAAATGAACGCCTTAGTATCACAAGATTTTTTTCTGCAAATCTTTTCAATTCTCTGCCATTTCTATAACTTTGAATAATAATTATGATGAAAACACAGAGACCATTTGCAGCCACTGTGGGATCTTCTGTGGTGGGCCCCATATTCTTGTGTAGCAGGCTGTCAAAATGTTATGTCTTTGCAGTGTCAGACAAAATGTTCTGGTCCCTGGTCCAAGTGTCAATTAAAGGATATCCGAGTCCCCGCATAAATTCACAACCAGATGGAAAGGTCCTTGGACAGTGCGGAGGAGGTTGGGGCCCCTCATGTATGAGGTGGCCAGTGAAAGGGGAAGGGTCCACACCTTTCATGTGAATGTAATAAAACCCTGGATAGAGGGAGAGATTTATGGCTAGCCCATGGTGGGGGGGGGGGGGGGATCCGGAGGAAGAGTTAGGTCTTCAGATTTCGGACATTTTTTAACCAGGGATCCTCGGGATTAATGCCCAATTGAGCCCTAAACAGCAAAGAGATATGAGTCAGCTCATGAAAGAGTTTAGGGATGTGTTAATACCGTGCCCTGGGCAAACCCGCCTCCTGGAGCACGAGATTGTGACGGAGCCTAAGCAAGTTTACCCTAGCTGTGGATTACAATATAGCTCATCCCGTGGGCTGGTGGATTACAAAGGACCTTGTGGAGTCCGAGTCACTGAACTCTGGGGGTAAAAGGAAAAACTTCTAGACCATGAAAGAGCAGAGTTTGAGCCGGAAGGGGCACAGGCTGTGGTGACCGTATCACGCTGCCCCGTGGCTGTGAGCTTTACATTATTTAATTTTCTTGCAACTAGTAAAATGAAGTGTGAGAGAGTCTCTGGTTCCTGCTATGGCATTTCTGGGAGGAAGATGTATCAGAGGTTGCATATAGGGTGGGCCATGGATGGCAGGCCTGGCGTGGGATAAAGTTGCCAGTGCCACTCCTGACTATCCCAATCCAATAGAAGGTTAGGTGGCTTGCCCAAGGCCTCAAGGAGCAGCTGTTGTATTTGAACTGATGCCTGCTACTTCCTAGCCTACTGTTCTAACCATTATGCTGCTCCTCTGTGCTTGCCTAAGTCTCCTTGACTAATATGTAACGTTTTTCCTTTCAGTCCCACTTCTAATTGCCTCACCTTAAGCACATCCTCTGGCGATAGGTTCCATAGATCAATTGCGGCCTCTGTGGAAAAATACTTTGATTTGTTTCCAGTCTTCTGGTTTTTAGTTTCATGTCCACTTTTTTTTTAGTGTTGTTTGAAAGGTTAAACAACCTGTTTTTTTTCAATGCTTATCAACCCACTCCTGGAGGCACAGCTAGCCAGTTGGGTTTTCAGGATTATCACAAAGATTATGCATAAATTCCATTTGCATATATTAGAGGCCCATTTGGAAAACTGGCCATTTAGTTCTATTCTCTGTTTTCTATCTTTTAGCCAGTTTCCAATGTGCAACAGGACACTGCTACCTTCATCCCTTGATCTCATGAAGAACTTTGTCAAATGCTTTTGAGAAAATCCAGATACACTGTGAGGTGATTTAGTCTCATTTTCCACGGCTCAACAAAATAAATGGAAAACAATTAACATGCAGTAAATGCGGCTGAGATGTAAAAGTTAATGCTTTGCCTTGTGCATGGCCATTGTCACAGTCCAGATTCAGAGGGGGAGTGGGGAGGGAAAAATAGAAAATGAAGGATGGGAGGTAGTGAGAAGAGAAGGAAGAAGGTGGAGCTAGTGACACTCTAGGATTTCCCTGTGACCGTCCCATCACTTGGCCATGTCTACACTGATGTCAGGTGCACTGAGGACTCACTCAGCCTGATTATTTGCATGAAATAATTCATTAGTTACATACCAGTTATGTGTGATAGTCATACATAAAATGCAGCCTGGAACTCCTTTTTAACAGCAGCAAACATTGATTATAGTGAGAGATATTCCTTTAGTCAAGGAACTTAAATGCAGAGAATAAGGTACCTGCACAGCAGTAGTGACAGACATTTCACAGATTCCTCTGTGGGGAAATGAAATGGGGTTCTACAATTAAGCCTTTGTAACTATAGAGCAAACACACTAGACCCAGGATCAATACACTAATGCAAGTATTACTGTAAGGTATATTTTTCTGAGATACAGGAAGAGATTTCTTAGCCTATAATTAGTTGTACAAGAGCAAGCTGCAAAATATGAAGAGAAAGTCTCTCTCACTCACATGCATGCACAAATGCACACAAACTGCATTTTTCTGTGAGGAACTTTCTTCCAGCCCAAAACATTTTGGGATCAATATCCCTTCCCTTTGAAGGGATTTCTCTTACACGTATACTGATATCATGTGACGTAGCTTGATTTCTGAAGCACTGCATCTTCATGGAATTCAGGATCTAATTTTCAACATCGTGCAGCATAAGAAAAAGTATAAGGAATAAAATAGACCTATCCTGTCTTCTGGTCAACATGCATCTCTTCAAAGCCTAAATTAAGGTGTTCTGTATCTTAAAATTGCCAGAGAATATCCTCTGCACCTCACACAGTGCCATCCTTCTACATTATCAATCCCATTAAATCAGACAAAGCATTCTCTGCATAGAGACAAACAGGAAATGTTTTCACTTGTAAATACTGTAGGTGCATGCCTCATGTGTGACTCTATTGTTTATAAGATCATCATGTAACTGACTCATGCAGATATTTCCTTTATTAGAATTCCAAGGAGTTGCATATGTTTCTATGTGCTATAATCAGTCCATTTAGACAAATAGACAGATGTTCACATTAACAGGTTAAGATATTTTTATTCTTTCTCATGCTTGTTTTGCCTTCATTTAGGCAATTCTATTCCCTGCAAATTCTGGCTGTAGTATTTTTCAGTATTTGAAGAACATGTTGTTATTCAAATCAGCAAGCCCTTTAGGTTCTTATTTTGCAGATCTGCCAATAGCAAAGCTTGTCTGGTCGTCACCACTGCAGCATTTCAACATCACCATGGCAACCTGGATTGTCATTCCCCAGACATCGTGAGGGAATGCTCCAAGATTACCGGTGCCCTCTGAAGGGGATGAAATGGAGTTGGGGCGGGGGGGGGGGGGGGGGGGAGAAGAGTGAGCAGAACAGGGATACTGAGGGATGTCGACAAGAACATTCACATGTTTGAGAAAATATTCTGCCTTTCTTTTCCAAATCTACCCAGTGTGTAGAGCTGCTGTTCAAGACACCATTCGCTGGCTACTTAAGACTGTTAGCTATAAACAGCTTTTTGTTGATGTCTGCTTTCCTTATTTTGATTAAATAAAAAAGCTGAATCATCTCCCCTTCTTGTTTTTCTTTTACTTGTATTTCCCCGGCAGTACCTTCCCGCATTCACAGGCACATATGCACACTATCCATGCCTGGGTTTCTGGCTTCATGTCCCAACTTCATTTGTTCTGGGGAAAGTTTATGCTCAATGTCTAAGACAAGGAACACTAGCACTGGGAAAAATGAGAAAACTACAGATCCCGAGAGAAGAAGCTGAAAATGTATCCAGTATTGCGTTCAAAATCATCTATGGAGAAGCCCCGGGATACATGACAGACCTCATAGACCTACCAACCAGAAACACATTTAGATGAACAAGAACATTAAATCTCCATCACCCAAGCTGCAAAGGCCTCAAATACCAATCAACCTATGCATCCAGCTTCTCCTATATAAGCACACAACTATGGAACGCATTACCAAGCGCCTTGAAAACAACATATGACCACCTAAACTTCTGGAAACTACTAAAAACTAACTTGTTCAAAAAGGCATACCCTAACAATCCAACTTAAATGCCTGAACCCTGTGACATAACGAAACCAAAGCTAGAACTGGACATAACTCTTCCTCCTTACGATTCCCAATGTGTTTGTCACACATGAACTTTACTCTATCACAACCTCACAATGTATTTGTTCAAACCGGTACTGGCGATTGCCTCTACATTACCATGTAAGCCACATTGAGCCTGCAAATAGCTGGGAAAATGTGGGATACAAATGTAACAAACAAATAAATAAATAAAACCCTTTTCTGGATCAAGTACCATATATCATCAGGCGGTAGACTTTTCCTGTTGTTTGAACAAGCTTACTGAGGAAAATTTTCATCAGCAATGTTATTTATTTCCTTTTTCTTCTCTTAGATAGCAGTAATTTAGTAGGTCCATGTATACAAAAGAGGCTAAGGTAGTCCTGCTTTTTCATCCCATTATGGTGGTAGATTAGTGGTTCTTACCTCTCCCACCTTAAAGAAATTGGAACTAGAAGTACATGAATGGAAGGCGTAAGCCTGTCACTTCTGACATAGATCCATCTGTTCATCATAGTTTGTATTCAAAATTCTCTATATACTTACTAGTAAAACATGCCCATTTCTGGAGCAAATGAAACGGGCGCTAGCAAGGTTTTCCTCCCGAACTCTGCCCCCTCCCTACCCACCCTTTCGGCGTTGTGAAGCCACTGACCGCCATTGTTCCAGACCTCGTCAATGCACGCCACCTTCATCTCCCGAGTCCTTGTTGGTTGTAAAGCCATTGCTCCGCCCTCGACGTCATCACGTTTGACGCGAGGGCGGGGCCCAGACACAGCGATTTCGGTGGCTTCACCACCACGAACCCTTCGAACCGGAAGGAAGTGCCTGCAGGTACTGACAGTGACGTCAGTGTCCTCAGAACGTTGAGGGTGAGTTTTATTATATAGGATTAGTTACTTACTAATTTTGGGACAGAGAAGCCTCACTTCGGTGGTCAAAAAACTAAAAGAGTCACTGCTAAAGTAAAGGAAAGTGAACTTCTTAGAATCCGATGAGTTACAAAATCTAAGATAACATAGTTTTAAGAAATGAAAATTGTGCCAAATTAATTTGATTGATTTCTTTGACTGGGTGACCAAAGAACTGGAAACAGGACACATACTTGATGTTGTCTACTTTGATTTCAGCAAAGACTTTGATATGGTGTGTCACAGGAGGCTCGTGAGTAAACTGAGTGGGCTGAAGTTAGGATCCAAAGTGGTGAAATAGAATAGAAATTGGGGGACTGATAGTCAGTGTGAGTTAACTAGCCAAGAATGGCCGCAGACCGGTTAACTCGCATCTTGGCAGATAACCGGTCATTTTTCAGTGGCATTTAACCAGTTATTGGCATTGAAAATGCTGGTTAGTGCAGAGTGGTTGGACCTTGCAGTCCCAGTAGTTGTGTTGAGAACAGCACCGCTTATAGACTGAGTTTCCAAACTCCCTGAAGAAGACTGGCAAAATACTGGCTGACATTTATTTATTTATTATTACATTTGTACCCCACACTTTCCCACTCAAAGCAGGTTCAATGCGGCTTACATAATAATATGGATTACAGAATACTGAAAGAGAAAATATAGGTTAATCATATTAGAATAATAGAAGAAATAGGTAGGTAGAGATGGGAAGAGTGAAGGGAGTAGGAGAAGTATGAGCAAGGGGTAGATGAACATTGGAGGAGGGGTAGAGGAGGCAGGAGGGGGAAAGGGACACGGGAAAAGTATAGGGAAGTTTGGTGGGAGATGTAGTCTGAGTCATTGCTGTTGTCTTCTAAATATGTGTTGGGTAGATAGGTTCAAAGAATTAGATTGGGTCATTTGATGATTGAAAATGATACATGTTTATGATAAGTGTTTATTATTTACATTCATGAGTACTTTTCTGTAATAAAGTGTGCTGGAGGTTTTTTTTGCCGATGATTGTTCAGCTTAAATACAAGTTGTTTACATGGATATTCTGAGGCTTTTCCTCCTAGTGTGATACTATTTAAGTGAAGTTGATTAGAGTGTTGTGTGGTGTTTATCTGCTGTCATCTACTATGTTACTATTTTATGCAAATGTAAGTATTCTCTACATTTAGGAGCTTAGTTGGCTCATAAATGTAAGCATCTTGCAACAGAATTGCCCTATGTGCCAGGATGTAGATGAAGTTTACTTACAGATTCCTAATATCAGACAAATTAAATTATGCGAAACCTATTATAAAAACATTTGGGGAAGGAACCCAAAGGTTTGGAATCCATTGTCAAATGATCTGTGGTGCCAGTCATAAAGGGTTTAGATGCTTTTAAAAGACTTGGTTATTCCAAATATATTTGCAGTTATAGCTGAATTGTGTAATAGAATGTTTTGTGTAAGGGGGTGTGGATTTGATATACTGCCTTCCTGTGGTACAAACAAAGCAGTTTATGATATGCAGGTATGTTTTTTTAGTTGGAACAATGGAGGATTAGATATAGCATAAATGTCAATATTCTGGCAAAGAGTTGTTCTATAAAATGGCACCTACCTGTGATGATGCATAATTTGAAGGTGAACATACACTTGAGCAAAACCTGTAACACAGCATAGGTGGGACACTCAATTACACATATAAATTTTAAAATACCATCATTGAGCACATGTTAAAATAATCTAGGTGCAAGCATTTACTCCAGTTCCATGACTGGTGTGAGCACTCATGCCTAAATTATGCATGTGCATTTCACTGGTTATTATAGTACACCTCAAAGGAAAGTTGGCACCTGCTTTTCTTTATAGAATAGGTTCCAGATAAGTGCCTTTTATGTGCTTAAATATAGGTTTTCCACCCCATTATAGAACTGCCTTCCCAATCCCCCTTCACACTTATTTTATCTAGATGTTCCTTTCCCTATGCACTGTAGCTGGGTTGCCCATCCAGAACCCAGCCAGGCTCAACCCTGCTTAGCTGCCTCTTCCTCCACAAGACTGTTGCCTTCACTCCACAGCAATCTGGTGCCTCTGAGCCTTGGCTACAGAACCTGTGAACTCCCAGGACTTCCTCCTCCCTCCGTTCCTTTCACAGAGGCACATTCAAAGCCCAATGTTTATAAGTAAGAGCTTTTATTTTCTTGCTTCAAATCAACAAAACACTCTTCACTCCAGGTTGTTTAGGCTAGCAGCCCAGAGCACAATTCAGGTTCAACACTGTCAAATTCAGGTTCAAAAACAGTCCATATAACTTCACTTCACTTTAGCTCAGATTACTTCACTTAAGGAACAGTACATTATCAGAGGAAAAAACCAAATAACTTGGTAGGTTGCAGCCCAGACCTTTTTAGTATGAAACAGTTTACACAGTCTTTCTTCCACCTTCTTACAGCACGGTTACACAGCTTTATTCCCACCTGGTTCAGGCTGGGGTTTCAATTGTGCCCAGCTCTCTTTCTCTCCCACAGGCTGCACCTGTTTCCTCTTTAGTAGAGATTGCCCCCAGTGCCTCAGCCTCTCTCCTCTGGTCTTCCACCAGTCTCTCCAAGGTACAGCTAGCCACCCTCTTACAGCAGCTTTTTGGGTTTGAGCCAGGGCTCCAATCTCCATCTGTTCCTCCCCTAGTCCTTCAGTAATCTCCATTTTATCCTCCTCTTCAACTTCCCCTTCCCCCAATCTCTCCAGCTGGCCCTCATCACCTTCCTCAGAGACCATTTCCCAATCTTCTATCTCCTCCCCTAACTCTTGCACAGCCGGGTGGGGAAGAGAAGGATTCTGGGACTGGTAGTTCCTCCCCTTCTTCCTTAACCCAGCCAACCTCTCTGCCTCCGGTAGCCCAGCTTTCTGAATGTGGGTGTTGTGCACATGAAATCTGCCCCGTTGGGATTCCCCGGCTCCCTATACCCCCTTTCTTTGTGCCTTCCCGGATCCCCTTTCACCTTCACTCTCACAGCACCTGTTCCCTTTCTCCATCCAAACACCTGTTCATCATTCACAACTGTCTCCTTTCTCCCCTCTGCAGCCTTCTCAACCTCCTTTCCCCTGCCTCTAACTTATCCTCCCCTTGTTACTCACTCATCCATAAAATATTCTCCCCCTTCTCACTTGATTTGTTTAGACTCTCTTTCCTCTTTTTCTCCCTCTCCCTTCATCATTCTCTTTTTCATACTTGTCCTTCCTTCTCACCCCTCCCTCTAGCTATCCCCATTAGGCTTTTTCTCCTCTTTCCGTAAGCTCTTTTCCACTTGATTCTGGATCTGAATAATGCACCAGTCTTGCCTGCCCTCCCCATTCTCTTCCTCACCATATGGCTTACACTGGCTGCAGGAGAGGGATTTAATTCATTATCTCCTGCTGCTGTGGGGCCAGTATCCTGATAAAAGCTGCAAGATCTCACAGCTCTTGTTTCAAGACCGGCCCTGCTGCAGATGAGAATTGAATTGCACTTTATTAAATCAGAGGGCTGGGTTAGAATAAGTTGATGCCTTAAATTGTAGTAACAGAGGAGAGGCAGGCCATTTTTGATGGGGTGGCACTTGCCACCTCTTGCTACCCTGTAGCAATGACTATGTCTCGATGGCTGTCCTACCTGTCTATGACTTCTCGCAAGATACCAAGCAAAACCCAGCTTCTCTAAACCCTCCTCAGATACCAGAGATTTTGAAACCTCCTTCTTCTGAATTATTAAGTCTGCAACATGATTCCTCTAAATCAGTAGGATCTTAAGGATCTGCTCTATAGTCTGGTCAGAAAGAAAAGCAAACTCTTTGATGTTGGGTTTCTGCCAGGTACTTGTGACCTGGATTGGCTAGTGCTGAAAGCAGGATACTGAGCTAGATGGACCATTGGTCTGACCCAGTATGGCTATTCTTATGCTCTTATGTTGTCTTCAGCAGCTGCCCTGGGGCCCCCTATTCCTGACGTCCTCCACTGAATGTGTTTCTTCCTGGCTTGAACCCTAACAGCAGCTGAGATGGACATAGGTGTCTTTTCTTCCAGCTTTTCAGCCAGTCTTGAATGCCCAATTGCTAGTTACCCCTTCATTAAAAGAAAAGTAAACATGCCTAATCTCAGCTAGGGGACTGCTACTTAGGCTATCATCAACTTTGTACTGCTCATGGTACTGTCTACCACAGTCTTCCTTTCTTCAGGCTTTTGTGGTCTCCCATTCCCACATTGTTCTCTTAATCAGAAGGACTATCACTGGAAGATAGGAACTGTAGGTTTATAGTGCAACAATATACACCCAGTAGAACTAGTGAACACATATACACTGATGCTTGGTGCTTTTGTCAGAAAATGTACTTCCTGAATAATAATTCAGATTACTCATAATTCTAAGCTATGATGTTCTGTGTTTCATACTTTCATCTTCACACAGAGCAAGTATGCTGATACAGTGCACACTGAAAACATAGATGCAATTCTCTTACACATTGTACCTGTCCTAAAGACATATGCTAGAGAACTCTGACAAGGACTCTGTCTGCTCTCAGCTGCCATACTTATGTATTGTATCAGTCTAAAGTAGCAAAGCTGCAAGATAAGCTTTGGACATAAAGCATGGAACTTCTACTAGCACCTGTATGCAGCATCCAGTGTATACTAAGCAGTGTACACTAGTACAGTGACAAATAGATAGTCCTTTCCTTAGCGCTGGTGCAAAAGTATTAATTACCCTAGGTAATTCTCCTCCCCACCCCCACCCCCCGAGATTTGATAATTAAATTCAACTATTGTGCTCACCCCCAACAATATCCTACTCAGAACAATTTAGTCATACTTTCCCTCCATTGTCTCAGGTACAAAATTAGACTGTGAGCCCTCCAGGGACAGGTAAATACCTAGTGTACCTGAATGTAACTCACCTTGAGCTGCTATTGAAAAAGGTGTGAGCAAATCCAAATAAATAAATATGAAATGGAGATGAGTACAGCAGAGGTGGAGTTGAGATGTATTTACATTTTTATAAAAATACATGGGTACACATATATGGCCAGATTCAGCACATGGGGTCCAAGGTTAGGTGAAACAACAAAAGAGTGGAAAAACAACTGGTATTCTTGAGTCTGATTAATATATTCAACTATTTGTATCACTATTATGATATCTTTTTTTAAATAAATGGAAGTATGTGAAAGAGGAGAGTATCAGGAGACAAGAATAAGTCATACAAGGTCACACGACTTTACAAAGGGCACACTACCTCCTTATACTATGTCTAGACCTGAGCAGAGTATGCCTACATCATGTGCCGCACCCTCCAAGGCATCATATATTTAAATGTATACATTTTTAGTATGCAAATAAGAGTCCAGTCCTCATAACAGCAATGTCCCAATTATTTTCAGACACTGAGCAAAAATATAAAGACAACTTATTTGAAATAATCCTGTAGTCCAAATGTAGAAAATTCCACTTAACACCCAAACAAAAATGCAACAATGTCCAGACATTGATACTGGAAATCTTCCTAATAGAGGTCAACAAGCACCAAAGCACAGAAAGTAGGCGCCATTAAGACACAAATCCTATAAACGTCACTCAGTGCTAAGTAACCTTTACAGAATAGCACTTAGAATGGATTCCCGCATCCAGTCTTGGACACAAGGACTTACGCTTGCTGAAACATAATGTAAATCCTTGCGTCCAACTGATGGCAGTTGGGCACGTTAATCAAAGTACTCTATAACATTGCACCTAATGTCTGGAAATGCCCCTGACCTACCCATACCCCTCCCATGACCAGGCCCCCTTTTGAGTTGGGTGCTGTAAAATTTAGGCATACATGTTATAGAAGAGGGCTTAGGATAGATGCAAGCGTAACTCCTACATACTGCCAATTGAGAATCTACTCCAATTAACTCCAATAATTGATTGTTAGCTCCTAATTGATTAATTAGTCTACTCGTGCATCTGGGATCCATGGCCAAATTTAGGCACCCAACTTTGGGCAACCTATTTAGAATCCAGGGGAAAGAGGATAATTCTATAACACTGAGGTCAACATTCAAAATGATTTAACCGGACAGGAGAGGCTTCTACCTCATTAAATCAACTTGGGGTTGGCTAACTGCTGATGGTCAGGGGCAGTTAACTGGATAGTGCTGGGGAGGTCTGGGGTAGAGCCAACACTTTAGCCAGACCCTGGCGATACTCAGTGCTGGTGTCCAGATAGGTAACTAGGCAGAAAGGGCCAAATAAAAATCAGTCCTCTCTTTGCCTAGTTAGCTATTGGTTCACTAATTTCTACTGGGTGTATATTGATGCCCTATAAATCCACAGCTAGGTTATAGAATTGCCTTTGCCATGCTTATTTCCCCATAGACTTGAATTATCAAATAAAATGAAATAAAAACAAAACAGAACAACTATTTCATTGCTGCCTTCATTTGAAAATGAAATAGCTTGTGTCCTTGCAATTTTTCTTTCATTTTCATTCCAAATGAATGCACATCCCTAATATCTGTGCACTCATTGGCCTCTCTGCTAAGACTAACCCTAAGGGTGCCAGCTGGGGCCATATTGTGATTGGTTTCTTTTATATGTTGAGAAGTCTAGGTGAGTTGCTTGAGATTATCACCTCATTTTACAAAGGCTATCAAATAGCTTTCAGGTGATAATGAATTTCAACCAATGAATGGCCTGAGTCAGACCTAACCCATGGGCAGATGCTCAGAACTAAACATGGGTGTTTGAGGTGATTAGCGCCAGACTAGCACCCCCATGCTCAGAGGCTCTAGCGTGGGAAACAACATGTGCGCCAAAGATTAGTGCAAATAGCATGCTAATGTAGTCAAATGTATGTTAATGAGGTCATTTCCTATTCTCTCCCAATGCTCAGAGAACAACACACAAAACAAAGCCGCCCTTACCGCTGAAAAATAACGCCAGCTTGAAGCAGGCATTAGGGTGTTTGATGAAAGGATTTCTCATAATTCTCTCTTTAAAATCTGCCATTTTTAATATAATTTGAAAGCAGAAGGAAGCCCATGCAAGCCCCTACATGCTGGTAGTGAGAGACTAATGTGTGTGAGTCAGGGCAAACTCAAAGTGAAAGCATACATTGGTGCTTTTTTCTTGCATTTAAATATAAGCTCTCCAAGTAAACAAAAAATTGAAATGCTATATTTAAAGGCACAGAAAACAGACTCCAATACGTTCTTCAATTTCAGGTTAACCAGGCTTCGCGCACAGGAGCTGAGCTTACTGAGAAACTCTTCTGCGCATGCACCAAGCATGTTCCCCACTTGCTTTCACTTTTACAGCATGTATATAATTTAAATACCATTTTCTTTGAGCGTTGATGAACTAGTTTTCTGCGCTTTGCCAGTGGTATGGTTTCTGCACTGTTGGCTTACCACAGGAATTCTGAGAATCGGCCCTCCACTGAATTCATGGTAAAATAAGAACATAAGAATAGTCATACTGGGTCCATCTAACCCAGTATCCTACTTCCAACTCTGGAATTCGTTGCCAGAGAATGTTGTAAAGGCGGTTAGCTTAGTGGAATTTAAAAAAGGCTTCCTAAAGGAAAAGTCCATAGACCATTATTAAATGGACCAGGGGAAAATCCATTATTTCAGGGATAAGCAGTATTATTATTATTATTATTATTATTATTATTATTAGCATTTGTATTTGGGATCTTGCCAGGTATTTGTGACCTGGAGTGGCCACTGTTGGAAACAGTTTGGTCTTTCCCAGCATGGCAATACTTATGTACTTATGTAACAGTGGTCAATCCAGGTCACAAGTACCAGGCAGAATCCTAAGGAGTAGCAAGATTCATGCTACTGATCCCAGGGGATAAGTAGTGGTTTTCCTCATGTCTAACTTAATAGCAGATTGTGGGACTTTTCCTCCAGGAACTTGTCCAAACCTGTTTGAAATCCAGATATAATTCAGTGAAAAGTTCCCTTGAGTCACCCAGCTCTTTCCACACCATAGAATAGGCATTTTTCATAGCTCTAACACTGCTGATGCTCTGTGTGCAAGGTCATTTACAAAGTGCTGTCCCATTTTTGTTTTTGAGTTTGCTGGCTGCTGACTCTAAAGGTGATTTATCACATGGCCTATCTGCAAGTCTTCCAGGACCCACATGTTGGGTACCACTGCCATAGAATATTGGTCCCATTACTCCTTGACAATTGAAATTAATCCAGGAAATCCCAGAAAGATTTACTGCAAAAATGCAAATTCTTGACTGAAATAATGCTATATAATTGTGGATGTTCTGTGATTCTGCTCTTCACAGAAAAGTAGAAAGCACATTGGAAGTGGTGGTCTATTCAGAATAATTTGCACTAAATCCAGTTAGTGTTAACAAGATTTATCACATTAAACAAGTTGCAACACAAATTCCTACAGCAGCATAAGTGTCAGAACAAAAAGAAAAGAGACAGCAGCTGCCTTGCAAGTTCATAGGTAGAGAGCTGAGAAGATCTCCTACATCTTTCAGCTTCTTTGAGGTTTTTGAACTTCTTGTCATGCCAATGAACAGTTGATGGAAGCATGGGAGAAATTAATGTACCACAGTAGGGTTCTATGTCAGAAATTTTAATGCTCTGTATTGAGGATTACTTGTGGTTTGAGGGATTTTTAGGAGTTAATTTTTGAAAACATGCATGCTATCTGTATATGTAAGCAGTACACACACAAAATGGTAACATTATAAAAGGTGCTACTTAGGCATATAGTTGGCATGACACAGGCTTTTACAGATTTACAGAGGAGGCATGTTTGGGGCATTCCTTCAGTATATATGTGCACTACATTTTTTTTTTTTTAAAGAAGGGCCATACACTTTCAAAACTCCAAATTTAAACATCTGTGTTTACATCTGCTCTAAATAAAACACCCAGAAATTGTTTTTCTGACCTGGTGCTTGGTGAAATGTTTGTTGCAAGATGTCTGCTGGGTTTGCTATTCTGAAATTGTCATTCTCTATTTTCTCTATTATCCTTACTTTGTCTCTCCCCTTACCTTTTTCAGCCCTCATAAAGCTTCCTCCCTTTCCTTCTAATCTTTCTCTCTCTCTCTCTCTCTCTCTCTCTCTCTCTCTTTCTTTCTTTCATTTTTTTTTTTTTTTTTTTAGGCATCTCCTTCCTTCTCTGCCTGCTCCAGCTTTATGTTTGTCTGTTTAGCTGTTGGTTTGGCTGGGTGTCTGTTTCTGAGGGGGCAGTGTCTCCAAATAAATGTCTCCCCCTTCCCTTTTTATCTGCTTGCTATAAATCTATACTTGTCTGGCTATATGAAAGGATGTCTTTGGCGCAGGTGATTGGGTCTGGGTATGTTGGTGGTAGGGTCTTGCTACAGGATGTCTGTTCCCAATGACTGGTCTCTCTCTATGTTTATGCTCAGGAGGCAAAAGTCACAGAAGAGGGCTAGAAGGAGTCATTTTACCATAAGAAATACTGACCCATGAAATAGTTCCTGGCCCTATTGGAGGAAATTGTATCAGGAAGTTCCACTTCAACATGCAGGCTCTTATCTGACTCTGCCAGCAGCTGGCCACATAGCAATCTATGCCAGTGCATTTGAAGGGCACTATAGCCCGTACCTTTTTGACCAATCAATTTTGGTGGCAACAGCTGATTGCAGCCAGTCATTCACCTCACACTGTATGCATCATTTTCTAAGGGTCTTTTTTGACCATACCATGGAGTATATGTGCCCTGAAAAAGACAAGTACAAATCAAGGTAAGGTATACACAAAAAAGTGGCACAGTGGGAGGCGGGGCTGGTGGTTGGAAGGCGGGGATAGTACTGGGCAGACTTGTACAGTCTGTGCCCTGAAAAAGACAGGTACAAATCAAGGTAAGGTATACATAAAAAAGTGGCACATTTCTTGGGCAGACTGGATGGACCGTGCAGGTCTTTTTCTGCCGTCATCTACTATGTTACTATGTATATTGCCTTGCTCAAGATGTGCTATAGGAAAAAAAAATATGACTGAGTTCAATGAGATGGCGTATTGGCCATTGGTACTGCACCACCTTGATAGAGAGAGAGGCAAGCAAGCTAGTGCAACAGAATGGCCTCCCTGAACATACAAATGGTTTACAATTCCCAGAATATTATCACTGATGTCTTCCAATGCTGCTTAGGCTCCTGCCATAATGCTTATATTTTTCCTGATTCAGAACACATGAGAAATTTGAGAGTGCCCAGATTACAAGACTTCTTGATAGGCGACCACCTTACAAAAATACCTCACACCTCATCGCTGCTTTTTTTTCTTTCTTCTCATTCTGCTCCCATAGTTTGCAGCAGCCTGCCAACGCAACAGTTCTCAATGCATTCACCATAATATTACCTGAGTAGTAATTAACAATTAACAATTTTCAGTGGCATTATCTGGATAATGCTGCTGAAAACATTTCCGGACTTCTCTGGCATTATCTGGATAGCACCAGTGTGGTCCATTGGTGAAGTGAGGCCAGTCCCTGGAGTTATCTGGTTAGTGGCGACATTCAGTCCACTAAGCAGAAAACTATCTGGATGAATTTAGGACAGAAAAAAGCTATCCAGATAATGGACTGTAAACTGCTACTATTCAGACGGCACCAGCACTGATCACCCTCTTCAGACAATCATTTCCAGACACTATCTGATACTAGCGCTATCTGGTTAAATTCAGTCTGGTGACTGCTCCAGCTAAATATCAGCCTTATTATTTTTGCCTCCCTACTTCCCTAGAACTTGGCTGATGATTTCTATTGTAGGCTCCTGTGTGAAGAAGAGGAACAGTACAATAAGGCCCACCACCAGACATAGGCTTCAATAGAAAGATCATTTGGCCTGTTCCAAAGGCAGTTCCTATGCAACCTTCCTATGAGGAAGTCAGGAAACACCATGAGGAGTGGCATCATGGATGGCATGCTTGTTTAAGGAGACCAAGGAGAGGCCTGGCCACATCAAAGAGTGAACTGGCAGGGCTGCTGGAAGTGACGCTGCCGTTCACAAAGTTATAAGTATGTCTCTCTCTCTCTCTCTAATCTCTTCACAGATGTCTATTCCATTCCTAGAGAGCGTGTTGATGCCCTGTACAAGCCTCTTTGTTTGATCACATTGCCTCTCCTGGAGTGTTATTTTTCTCTCTTTCAGTGCTAGGATGCTTTCATTCTTCTATAGGAGTAGTTCCCCACCATGAGCCAGCTGGTCCTGGCACATGAAGTTGCACTCTCTACTACATTGCCACTTCCAGAGGACTCATTCACAAATTATATTGCATCTACATAGGGGGATAGTGGTGGCAATGTGACTTCTGGAGCCTCTTCTGCCATGGCAACCTGAACAGATAGCTTCTCTTGCTCACCTTTAGGATGACTCTCTCTTACTCCACATCTTGGTGCTCCATATTTATATTGTACCCCCAAACAATCCTTATGATTTGATGGATAGCTATACTTCTCAATAACAGGCCCAATATTCAAAGGGCCCTGTTTACTAAGCCATGCTATAGTCTATAGCTATAGTGCATCTTAGTAAACAGGGCCCAAAGTGATTTAGCCGGCCTTAACTGGTTAAATCGCTTGGTCGGGACCAGCCTCTAATATTCAGTTGCACTTAAATGGCTAAGTGCTGCTGAATATTGTGGTTAGTGCCGACACAAAGCCCGCTATGTTGGAAGCGTTCTGAGGGCAAAGTCAGCACTTGGCCGCTTAAGTGCTGAAATTCAGTCCTTAAGCAGTCACGTTTGCTGCATAAATGGGACCGCATAAAAGTCTGTCCAATTTCTATGCAGTAACCCATTGCCGCTTGAGTGATGAATATTGACTTAAGCAGTTATGAGTTAGCTGGCTTAAAAATAACTGGATAATCAAAGCCAAACCCCTCACAAGTCCCGGCTTTGAACATCTGGGAACAACACCATCAGCGGAGAGCAAAACACTCACCACCAACAACTAAATATTGACCCCTAGATTCTTAAAAAGGATACACTTTATAGAGACAATAGTTTCAACTTTTTCCATTGCTGGACCTGAATTAGAGTCAATTACCTTCTGAATTACAAATGATGACTGATACAACAAAATTTAAGAATAAATGTAAAGGTTTAAGGGCTCTTTAACTAAACTGTGGTAAATTATGTACTTACTACATGGCTAACACAAAAATTACTGTGTAATGAATGCAAAGGTTGTGCTGTAAATGAAGGGAGTGTGGCCATTATCAGTCCTGCATTTAACCCACAGGGCAGATAGTTACCACACAGACACCATGTTACATGCCCGGTGCTTATATATATAAAGCCGAGAACACCAGGCTGCGGCAGGGCTTCTGAGCCCCCTTCAGACAATACCCCCTTCTGATTCCCCTCCCATATGCCACCCCCACCCTGATCCCAGGGGCGTAGCCAGACTTCGGTGGGAGGGGGGTCCAGAGGGGGCACATTATAGCCCCCCCCCCCGGCGCTGCTGCCACCCCCCCCCCCCCCGCTGCCGCTGCCACTGCCACCACCACCAACTTTGACCCCCCCCCCGACGACGACCTTCTCGAACCCTGCTCCTGCCGCCAACCCTCCCCCGCCGTCGCTGTCACCTACCTTTGCTGGCGGGGGACCCCAACCCCCGCCAGCCGAGGTCCTCTTCTTCTTTCGTTCTGTTTCTGAGTCTGATGTCCTGAACGTTGTACATGCAGGATGTCAGACTCACAGAAACAGAATGAAGCCTTGCGATCTGCAGGGCTTTCTTCTGTTTCTGTGAGCCTGACGTCTTGCACATTGTACGTGCAGGACGTCAGACTCAGAAACAGAATGAAGGAAGAAGAGGACCTCTGCTGGCGTGGGTTGGGGTCCCCCACCAGCAAAGGTAGCAGACGGTGACGGCAGGAGGGGGGTCGAGAGGGTCATCGGCAGGGGGGGGTCCAAGGCCAAATCTACAGGGGCCCAGGCCCCCGTGGCCCCACGTAGCTACGCCCCTGCCTGATCCTGAGCCCCAACACAAGAATCAGCACTCCTCAAGTGGTTTAGGGGTATGATGGGGGGAGATTTTAATGTGCATGTAACAGGACCACTACAACTGCTCCTACTCTCATTGCCTGTACTTCCAAATCAGGGAGGTTTGGGTGAGCTGTCTGTCATTGATCAAAAAGTCTCTCTTTCATTCCTTTTGGATAGCAGAATACATAGCCTACATACATTTTCTTTTGCCCTTCACAGGCATCAGGAGCTTGAGGAGAGACTGCAGGAGCTTAGGAGGGCTCAGATGCATCCTGGGAAGAAGCATCCTAATGGCTGCTCAAGTCACATGAGGCATGGAAAATAGCTATCCCTAAGTCAGCTAGGCTTAGCCCACAGTTAAGGTTGTGAAGAAGTGTGAGAAGTTGTGAGAAGAAGTGAGGTGACAATACCCAGAGGAATTTGGAGTCTGTGAGAGTAGTCACAAGTGGCTTTCTTCTGTGAAGTGGGTGGGACCATCAAGGCGCATCTCATCTCTACCCCTGAGAGGCCAAATCTGCCAGTCCAGGGATTATGTTTGAGTTTTATTTTCATATGGAAGTTTTACACAATTTATTCTCATGAGGAGTAAAGTAAATTGTCAGTTTTATGTCTCCACCTCAGACATGTCCTGAAGAATTTTTAAAACATTTTTCATAATTAGTCAGAGAACGATACTTTGAGAATGCCTGCATAAAGTAAAGAAAGTTGGGATGTTATTTTGGGTTTTTGTTTTTTTTTTTTAATTTCCAACTATCTTGCAAAGGTGAGAGAAGGAGGATGAAGAACCCAGACTGGGACACACAAGAGAAGAAAGAAAAAGAGAGATCCAGAAGAAATATTCAGTGCCTCATGGGCCTGGACAAATGATTTGTTTGTAACTTTAAGTAGATTTATCCTTTTGAATTTTCTTACAGCTTTTATTCTAGTTTGGATCATAAAATGTAAATACTTTCCATTCAATATTCAGCCAGTGGAGGTCAGCATTTTTCATGTGCTGACCATAGCTGTCTACATTAAACCCAAATATTTAATGCTGAGCCATGTCTGGATACCAACATTGAATATCTAGGTCCCACTGGACATGTGCTGGTCATGGGAATTTATGTGGATCCCTGACAATAAGCCAAAACCCATATAAAAGGAGTCTATATTTACTCACTCCCAGCCCCCATTCTGGACCCCCTACCATCTGATCCTTCCTCCCATCCCCCAATCAATTTCAATACCCCTTCACTTGCCCCACCCCAAGTCTGAGCAGGCCCTCAAGTGCATACCTTAACAGGACTGGTGGTCTAGTAGTAGTTGGGGCAGGAGCAAACCCCACTCTTGTCTCTCATGGTTCCTAATCAAAAATGGATGCCATGACCTCTAGTGGCAGTTTTGCGATACTGCAAGACTACTACTAGAGGTTGTGGTGGCCATTTTCAATCAGGAACCATGAGTATCAGGAGTGAGTGGAGTTCACTCATGTCCTGACAACTACTAGACCACCAAGCCTATTAAGGAGTAGCCTAATTGTTAGTGCAGTGGCCTGAGAACCAAGGAATCCAGGTTCAAAAGATAATAAGAATAGACATACCGGACCAGACCAATGGCTGAAAGCCAAATAGCAGCAACATTCCATGCTACCAATCTTAGGGCAAGCAGTAGCTTCCCCATGTCTTTCTCAATAGCAGACTATGGACTTTTCCTCCAGGAACTTGTCCAAACCTTTTATAAACCCAGATACCCTAACCACTATTACTACATTCTCCAGCAAAGAGTTCCAGAGCTTAACTATTTCTTGAGTGAAAAAATATTTCCTCCTATTTGTTTTAAAAGTGTTTCCATGTAAATTCTTTGAGTGTCCCCTAGTCTTTGTATTTTTGGAATGAGTAAAAAATCGATTCACTTCTATCCTGCTTATAATCGAATGAGAAAAACGCCCAAGTTCCGACCTAAATCGGGAGATGGACGTTTAACAAAAACGAATAACGCGGTATAATCGAAAGCCGAACTTGGACGTTTTCAACTGCACTCCATCGCGGAAGCGTACAAAGTTGACGGGGGCGTGTCGGAGGCGTAGTGAAGGCAGGACTGGGGCATGGTTATCACCCGAACAGAGATGGGCGCCTTTCGCCGATAATGGGGAAAAAGTATGCGTTTGTAGCTAGAATTTAGGGCACGAATAAGGCCCCAAAAAGTGCCCTAAATGACCAGATTACCCCCAGAGGGAATCGGGGATGACCTCCCCTGACTCCCCCAGTGGTCACTAACTCCCTCCCACCACAAATAAATGATGTTTCACAACTTTTTATTTTCACCCTCAAATGTCATACCCACCTCCCTGGCAGCAGTATTGGGGATAACCTCCCTTTACTCCCCCAGTGGTCACCAAACCCCTCCCACCCAAAAAAGAAATTTAAAACACATTTTTTTGCCAGCCTCTATGCCAGCCTCAAATGTCATACCCAGCTCCATCACAGCACTATGCAGGTCCCTGGAGCAGTTGTTAGGGGTGCAGTGGACTTCAGGCAGGTGGACCCAGGCCCATCCCCCCCCTACCTGTTACAATTGTGCTGCTTAATGCTTAGTCGTCCAACCCCCCCAAACCCACTGTACCCACATGTAGGTGTCCCCCTTCACCCCTTAGGGCTATAGTAATGGTGTAGACTTGTGGGCAGTGGGTTTTGAGGGGATTTGGGGGGCTCAACACACAAGGGAAGGGTGCTTTGCACCTGGGAGCTCTTTTACCTTTTTTTTTGTTTTTGTAAAAGTGCCCCCTAGGGTGCCCGGTTGGTGTCCTGGCATGTGAGGGGGACCAGTGCACTACGAATCCTGGCCCCTCCCACGAACAAATGCCTTGGATGTATTCGTTTTTGAGCTGGGCGCTTTCATTTTCCATTATCGCTGAAAAACAAAAACGCCCAGCTCACAAATTGTCGAATAAAACATGGACGTCTATTTTTTTTTCGAAAATACGGTTCGGTTCGCCCCTTCATGGACCAATTCTCGGACATAAACGCCCATGGAGATAGATGTTTTCGTTCGATTATGCCCCTCCATGTGTTCTACACCACTCATAATTTTGTAGACCTCAATTATATCTCCCTGTCTCTTTTCCAAGCTAAAGAGACCTAACCCCTTTAGCCTTTCCTCATATGAGAAGAGTTCCATCCCCTTTGTCATTTTAGTCACTCTTCTTTGAACCTTTTCTAATTCTGCTATATTTTTTTTGAGATACAGTGACCAGAACTGAATGCAATACTCAAGGTCACTGAACACAATACTCATGGTTCAATTCTCAGTGCAGCTCCTTGTTACGCTGGGCAAGTCACTTAGGGATGAATTCTATGTATGGTGCTGATAAAAGCCCTATTCTATAAGCTGCGCTTAAAGTTAGGCATGGTTTATAGAATAGCGCTTATGCCCAGGACTCACACCTAACTTTAGGCATGCCCATTTGCACCAACTGAAATGTTGTGCAAATGTACACTCCTAAATTAGGCACATGTCCCCATTAGTCTATAACAATGCACATAAATGCTAGGAATGCCCCCGTTCTGCCCATGACCCCATTGCCATGCCACTTTTTAACATTTGTGCATAAAGTTCAGGCGCAGATCCTGTGCCTAAATTTACACATACATGTTCCAATTATATCTAATTAATGCCAATAATTGCTTGTTAAAATGCCGATTATTGGCACTAAATAGCTTATTATTCAATTAAATTGTGTGCACAAATTGGGCACATGCCTAATTTGTGCACACAATTTTTGCCAACTTTCATAGAATTAGAGGGTTAACCCTCCATTATCCCAGGTACAAAAATAAGTACCTGTATATAATACGTAAACCATGCACTATTTTAGTTCACGGCCATTTACTACCCCAATAAAAAAAAAAGTCTTTTTTTTCCCTGCCATGGTAAAAACTAGTCCAGCACATGTCAATTTCACATGCCCACACTAGCACAGGCCACTTTTTACCACTGCTTAGTAAAAGGGCCCCTAAGCTTAGAATACTGTGAGGTGAATAACTGCCCCATTTAAGCACACGTATATATACCTGCCATAGAGCTAATGTAAGTGTGCATGCCTAGATTTATGTGCATAACTACAGACTTATGTAAGTATTCTATAATGGAATTAAGCATTTAATTGCTGTTATAGAATTTGTGCTTAGCACATACTCTTAAGGCACCTAACTTTAGGAGCATGTACAGAATTAGTCCCTTAATGTACTGTGTTGGGATTAATGTGTGTGAGTGGGGATTATTTCAATGTATTGCACTGTGTTTTAAACATGGAAATAGGAATGATTTAAATTTGCAATTATAGGGATTATGCCTGACAGTGGGAGAGATTCAAATGCATGGTGCTTTATGAGTTTATGAGTAAAATTGGGGAAGAATTTAGAGGGTAATTTTTAGTGAACCTATAGGCTTGGAAGCCATTTTTCAATGGGAAATTCCCATGGTTCCCCTTTGACAATCCAATGGTAGTAGTTCTTTGGGGATTTTTTTTCCCACACATTTTGCAGGTTAAACCGTAAAACACAGAACCAGCCCATAGACATCTGACATCCTAGAAAAACCTTCAGCCATGCACAGTACCACCCCAACCCACCCCTGTGCATTTTAAGACTCTTCCTCCCTCCCTTCTACTCCACCCCCTCTCAAGTCTAGTATCTCCCCTTCCTTATCCCCCCTCCAAGGTGTCCAACATCTCTGTCCTTCCGTACTCATCCTCTCCATTGTGTCCATAACCTAACTCCTTACATACTCCCCCCTTGATGTCCAGCATATCTCCCTTCCCCTACTCCTCCCTTATTGTACAGCAGTTCTTTCCTCCCTCCCACCTCCTCAGTGTTCAGCATCTCCCCATTCTCCCTCTGAGGTGTTCAACGGCATCCCTTCCCTTGATATCCACACTGGCATATCAGTTGCTGACACAAGTCATCATAGTCAATGCAGAGCCCTGTGCATCTGCCCATGCTCAAGGCTCACCAGGCCCCTTCTTTTCTAACAGGCCTGCACTATGTGTGGATGCTAAAGGCCCCGATTTGGTTGTGATAAGTGTTATATTGGCAAGCTGACTGACATGCCTGTGCTGCCCTAGAAAGGGTAAGGAAAGGAAGGGAAGCTTCTGAATATATCAGAGGAAGGATGGGGAGATGCTGAATAGGCATGTTGATTGCCATGTCTGTGCCAGCCATCAAATTGTCATGCCCTAGGCAGATGCCTGATCCACCTGGTGGTCAAGCTGGTCCTAAACCAGGTCCACTCCCAGCTCTTCCTCTATATCCTGTAATAACAAGAATGTGCAATGCTTACTGTGTACATACTGTTTCCCACAAAAGCGAGGAGCAGAATTTTCAGAGGAACCTTCTCAATGGAAAAATCCTTTGACAATTGCCCCATTAATGTGCAGTGCTTGGGATTATGTGTGGTAGTGGGGGATATGTTTACATACGTTATGGTACACTATTAAACCACCTTTTTTAAACAAAGTTGAACCCAAAGCTGTCTAAGACAATAGATTCATATGTTGAAATCTATACATCATGATGATATACTGTAATACCTTTAAAAACATACAAGCAATGGCAATAATACTGAGCTAGGAAGACTTTAAAGTGCAACACTAGGGATAATGTATAAGCACGGGGTAAAATTTATGCATGCCACTGGTTTCTATAGAGAAGGATGAACAAAATGAATGTGCAATGCTGGGGCTTGCATGAGTTTCCATGAAATTAATACACTGTACTAGTAAGATTGCTGAGCAGTATGAGGACTGAACAAGCTTAGAGCAAAGTACAGGTTTAATAAATGATGTTAATCCACACAATAAATACCAGAGTAAAAATAACGCACACAGGAAAGATGAATAAAGTCTAGGGTTTCAATTGCTTATATCTGAGAATATTCCTTACTGGCAGATCAGTTTTACTGTCAGAAAGAGCCCTAGATATAGAGCTACGTAGGATAAAAAATCCGTATGGTGTCCCTGGATTAATTACTAATCCATTTGAGGTTTGGATATGTCGATAGAGTAGAGCAGTGCCAGGGTAGTGTAAATTTTGCTGATGTGCTGATGCTTGAAAACAGTAATGTTCAGATTCTGCTTCATCTGCATTTCCTGCAGTAACAATTACCACACTGGTGTTTAACTCGTATAACTGTGTAATATCTTCATTCGGCCCCAGTTATAAAGCACAAGATTGGGCTATGGCTATACCCACACCCATTTAACAAACTCCAGCATTGTCTTGATCTCTCTCTCAGATTCCCCAATGCTGTATGTTAACCTTGTTCACATTCTGTTATAAACAGTCACAGAGTGCAGTGACCACTAATTCAAAACTGCAGCACTGCGTGGGATAACCTCACCTACAATCAACTGTTCATCCCACTGAAACGCACTAACCACACTCACCTTAAGTTTACACCACTGTTTAGTACAACCTTACACTCACCTTCTCAGCCAGTACAGTGTCATAACCACACTAACACTCAGGCATCGTCCCCAGCTGCAGGCAGGAGAGGAAATGGCTTAGTGGTTAGAGCTGTCAGCTGAAAGCCAAGGAACTCAGGGCTCAAAACCTGTTTCTGCCACAGTCAGTCTTCATGACCTTACACAACTCAACCTTTCTCAGGTATCCACCTAGGTGGTAATTCTCAAAAGGTTGCTTAAAGTTAGGAGCTGGGATGCTGCAATTGCCACTATAAAATTTGTCTAATCCTTCAGTTAGTAGTTAACTTTAGGTGCAAGCACTTACATTGTTGTAAATGCTCACACCTAACTGCAAGAAGTTAGACACAACTGCAGGTATTCTATAGCCTGTGTGTGCAACGGAGACACACTCCTGTCCCTCACAGACTCACACTCCCTCTTGCAATTTGCACATTCAATTTATGTCCCAGATGATTGAAATGAGGGGGGATAGAATGTAAACTCCTAGGGCATGCAATATTGGACCTGAATGTTTACCACCCCTGTACAGTGCTGTGTATATCCTGTAACACTAATAAAAAAAAAAGTACAAATTATAATATGCTTGTCATTCTCAGCTGTATACCCTAGTACAGCTTCTTTCTGTATCTCTCCTTCTCTCTGGAATTCCCTCCCACTCGGACTTCTGGGAAGTTTGGATGTTTCTGTTGTCTGACCTGTTCAATGCTTCCTTAGAGTCTGGAGTGGTCCCAGTGGACTGGAGAAAGGGTGCATGTGGTCCCTCCAGGGCTGCCGAGGGGGGGGGGGGGCAGGGGGGGAAAAATTCCCAGGGACCGGGACTCCAAGGAGGGCCCGGCACAGGGGTCTCTCGCCCTCTCTTGCTCCCAGGCCGCCGGCGCCGCAGTCCCCAGTCTCCACCTACCTACCCTCCTGTCTGCCATCCTACCATCTTTATTTTAAAAAAGAAAAAAAACCTCAAAATCGGCAGTGTAGCAACATCGTGTGAAAGCGCCAGATTGCCTCGGGCGGGTCTTCCCTCACTGTGTCCTGCCCTACTCTGATAACTTCCTATTTCCGTGAGGGCGGGACACACTGAGGGAAGGCCCACCCGAGGCGATTTGCCACTTTCACACAGAAGGTGCTGCGCTGCTGATTTCGATTTTTTTGTTTTTTTTTAATGAAGGTGGTCAGACGGCAGACAGAAGAGAGCTGAGGGTAGGTAGGTGGAGACTGGGGACTGCAGCGCTTGTGGCCTGGGAGCAGGAGAGGGAGGCGAAAGCAGAAGTGATTGGGGGGAGGCAGAGGCGGGGGGAGGTAGGGGGAGGTGGGGGAGGGGCGGCAGCAATCCTTGGGGGGGGGCTGGGAGTGGCCTTGCCCCAGGCCCGACTCAGGCTCTTGGTGGCCTTGGGTCCCTCTGCACAAGAGTGGAAATAAGAAGGAGGTTGGGAATTACTGACCTGTTAGTCTGACCTCAGTGGTGAGTAAACTAATGGAAACGCTTCTAAAGAGGAGGATTGTGAGGTTTCTAGAATCAAATGGACTGCAGGACTTGAGACAGCATGGTTTCACTAGAAGCAGGTCTTGCTAGACTAATCTGATTTTTTTTTGACTAGGTGACCAGTTGGATATAGGAGGGGCATTAGATGCGGTGTACTTGGATTTTAGCAAAGCCTTTGACATGGTTCCGGGCAGGCGACTGATAAACTGGGTGCCTTTGGCATGGGTCCCAAAGTGACTGCCTGGGTTAAAAACTGGTTAAGTGAAAGGAGATAGAGGGTAGTGGTACATGGAGCCTGCTCTGAGGAAAAGAATTTTATTGGTGGTGTACCACAGGAATTGGTCCTTGGGCCAGCTCTTTTTAACATCTTTGTGAGTGATATTGCAGAAGGCCTGTCTGGTAAAGTTTGTCTCTTTGCAGATGATACCAAACTCTGTAATAGGGTTGAGACCCCGGAGGGTGTGGATAGCATGTGGAGCGATCTGGCAAAACTGAAAGAATGATCCATTTATTTGGCAACTCAGATCTAATGCTAAAAAATGTAGGGTCATGCATTTAAGCTGCAAAAATCCAAGGGAACAGTATACTATAGGAGGTGAAGTGCTTCTTTGTACAAAAGAAGAGCGAGACTTGTGGGTGATTGTGTCAGATGATCTCAAGGTGGCCAAACAGATAGAAAGGGCGACGGTCAAAGCCAGAAGGATGCTCAGCTACATAGGGAGAGAAATGATCAACAGGAAAAAAAGAGGTGATAGTGCCCTTGTATAAAGCTCTGGTGAGGCCCCATTTAGAATATTGTGTCCAATTCTGGAGACCGCATCTACAAAAAGATATAAACAGGATGGAGTCAGTCATAGGCGCCCCGTATAGGAGGCTTGGGGAGGCTAAGCCTCCTCAGCCCAATCGTGGACTGCTCTTTAAAAGAGATGGCACCTAAGCGCCAAAATGCTGCAGTGACTGGCGGTCTCTGCCTCCTCCTCCTCCCCTCCCTCCGTCCCCCCTCCCGCGCGAGTCTTGCACCCCCACCCCACTCTCACCAATCCATCCGCGTGGTCACTTCGTCTCGGCCTGAGGCGTTCTCCCTCCGACGCCGGCAAATCAGCGATGCACATAGCCAGCCTTAATCTGCCTGCGTCGGAGCGTCTCCCTCAGACGAGTCCCACCTCTGCGTAAGACAGGAAGTTGAATTAGAGGAGGCGGGACGCGTCTGAGGGAGACGCTCTGACGCAGGCAGATTAAGGCTGGCTATGTGCATCGCTGATTCGCCGGGCCGGCGTCGGAGGGAGAACGCCTCAGGCTCTAATATGTAACGAGAGAGTAGAAGTGAGGGACATGCTGTGCTTGGAGAAAGGTGAAAAGGGAGATTAACGGAACATACTGGGCAAGGAGAAAAGTGGAAATGGGAGGTCAGAGTGAGACATTAAGGTGGGAGGAAAGATTGGGAAAAGGAAGAAGGAAATGGAGATTGGAGGAGCATGCTGGATATTGTGGAAGAAGAGTTTGAGGGCATTCTGTGAACAGAGGAATGGGGGAGGAGAGATTGGGGAACATTCTGGGCATGGCCAGTGGAAAGGAAGATCGGGGAACATGGTGGAAGGGGAGATTGTGGGACATGCTGGGCATGGAGAAATGTGAGAAAGGAAATGGGGGGTTCATGCTGGGCATGGAGGAGGGTAGAAAAAGGGCGATTAGGGTGACATGCTGGGCACAGAGGAGTGAAGGTGGGAGGAAAGATCAGGGGGTGGTGCTGGAGAGGAGGGAAGGTGGAAAGAGAAATCAGGGAGATGCTGGTTAGGAAGGAAGGTGGAAGAGAAAACCAGGAAGAGATGCTGGGCAAGAAGGAAGGGGGAAGAGAAAACTAGGAAGAGATGCAGGGCAAGAAGGAAGGGAAGAAAGGAGAGATGCTTGGCATCAATGGAAAGGAGAGAGGGGAGATGTTAGAAATGGGTGGGGAAAGAGATGCAGAGCTAGATAGAAGCAGTAAAAAGAGGGAGCTGGAAGACTGGAGGATGAGAAAGAGGGATAAAGTTTGAGAGGCAAAAAATGTATTGGGGGAAGATGAGCATGAAAAAAATCAATGTCTGAGTGGAAGAAATTGAGAAAATATAACATGGCAAATGAACAGGAGGCCCTGGACATTGATCTAAGGGATACAGAGAGAGAATGAGACTACTATGCTTAGAAAAATAGCATTACCAGGCATAAAGGTAGAAAAATAATTTTATTTTCCATTTATTGATTGAAATTTGTCAGCTTTGGGAATTAAAATCTGCTATCTGTATATTTTGCACTGTACATAAGGAAGGTTGCTGGACATTGGTGGATGGAGGGGAGAGGAGGGTTGCTGGAAATGGATGGAGAGGAGGGAAGAGTGAGGAAGGAGATGAGATGAGGGAAAAGGAAGAGAGAAAAACTGCACATGGAGGAAGATAATAGGCAGAAGCTGGATCCACTGGACAGTCAAGTCTGTGAAGGACCCAGCTTTTACTTACGGATGTAGGGCAAGAAATGAAGAAGAAAGGCGGAAAGTAAAGAAATAAATGGAAAGGAAACCCTGGAAACGGAGTTAAGAGGACAGATAGCAGCAGAATCGGATACTGGGCCAGCATGATCAGAAAAACAAAGTCACTAGACAACAAAGGTAGAAAAGATCGTTTTATTTTCATTATAGTGTTTGGAATATGTCCACTTTGAGAATTAGGTTCTCAACATTAAAAGTTTATATTTATTTACTTATTTATGGCATTTTATCCCACATTAAACATGAATTAGGGTGTTTTGTGGCTCTACATGAGAATTGTGATATTATGATCCCTTGTTTCATATTGTTGACGGTCTGCATTTTCTATATGAGTGGTATATTGGTGTATTAGGTTCTGCCCAGTGTAATATTTATGGTACAGTAAGGTTCTGAGTGTGTTTTTGCACAAAGTTGTGCATAGTGTTTTGCAGTTGAGCGATTGTGGTTAGTATATGCTTTGAGCAACCACTTTATTCTTGACATATGATACATAGCTAATATCTAAATTTAATAAAAGGTATTAATTGTGACTTTTATTTTTATTTTTTTTTCTGTGTGTTATCAGACAATTATGGATTTAAACTCCACCCCTGGCCCCACCCCTAACCCCACCCCCTTTAGCCTCCACAAACAGTTGGGCCACTGACCGCCTATGGAGTCAGTCCAGAGAGCGGCTACTAAATTGGTCAGTGGTCTCTGTCATAAAGTGTATGGAGACAGACTTAAGGATCTCAATATGTATACATTAGAAGAAAGATGGGAGAGAGGGGATATGATAGAAACAGTTAAATACCTCCATGACATTAATGTACAGGAAGTGTGCCCCTTTCAAATGAAGGAAAACTCTGGAAAGAGGGCATAGGATAAAGTTAAGAGATTATAGGCTCAGGGGTAATCTAAGGAAGTACTCCTGCCACAGAAAGGGTGGTGGATCCTTGGATATTGCCTCCTAGTGGAGGTGGTGGAGACAAGAACTGTGTCTGAGTTTAAGAAATCATGACACAGGCACATGGGATCTCTTAGGGAAAGGAGGAGATAGTGGTTGCCGTGAATGGGCAGACTGGATGGGCCATTTGACTCTTACTTGCCATCATGTTTCTATGTTTCTACAGTGAACCCTCACATCCCAAATTTAAATTAATGCTGAGAAAAACATACCTTTTTTCTTGTGCATTTCTAGGAGCAGTGAGATAGCCCGTGGTAGTGGATGCAGCATACGTAGCAAGTAGACATTAACTACTTAATGTAAAATTCTATCTTCAACTGGTCTTTGCTCTACTATCCTATTTTGCAGATTGTAGTTCCTTTCCGGTTTCTAATTATTTTAATTCTAATCCGCTCTAATTGCCCATTAGATGAGCAGTATATCAAGAAATGAAGGGACCTTTCTACAAAGTTATGGCAAAAAGTGGCTTTAGCATGCCTTTACCCAGGTCTTTCCCCTGTGCTAAGGATATTTTTACCACAGAGATAAAATGGCTGATTTTCAGATTTTTCCATTAATGCCCACATGCTAATTTTCCTATTATTGCATGGCTATTAGCACAAGATCCCTATTGCCACCTATTTAGTAGGCTCATGCAAAAAAACTGTACTAATCAGTTAGTGTGTGGCAGTGCCGACACGCTGATTTGCATAAATGTGTCCACTCTCCACCCCCAGACATACTCCCTGCCTCCCAAAATAAATTTTATTTTTAGCTCATGGGTTGTGCACATACATGGCAAAATTACCATGTGATGCCTTAGAGTGCCCCATGATATGCCATTTTTTTGCTGTGGTAAGCCCCTATACAAAGTGTGGTACTTTGTATAGGGGCCCCTAAATAAATGATAAATGATAAACCTCACTCACACTCAGCTATCCATCCTGTTCCAGCTGTACTCCCAACACAGTGCAATAAATCCACTCACTCTCAGATGTACAACCCAGCCCAGTACAATGCAGTAGCCTCACTTACTCTTTTCGATCTACCACTGACAATACTAATCACTACCTTGTAGTGAGATTTACCTTTCCTTATGTGGTAGCTTCACTTCTAACAAGTTATATTGCACTAGAGGCCAACCAAAACTGCCACCGAAACTGTCTAAATGTTTTTGGCCGAAACCAAAATTGTCGCTGAAACACATCGCTTGATTCAGCCCAAACCAAAACGTCCTGTTTGGACATGTGAATGTAAATCAATGTGGCCCACTGAGGATTGTCAGAGCTTACAGCCTGCAGCCATCTGCTAGACCCACAGAAGATTATCATCCACCAGTCCCAGAAACTGCAACCAGAGGCTGACAAGACCGGCAGATGTAGTTACATATCTTCCAAGAGAGGACCTTTGTGAGAAGGTGTGAAAGAAATCATTACCAGCAACTTTTTACAGCTACCCAAACTGTGCATGAAAAACAAGAGCAAGTAGCATTGGGACGTTTCCCATTTTGTATTTAGTTATAAAACCAAATTAAGGAGAAACAGTGATATAGATTATTCTTTCTAAAATAGGGTAAGAGAGCCTGGACACCGATTTACACTGCAGGCATTATATCAGCCTGATGCACAATCCAGAATAAAAAAGCAGATTGATGATACTGGTTACGAGGACTGTATACTCTGAAAAATTACAATCGAGTATTTTCGATGCATTTTCTAATATGTAAACTTCATTTCATTGTAATATCACTGCTCTTCTAAATACTATAAGCTGAGCAGTACTTGTGCTTGAAAACAATCACCACAGGTTCTTCTCTCATAGAATCTAGCTTCTCCATGTCACAAGTTTGACTAGTGTTGCGTCTTCATCATACCTAACAGAGCCTGAAAATTATTTACAATTACTCGAATAGCATCTAAACCATAATTAATATAGGGGCCCTTTTACTAAGCATGTAAGTGTGTACGCACGCCCAACATGTGCCAAAATGGAGTTACCTCCTGGCTACCATCTGGCTCTTGCAATACTTTCATTTTTGGCGTGCATCTGATACACGCATTTGAAAAATAATTTTTATTTTCAGACGTGCATATTGGACGTACGCCAAGTGGCATTTGATGCACGTAGGTCATTACCGCCCAGTTAACGTGTGAGACTTTACTGCTAGGTCAGTGGCTGGCGGTAAGGTCTCAGACCCAAAATGGATGCACGGCAATTTTCATTTGGCTGCACATCCATTTTTGGCAAAAATTTTAAAAAGCATTTTTTTTCCAGGTGTGCTGAAAAATGATTCTGCATGCACCCAAAACATACATCTACACTACCATAGGCCATTTTTCAGTGCGCCTTTGTAAAAGGGCCCCATAGGGATCTTTTTACAAAGGTGTGCTAACAAATTTAGAACATGCTAAATGATAAGACTCCTATAGGAATATAATAGGCATCTTATCATTTAGCACATCTTAGTAAAAGGACACCATAATTTAAATA
This sequence comes from Microcaecilia unicolor, assembly GCF_901765095.1. Lineage (NCBI taxonomy): Eukaryota > Metazoa > Chordata > Amphibia > Gymnophiona > Siphonopidae > Microcaecilia > Microcaecilia unicolor. The sequence goes on from NC_044037.1 coordinate 70,170,661, forward strand.
ATGAAAGACCGTATTCTACCTCTAAGCAAAATAGCCTTTGAACTCACAGACCTCGGCTAATGAAAACTGAAACTAAAAGCCCCAGTGCTTTTAGAATGGATGATTTTGTCCACACTCTCTACTAGTGATCACCTCTATGGCACTACCAGTGTACACAGCATTGTACATATTATATGCAGGTACTTTTTCTGTCCCTAGTGGGCTCACAATCTAAGTTTTTGTACCTGAGGTAATGGAGGGTTAAATGACTTGGCCAAGGTCATGAGGAGCTGTAGTGGGAATTAAACCCAGGTAGCCAGGATCAAAGCCTGATGTACTAACCATTAGGCTACTCCTCCACTCCAGGTGATATCATAATTCCACAGAATGGTTAATTCCTAAGGAACTCAAATTTTCAGTCTTAAATTCCTGCTTAACTTTTGAATGAAAAGCATTTATTTATTTTTAAAAGTTATAAAAATGTCAAGAAGTGAGGAAAAGAGTGCAGAAAAAAATGAGAAAGCAAACACAGCAAAAGATAAAACAGGACTAAGAGGAAAGAAATGGAAGAAGGAAAGATGGGAACTAACTTAGGACACCTAGGGGCTCATTTTCAAAAGACAAAAAATATCTAAAAAGTGGCTTAAAGCAGCATTTGGACGTTTTGCTCACCAAAACATCTAAATTAGTATCTTTAAAACCCATTTTCCAGACATTTTTCTATGCAGTTCATCAGTAGTGTGTCCAAATCTCAAGGGGGCATGTTGGGGCGTATTAAGGGTGGGATTTGGGCATTCCTAAGACCCAGATGTTTTTCAGCCATAATGGAACAAAATGAAAATGTCCAGGACTAAAACTAAGATGTCACAAAATAGTGCCCTAAATGGCCAGATGACCACTGGAGAAATAAAGGAATAACTCCCCCTTACTCCCCCAATGGTTACTGTTCCCTCCCATCCCCCAAAGATGTAAAAGAAACAGTACATACCAGCCTCTATGACAGCCTCAGCTATTAGAGCTATTAGAGCAGCAGTCAAGTCCCTGGAGTAGCCTTGTGGTTGGTACAGTGCACTGTGGAGAAGAAAACCCAGGCTCATAATCCTCTCTAACTGTCACACTTGTGGTGGAAACTGTGAGCCCTCCAAAACCCACGAAAAACCTACTGTAACCACATATAGGTGACACCTGCAGCAATAAGGGCTATTGTAATGATGTACAGTTGGGTGCAGTAGGTTTTTGGCGAGTTTTAGAGGGCTCAGCATACAATATAAGGGAAAATAGATGTGTACTGGGATCTTTTAGGTGAAGTCCACTGCAGTGCCTCCTATGGTGCCTCACTGCTCTTTTGGGATATCTGTGTGACCAGTCTACTAAGAATGCTGGCTCCTCTTATATCCCAATGGCTTGATTTAGTGCATTTTTCACTTGGTTGTTATTTTTTTCTGAAAATGGACCAAAATGATAAACACACGGAGCACAAAAACGTCTAGAAAATGTCCATTTTCGACAAAAAAAAAAGATGCTCTGCTGTTTCAAAAATGTCTATATTTGCTATTCAGATTCTGGATGTTTTGAGCAGGACGTCCAATGTCAGACTGAGACATCATATTGAAAAGGTCCCTCCTAATATATCTGTATGATTATTTTGAACACTGGGTCAAATGCAGAAACCTCTCCTTTTCCCCAGCTGCAATAAGTGAAGCAAAATAACTTGACATTCTGTGAGGAGACAGGAAGTGTGAAAGCAGTAGCAGGATTTATAGTTACTACTAGAGAAAATGGAACCATGGGAAAGAAATCTATATGATCCAGAGCTGTGGCAAAACATCTATCAAAAAGAAGGGTATGAATTTAATTGTGGTTTATATAACATTAAAAGGGGTCATGCAGCCCAGAGTGGGATATCTTTTGCTGGCAGTATGCCTGTGAAGGAATTGTTGGTTAGATCTATAAAGTTCAAGATTTCATCTATGTATTAAAGTATGACGCAGATTACCACAGATTATAGTAAAGAGACTTCTTTAAATAGTGGGACCATGGTATAAAACACCCACTATTATGCATGACGTCTTGATAAATAGATTCCCATAGTTTTGTAAACCTTTGTGAGTCTTTCAGGCTTTAGTCCAAACTTTATCATAGATGAAGTTTCAACCTAGAAAATTCATTGCAATGGCATGGTTTCACTGTATGGTTGCACTCACAATTTAGAGGGAGAATATGCACTAGGTCAATAATCTGTGTTATTTACCCCTTAACATAACTTAAACGGCACTCACAGGTTGTCTTGTCCTAATTCAGTATTAAACAGATCACCCCGTGGTACATAGTAATAAGATGCAAAACATGAAAAGCAGCTCATTACTATGTAAATTGTTAGATTGTAAGCTCTCTTGAGCAGGGACTGTCCTTCCCCATGTTTAAACTTGTACAGCACTGCGTAACCCTGGTAGCGCTATAGAAATGCTAAGTAGTAGTAGTATACCGCAGCTTATGGTGTCTACTGGGTTTATTTTACCATGCCAGCATCATTGGACCACCAAACTGATGAGTGTCTTGAGGGAGGGGGTTATGTCTTGGGGGGGCACAGGACACTTCTGAGAGGGTACAAATAAGGGGGTACTTCAGGTTGGGGGAGACCAATTGAGGGGCACTTTGGCAGGGAGATTGATTTGTGGGAGGGGGAAAACTACAGTGACATATCATTTGGGGTGGGAGGGTTCTTTGCCCACACATCTTTCTGAAGGGTCCCAACCCCTTTTGCCATGTGGCTTGGCAGCATCAGACTGTAGCTTGACAGCTTGATGCTCCCAGGTTGGTTGAATAATGCTGCTTGTAAGGTGGCTTGTAATCAAAATTATTCAGTTACTATTGGGCTCATTTTCGAAAGAGAAGGACACCCATCTTTCGACATAAATCAGAAGATGGATGTCCTTCTCCCAGGGTCGTCCAAATTGGTATAATTGAAAGCCGATTTTGGATGTCCCCAACTGCTTTCCTTCGCAGGGATGGCCAAAGTTCAAGGGGGCGTATCGGCGGCGAAGGTGGGACTTGGGCATGCTTAACACTAGGACGTCCTTGACCCATAATCGAAAGAAACAAGGACGTCCCTGGCGAACACTTGGACGATTTTACCTGGCCTTGTTTTTCTTATGACCAAGGCACAAAAAGGTGGCCAAAATGACCAGATGACCACTGGAGAGAATCGGGGATGACCTCCCCTTACTCCCCCAGTGGTCACTAACCCCTTCCCACCCTCAAAAAACATCTTTAAAAATATTGATCGCCAGCCTCTATGCCAGCCTCAGATGTCATATTCAGGTCCTTGACAGCAGTATGCAGGTCCCTGAAGCAGTTTTAGTGGGTGCAGTGCACTTCAGGCAGGCAGACCCAGACCCATCCCCCCATACCTGTTACATTTGTGGAGGAAACAGCGAGCTCTCTCCACGGTCCACCTCTGCGTGCCCCCTCAAAATTGCAGAGCTGGCTATAGCCGGGAGAGAGCCTGGGGGGGGGGGGCAATGCATTACCCTCTCCAGAAAAAAAAAATTAAATGATCCCAGGTTCAAATCGAATTCATGTTTAATGTGGGATAAAATGCCATAAATAAGTAAATAAATATAAACTTTAAACATTGAGCACCTGATTCTCAAAGTGGACATATTCCAAATACTATAATGAAAATAAAATTATTTTTTTCTACCTTTGTTGTCTGGTGACTTTGTTTTTCTGATCATGCTGGCCCAGTATCTGATTCTGCTGCTATCTGTCCTCTTAACTCCGTTTCCAGGCCTTCCTTTCCATTTATTTCTTTACTTTCCTCCTTTCTTCTTCATTTCTTGCCCTACATCCATAAGTAAAAGCTGGATCCTCCGCAGACTTGACTGTCCAGTGGATCCAGCTTCTGCCTATTTTCTCCATCCATGTGCAGTTTTTCTCCTCTCTTCTTTTTCCCTCATCTCATCTCCTTCCTCTCTCTTACCTCCCCTCCATCCATGTCCGGTATTTCTTCTCTCCCTCCCTCTCCTCCATCCATGTCCTGCATTTCTCCTCTCTCCCCTCCATTCATGTTCATCTCACTTCCTCTCTCTTCCCTCCCCTCCATCCATGTCCAGCATTTCTTCTCTCTCCCTTTCCCTCCATCCATGTGCATCTCCTTCCTCTGTCTTCCCTCCCCTCCATCCATGTCCAGAATTTCTTCTCTCTCCCCTCCATCCATGTGCATCTCCATCCTGTCTTCCCTTCCCTCTCCTCCATCCATGTCCAACAATTCTCCTCTCTCCCTGCCCTCCCCTCCATCCATCCATGTCCAGCAACCCTCCTCTCTCCGCTGCCCTCCCCTCCATCCACCCATGTCCAGCAACCCTCCTTTCCCCTCCCCTCATGAGTTCATTCCCTCAAAGTCCCGCCCTCACGGAAAGAGGAAATGACGTCAGAAGGCAGGACTCTCAGGGAACGAACTCATGAAGGGAAGGCTAGAGATGGGCAGGGCTTTCAATGACGCAGCCGCTTCAATGGAGGTAATAAAAAAAATTTAAATCCCCCCAGGGCGGCGCAGGCAAATGTGGGCTGTGGGAGGTGAGGTAAATGGGCTAAGCATGGCCTTTGGCACCCTCCTGCCATGCTTACCTCGTTTACCGGAGCCAGCTCGCCATGCAGAACAACCGGCTCGCAAGATCTTAAAATATTTAACAACTGGCTCTTGCGAGCCGGTGCGAGCTGGCTCCAGCACATCACTGGTAATGGGTTTGGGGAAGCTCAGCACACAAGGTAAGGGAGCTATGTACCTGGGATAAATTTGTGAAGTCCACTGCAGTGCCCCCTAGGGTGCCCAGTTGGTGTCCTGGCATGTGAGGGAGACCAGTGGAGTACAAATGCTGGCTCCTCCCATGACCAAATAGCTTGCATTTGGTCGTTTCTGAGATGGATGTCCTTGGTTTCCATTATCGCCAAAAATCAAAAACGACCAAGTCTAGGGATGACCATCTCTAAAGACGACCAAATTTCATGATTTGGGCGTCCCTGACCATATTATCGAAATGAAAGATGGACGTCCATCTTGTTTTGAAAATATAGTTTTCCCCGCCCCTGGATGGGGATGTTGTGTGAGGACGTCCTCATCAAAACTTGGACGTCCCTTTCGAAAATGCCCTTCCACAGGAGTCAGCAACCTACAGTACTGAGATACCAGAGGTTGGTGACTCCCATGGTAAATCAAGTAAAAGGGCGGCAAACACAGAAGAAAGCGGACCTCCGCAATGGGAAAACCAAGAAAAGAACACAGCGAAGGTGACAAGATGGATGACGCCAAACAAACTTCTACTGGACTCAGAAAAAAGTTCACAGCAAGAGTTTATTCTTAAAAAACTGGACTCGACACGAGTCACGTTTCGGCCGTTCAGGCCTGCCTCAGGAGTCCCAGTATGGCAAAGTGCTATTGGTTCTCATAAGGAGAGTCTTGTGCAAACACTGGATTACTCTAACAACACCTTAGGAAAATGGAGAAAGAAAACTTCTGAGCTTCTTGATGAGAGTGTGAGTGTCACTGTTCTCGAAGAAAGTAAAAGCCCACTTTTTGAGTACATCTTGATAACTCCCCCCCCCCCCCCTTAATGACCAAACACTGGTACCCACCTGTATCAAATATGAACAGTAATATCTGAGATTTCCTCCCATTTTTATACACCATTAATACTACAAAACAGAAACTTCTCCAATTGTTAGCTGCAAAGCTACAGTTTAAGTGATCAGGAAATCTTTGAGCCAGGCTTAATAATTCTGGAGTTAACAGCTCTGCATTTTGAGTTAACAAAGCATGGCTTTATATCCCCTAGAATGTTTAGGGTGAGAAGTTTAAGGAAATAAACTGACTCAGTGTTTCTGACTAACCTGACATTAATAGTATGAAATTTGATGCAGTGAAGGGGGGAAGAGGGGGTGGTGGTTGGGAGGCAAGGATAGGGGAGGGCAGACTTATACGGTCTGTACCAGAGCCGGTGATGGGAGGCGGGACTGGTGGTTGGGAGGCGGGAAATACTGCTGGGCAGACTTATATGGTCTGTGCCCTGAAAAGGACAGGTACAATTTCAAGGTAAGGTATACACATATGAGTTTGTCTTGGGCAGACTGGATGGACCATGCAGGTCTTTTTCTGCTGTCATCTACTATGTTACTATGTTACTATGTAGTGATAGAGTGATGATTTGTTAAAATCATTGACACACTGTAATGTAGCCATCCTTTAACAAAAATAGTTTGGGAAAAGCGTATTGATTGCATTGTTTTTATAGTTTGCATTTTAGCTTTTTTATATTACTGGATTCATTGTTCCTATTTTAGTTTTGATATTGCTGTATCTTGCTTAGAATTTTATGGGGACATGTGCTGTCTCCATGTGAATGAGCTTGAATGTGTGGGTCATGTCTTTCCTATTTACAAATGTTATTGTATTTAATTTTTAACTGCCTAGATGATATATAGCCTGGCATATATAAAGATTTAATACAACATAAAACATTGTAAATTGAAAAATAATTAATCCTAGTATTTCCTACTCAGGATTTTTACTGTGATCTAACTGCAAGTTTCCTGTTACCCGCTTTTAGATTCTAAGCCATAAATTCAGATTTGTTACAATAAGAAAGGGTGATAAAGATTTAACAGATACCTCCGAGGTTTTCTTTAAAATCTGCAGATTATACATTTAACTGCAGACCAACAGTAGATTAGCAGATTGTGGGGAAATCCAAATGGAAGTATACCAGTTTTGCATCCAATGAGATTAGAATGTACATTTTGAATAGTAAGGAAAGAAACATTAAAGGGTCCTTCTTCTAAAGTGACAATAGTAATTGCCGAAATTACTATGTGGTGACAGTAATGACTGAGTTTTCTCTGGGATTTCTTTATTTAAGGCTGTCACAAAAGTGTCCTGTTCATTAGTGTTCTTACTAACACTGAAGGGCCAATGTTCAAAAGTCCCCATTAAAAACTGTGTCCATTTTGATCCATGGTAGAAGTTCCTGATTTTGAAATAGCGAGCAATGCTCAAAGGAAATTATAGGCTAATGAGATTCATGTAAATTTAGCAAGCAGCTTGGTAGGGAAACCACCTAGCACATATACAGAACAGTCTCTTGGTAAGTGTCAATGTTCTGCATATGCCCAGGAATCCTGCTGCTGTACTCTCTCTTCCTCTGCAGTACTTGCTGGCTCCACTGTCCCCCTGCAGTGCTCTGATTCTGGCTCCACCTTCCTCCTGTATCTTCCTTCTGCAGCTTACTTGCCTTCCCTCAGGCTGCCCTAATGATTTTTACTTGGGAATATCCTCCTTGCTGAAAGCCCCCCACCAACTGACATCATAGGGGCTTTTCCCAGCCAATTGGTAGTCTGCTTGTTTCTCTGCCCCTAGCTGGCATCAGTGGCGTAGCCACAGGTGGGCCTGGGTGGGCCAGGGCCCATCCACTTAGGGCTCAGGCTCACCCAACAGTAGTACACGTTTAGCGGTAGCTGGTGGGGATCCCAAGCTCTGCCAGCTGAAGACTTCCCCCTGATGGTAACAAAAATGCTGCTCTCTACGATACTAGTGCCTGTGAATGCTCAGTTTTCAGCACATGCCTGCTGCAGATTGCCAAGGTGGAGCGAAGCATTTGCCCACCAGCTGAGATACTTTTTTGGTGGTGTTTGGGGGGAGGGGGGGGAGAACACTTAGTGCTCACCCACTTCTTGCCTAGGCCCGCTCAAAATCTGCTCTCTGGCTACGCCCCTGGCTGACATGATAGGGGATTTCCCCAGCTGATTGGAAGTCTGCTTATTTCTCCACCCCCCAGCTGACATCATATAGGCGTGTCTGCCCCTATGATGTCAGTTGGGAGGGGGTGGAGAAACAGACAGTCAATTGGCTCGGAGAAACCTCTATGATGTCAGCTGGGGGGGGGGGGGGCTTTCAGAAGAAGGAGATTCCCAAGCAAAATCATCAGGGCAGCCTGAGGGAAGGCAAGTAAGCTGCAGGAGGAAGGTGCAGGAGGAAGGTAGAGCCAGTCTCAGAGCAATTTGCTATTCAAACAAATCTCCTCCTTGCTGAAAGCCTCTCTCTTGCTTGTTTCTGTACCCCTTTAAGCTGTTCTCTGCTCTTGGACAAGTTTTGCTATTAAAAAATGCAAGCAGAGTTCTTCTCTCAGAAGTTCCCTCACACAACAGCTCCAGACCTCATGGAAAATTTTGCACGTTAAAGGTGGGCACTCTTTTCTGTACATCGCTTGGAATGCTCATTTTAATACTAACCAGCTCATTGTAATACATTTGCATAGGATAATCATTGCCTGCTACCGTGATCGGTAAGATGGACGCAGAACCCCTTTGTGCATTACTCGCTAAATAAGATGCACGCTAGACTGGATAGAACCAGTCGACATCGGATATTCCTACCACAGTAAGCTTTGAGTGTATCAGTCCCTGAGTTATGAGGTCAAAGATATGGTGTTTTATCACAGACACTCCCTAGTGGAAGGATTTGTTTAAGGAGCATGCTTCTATAAACCAGAGAGACATTTTTGATCATGGTTCTACTTTCTTCATCCACTGAACTCTTGTCCTAGGAATATACTGAGGCTCAAGAGAGGAGCTCTTGGGAACTCAAGATTTGGTATGTAGTGGGAGTTTCAGGATCATCCACAAAGAGGATCTGGAGACTAAGGGGAGAAAAAGCAATACAGGTGAAAGGGAAGTTACTCCCTTGTTCTGCTTTCATTGAAAAGTTACAAGTGTCTAAAGACTGGATTTAGTAACTAGAACTGGAAAAGAGGATTTATAGATGTTAAAGCTCTTCCACAGTTGTTATCTAACAGAGGTGAGAACAGAAGCTTCTCAACAGTGTGTTCAAGAGGATTATGGCTCTACTGAACAAAGAGAAAGTATATAAGAAAATAGGCCATGCTGAATCAGTCCAAGACATATCAAGTCCAGCATCCTGTCTCCAACAGTGACCTGTCTGGGTCACAAGCACCTGGCTATTTTGAAAAAGTAGATATATTTCTCAAAGCTCATTTGCAGGGATGAATACTATTTTAAAAAGATGTAGCCATATTAATCTGGTATAACACAATTGACAGAGGAAGGTGACACTATTTAGAGTGACAAATTTATTGAGGCACAAGTTTTTGAGGTCCAGAGTCCACTTCATCAAACTAGTAGTTGCTATGTGGAGTGACCCCTAGTGACTGAAAACTTAGTAGCACTGGTTGCTGCTAGATATTGCGTCATCTACTGGTCATAAAGTATAACATAGCATGTTATTTTATAATGTTGATACCTTGTAGTCAAATTCTGTGTTACACCTATTTTAGGAGCCGCACCTATTTTAGGAGCCCTTTTACTAAAGCTTAGCACACACTAATGGAAATTAGCATGCGTTAATCCCAAGATTCTATATCACACCAGATTTCCGTGTGGAAATTGAAACATATTCCATAAAAATGCACATAAGCTAATTGGTTAACAGCACTAATTGACATTAATTAGAATTTATGTGCAGAATTGTCTAAGCATATTCTGTAATGCAGTGCATGTAAATTCTAAGTCACATAGTTGAAAAGGAGGCATGGAATGGGCAGGTCATGGACATTTCTAAAATCTATGCACGCTGTTATAGAATACACCCGGTCTGCACATAATTTAGGCATTGGAGTTTAAACCAAGTTTTACTTGGCATAACTGCCCATGACTAAATTTAGTTGTGTGTAGCAGCGATCAGCATATTCTATATACCACACAGACATTTAGGCTTATTCTATAAAGTATGCCTAAATTTCGCTTAGGAAAATTTCATTTTGGTGCTGATATTTTAGGCGTGATATATAGAATACTAGTAAAAAAGGCCCGTTTCTGGAACGAATGAAACAGGCGCTAGCAAGGTTTTCCTGGGAGTGTGTATGTTTGAGAGAGAGAGCCAGAGTGAATGTGCGGGTGTGTGACAGAGTGAGACTGTCTGTGTGACAGTGTGTGTGTGTGAGAATGAGAGTGTGTGACAGGGACCCCTCCCCTGTTCCTAATGCCCCTCACCCTGTTCCCTCCCCTCCTTTTCCTCCTCCTTCCCACACTTTGGGTTCCTTAAGGCTTTCAAAAGTCTATGTACCCCCGTGGCCCTAATGCCCAGTATCCGGATACCCCACCGCTTTCCTCCTCACCCCTCCCCCAAGATGTAATACTTTTACGTCCTTCATTTTTTTAAAAAAGTGTCCTATCTACCCTGTGTACAAATGCCCGGCATTCAGATTGTGTTGCTCTCGTAAATTTTCATTTTTTTCATTCATTCAGAACTTGCCCCCCCCCCCCCCCCCCCCCCCCCCCCCACCAAACACTTTTGGTTCCTTCAGTCTTTTAAAACTGTCCTATGTACCCTGTGTGCTAATGGGCAGCATTGAGATTGTTTTCCTGTCCCAAATTTGCATGTCTTTCAGTCATTCACAACTCTCCCCCCCCCCCCTTCTCCAGTTTAACACTTTCGTTTCCTTCAGTCTTTTAAAACTCTCCTATCTACCCTGTGTCCTAATGGCCAGCATTCAGATTGTTTTCCTTTCCCAAATGTTCATGTCTTTCAGTCCTTCAGAACTCCCCCCCTCCCCCCATTTAAAACTTCGGTTCCTTCAGTCTTTTAAAACTCTCCTATCAACCCTGTGTCCTAATGGCCAGCACTCAGATTGTTTTGCTTTGCCAAATTGTCTGTCACTGATGTCACTGAGGTCAGTGCGTGCCTGCCTAGCAGACCACTTCCGGCAGGCACGGTCCCAAGCACATCCTGTTGGAGGTGAGAATTATTATATAGGATAGTCCTAAGTGTCACATGACCCATAGGTATAAAATAGTACACAGCATTTTGGCATGCACCAATGTCCAGTAACACATGCTAAGCTTTGGTAAAAGGGACCCTTAAAGTAGTATAAACAACAGTATCTGGTGGCTAGAAACATTATTTATTTATTTATTTATTTGTTGCATTTGTACCCCACATTTTCCCACCTATTTGCAGGCTCAATGTGGCTTACATATAACCGTCAAAGGCGTTTGCCCAGTCGGTTGATAACAAGTACAAGATTGAAATGTGATCGTATGAGATATATGTGGAGGGTTGGGAGGAATGAAGATTGCCTGTTGTCCAGTACGATCAGAGTTATCACAACTGGCTTTGTTTTTCTGTGCCAAAAAATTGTGATAAACTCAATTAACTTTCTTTACATATCCTTTTCTTTAACAAAATGCACACATCACCTTATCTTCTGGCATTGTGTTGTATAAGAGACTGGAAGGTTTTACGTGAATCATCTGTTCCAACTTGCATGGTGTTAGTGCACTTTACACATTACTATTTTTTTCCTTGAGAAGCACCTCTATTATCCTTGCAGGAAAGGATCAAGGAGGTGAAACTACCATAAGCATTAATTTTTTTAAATGTCAGTTGAGGGGCACACATTGGCATTAACTGCAATCCACAACCAAGAAACCATATCAGTAGCTGGGTGAGGATTGAAGAAAATATAAATAGACGTGCTACATTAATCAGACTGTAGCAAAATCCCCACCAGGAACTATTACCACAGTGACAAGATGGACACAATAGACCATCAGTCATTTTCCTTCCTGTGCCACTGAGTCACTATTACCAGACAGCCCAAGCCTGTACTGATGACTTCCAAAAGAAGTATGGAGCAAGCAATAACTGCAGAGTGCCACCCCATTCCCGTTTCAGTTTTTATAAGTACAAATAATTTAACCCTGTTCTTCGTTTTCTATCTTTTAACCAATTCTTAATCCACAATAGAACACTGCCTCTTATCCCATAACGTTCTAGTTTCCTCATGGATCATTCATGAAGTACTTTGTCAGATGCCTTCCAGATGCACAATATCAACTTGCACACCTTTATCCACATGTTTATTCACCCCTTACTGCCAAGTTAATACAAATAATTCATTGTTATCACCTAATTGGCTAATTAGTTTATGCTCGTATCATGCACCCAACTTTGAGTGACCTATACAGAATCCAGCTAATAACGCTATCTCTCCACCAATCTAATCCATCCTATCACTGCAACGTAATGTGTACCCTGGTATGACAGTGTCCCATTGGTTATCTTCCTTCCACAAGGTCTTAGAGATGCCTATTATATATTTTTATTTCGTACAATATATTCTAATTCTCCCATCTTATTTTTTTAGGCCTTTAGCATTTATATACAAACACTTCAAACAATGTTTTGTTTTGTTTTTTATTCCTATTAACAACTTGCTCAACTGTTGACAGTGATAATTTGCAATCATTCAAGTCTATCTGCACTTTATTTAAAAGCACCTGGTCTACTATGGCCTTTATTACAGTCTCACTATCAGGATGCCTTATCTTCCCTGCTTTGGTAATATCCTTCAAAGATATCTTGTTCTCAACTATATGCTTTTAAGTGACTGACAACTTTCCCCCAGTTTCTAGTTTAAAAGCTGTTCTATCTCCTTTATAAATATTGATGCCTACAGCCAGGTTCCACCTTGGTTAAGATAGTGCCCATCCTTCCAGAATAGGCTCCCCTTTCTCCAGAATGTTATTCAGTTCTTAACAAATCTAAAACCCTTCTCCCTGCACCATCATCTCATCCATGCATTACGACTCCAGAACTCTGCCTGTCTCTTGAGTCCTGTGCACAGAACAGGGAGCACTTCTGAAAATGCTAACCTGAAGGTTCTGGACTATCACCACCTCTTGTGGTCAGTACTTGAAGCAGAACACTGAACTTTAATTCATTGATATCATGCAGCATTGCATGCCAATGATCCACCAGCAGTGCTTTGGTTTTGCCCATGTGGATACAACTGAGATATTCTGTAATCCTTAATTTGACTTGATGTTGTGTCTGTTCAATATAAATTAGATAACATGGGCATACAATGCAATATATAATTTGAATGGAATTACAGTCCGAATATTCTTGCAGAACAAATTTCCGTCCAGTGCTGGGATTAATAATACTGTCAGTTTCCAAAGCATATCAACAGTAAGTGCACTGGTTGCAGCTGTGATGGCCCAAAGGAAGATGTGTGTTCTTCATATCTTGCGATCCAGTGAGAATTTCTCCTAAATGCTTTCCTCTTGTCTAGGCAAATGTAGGAACTTGAGTAAAAACAGAATGATAACGCAAAATGTCCCAACATTTACAAATAATGTTTCTGATAGTCATGGCATGATGTGAATAAGGAAGATTGCATACTAAATACTGCAAATGTGCTGCTGATGAAGAAGAAGAAGATCTGAAGGAGACAATGAAGATGATGTCAAAACAGCCAACGGACTCAAAGAGTTCACATCAGAAGTTTATTTCACAAAAATTAGTGGACTTGTCACAAATCGTGTTTCGGCTGCACAGGCCTGCTTCAGGTGCCCCTGTAGTTTGTGAGTGTGATTTCTGAAAATACTAGAGCATCTGTAAATGGTGAGCCGATAAGAGAGAAACAGATGTACACAATCTAACTTGTCTTGTTTCTGTGCACGTCAGAGGACTGAAGCTGTTCAATTGAGACGAGTTAGACTGTGTACATCTGTTTCTCTCTTATCGGTTCACCATTTACATATGCTCTAATATTTTCAGAAATCACACTCACAAACTACAGGAACTCCTGAAGCAGGCCTCTGCGGCCGAAACACGACTCGTGTCGAGTCCACTAATTTTTGTGAAATAAACTTCTGATGTGAGCTCTTTGAGTCTGTTGGATGTTTTGATATCATCTTGTCTTCTTCACTGTGTCTGTTTGCCTAGTTTTACCTGTGCGAAGGTTCCTTGTTCTTCTGTGCTTGTTGAAGAAACTCTGAAGCCACGTTGGTGGAACATTAGCATGCAGCGCATCATGATATCAATGAATTAAACCTTCCGTCAAAGAACTGCTACAATAGGTAAAAGGTTGAACCAAACATGATGTGTCATTCCAGACATCAGAAAACCATTTCAGCATGAAATACGTCACTATCATGTCAACAGGAAAAGTGCCACATTACATGCTGCAACGGCTTTATGCTGTCCAGAAAAACACACCACATTTGGTTCAACCTTTTGCCTATTTTAGCAGTTCTGTGTTCTGCACAATTATAGATCACAACAGACGTTCTACAGATTCATATTTCAGGCCTTAGAGCCAAAACATGGCCCGTGTTGAGTCGTATGAAAATTGCTTATTAAAGACTTTGAAGCAACAAGCTTTTCTTTGTCATCTCCACTGTTTTTGCTTGTTCCTTTCTTTTGTTATTTTATGTGTTTTTACTTTGTAAATTGTTTTGACCTATGTTTAGAAGTAGCGGTAAATCAAGTTTAATGATAAACATAAATGTTTCATAGAACTTTGGGTACAGACTGCACCATTTTGGCAAACCTTCTCTAGATGATCTCCACTCTCTTTATTCTTTTGGAGCTGTGGCCTCTACAACTGTACTTTAAATGAGGTTTCACCACTGATTTCTACATGTAAATTATAAGGAAGCATATGTTGCCTGTGTCCTATCTTTACCTTCTTGATGTCCTCTGGAAATATACATTTTTCTATAGAGTTCAGGTTTTGGTTAGATGTCATGTATGTAGTCAGTTAAACCTGATCCATAATCTTCTTGTTTATCCCACTCTCCTCTCATGTCCTGGGCTTCTAATACTATTGCTGAAGTCCTGAACAAAAGCACCGTAGGAATATTTCTGCATATTCCTGCAGAGTAATTTTCCAAAAGGTGTACACAGAACCTCCTCTCTCCCTTTCACTACCTCACATCCCAAGATCTCATCAGCACACTGCAATAATGTTCAAAGTGTTTCATTTGCTTTCTGTCAATCTGATAATTCCAAAAAAGTACCAAACATACCATTTGCTCCTAAATCTTCCACACTGCCTTATGCTTTCTCATGTCCCCATCTCTTTTTCATCTTTCCTTCCCCTTTTTATCTTTCTTCTTTGCTCACCATCTCTGCAAATGCTTGCACATCATATCTTTAAATTAGCCTTTCTGTTCACAGCCTCAGAAGGGAGTTGCATTGTACTACACTGCATCAGCATTCCCAGCCTGTTGCTAAGTAACCCAGTACAATGAAACCACCCAAAAGTCCCTTGATTCTTTAGAGGAGAGGTTTGTAGGCCTTCTTCTTTCTCTGTGACTTGAAGATATATCCCTATCTATATATCAATAGAGAGAGAGACGTATCTGTTTCTACAAATATCTGTATTCTTATAGCAATAGCTATAAATGCATTATCTATACGTATACAGAAAGAGAGAGAGAGAGAAGGAAAAGGCAGGTGTTCCTGGTGATTTCTTAATCTTTAATATAGATGTCTGTGTGTGTGCATATAGATATACTAGGTTACTTGGTTTACCTCTTCATAGGAATTTTTAAATATTTGTTATTTATTAATTTTTAGCATTAATCAACATGTTGAAAGCTACTCTAGTTTTCACATAATCTCCTTAGTACCCTTTCCTTTCCCTCTTTGTAGGGTAGCTCTCTGATTTAACCAGTGCATTTATTCTAGCGAAAAAGGTGCCGGTACTCAAATGCCAGGCCACCGTTCAAGGGTGAGGTGATCACTGAGGGACCCACCCCACAATAGCCAGGCCCCTTGCAACCAGTCACAGAATCTATGACAAGGCAGAATATGCATGTAGAGCCTGAGCTCTTTCATTAAAACTTGGGGTCCATGGGTCAATTTTAGCAGACAATGAAAAAAGTGCCAGTACTCAGTACCCCCAAGTTACCCCCTCAAAAAAAGCCCTGGATTTAACAAAGCAAAAGTAAGCTAGATTATTACTTCAACAAAAGGGAATAATACTGAAATTATTTCTATTCTCCTACTCCCAATAAGGTCAGAATTGTCTGCATATAACTTTTTCCTCAGATTTATTTTTATATTTTTCCGATTGATATTCTCTTTATTTTGGATTAAGCCCACGTCTTTTCAGTAGTAGCTCAAGATCAGTTATATTCAGGAACAATAGGATTTTGTAAAATGTACTTAAAGATTTGGGAGGGTCAGAAAAAATCAATTAACTTTTCTATAAAAGGATTTAAATGTAAAGCTCAGTCAGTGTAGACCAGTGGTTCCCAAACCTGGTCCTGGAGGCACCCCAGCCAGTCAGGTTTTTCAGGATATCCATAATGAATATTCTAAAGAGAGATTTGCATGCACTGCCTCCACTTCATGTGAATCTCTCTCGTTATAGACACCTTATAACCCTCCCCCCCTTCTACCCCCATTGCAGCCGAAACTCATGAACCTTATTTGACCACACCATCACCTTGTATTTGTTATCTACTGGACTTGGCGAACGCCTTTACTGTACTATATAAGCCACATTGAGCCTGCAAATAAGTGGGAAAATGTGGGATACAAATGTAACAAATCTATATATATAAAACTCACCCTCAACGTTCTATTTGCACTGACGTCACTGAAGTCAGGTTTGTAAGTTCGAAGCTCTGAAGCCACAAAAAATCACAGTCTGTGGGCCCCGCCCTCGCGTCAAATGTTATGACTTTGAGGGCGGAGCACATTCTCAGCTCCAAGTTCCGTTGTACTGCACTGTAGCTCTCGCACGGAGGCTGCAGGGGGGCCGGCGACACACGGAGACACAAAGGGACGAAGGGGAGCCTTGCTAGCGCCCGTTTCATTCCAATTTGAAACGGGCCTTCGTTACTAGTAAATAAATAAGGGTTGGAGGCTTAGGAATCACTGCATTACTCTGGTCTTGACGATCCATTTGAGTTTTCTGGTGGTTCATCAGAGTAAACTTGCATCCCAGCAGATAATATCGGAATAGATGTAAATTACAAGAATTCCAGCATTTATTCATGATCATTGCCACCCAAAGCCAGACAACTATCCAGATAAAGTTAGGACCATAAAAAAGAAATGTATCCTAACTTCATAACTTTATCCAGGTAGTTATCTGGTCTCGGGCTGAACTTCAGCACTATTCAGATAGCACAAGCGTTCATCCCCGGATTCCATATAGCACACCTAGAGATCCGTGCTGAAATCCAAGCATATTCTGTAACAATGTGTAACATAATTCAGCTTAACAAGCTAATCAGTGTTGTTAACAGCACTTAACAAAGCAATAATGAGCACTAATTGGCAATAATTAGAATTTACACGCACAAATCCCTAAGCATATTCTATAATGCACTGCACCTAAATTTTAAATCATGTAGGCAAAAAGGGTCATGGTTATGAGTTGGAGACTGGGCATTTTGTGCGTGTTTCAAAATTTGTGTGTGTTTTTATAGAATGTGGCCCTCTGCACCTAAATCTATATGCCTAGATTTACGCCATGTTTTTGTTGGCATACATGGAGACATGTAGTTTTAAGTACTAGGATATCAACTAAGCGTATTCTATATGCCACACCTAAATCTAGCTGCCACTTATAGAATACACTTAGGCGGAAATGTTTTCCACTTGGATTTTCTAGGTGTCATATATAGAATATGGCCCTCAGTGTTGAATTTGGATATTCCATGTCAACCACTATCCAGATAATAGCACTGAATATCCAGATTTATTTTGGCTGTAGTGTCTGGTGTTAACTTTTTCATTTGCCAGTGAACTGATCACCTTAGCAGAATATTGGCCTATGTGTTTATTTATTTATGCTATCTGCTTTTGAGACCAATGCAGTAAGGGTAGCCCACTTACTGTTGGGATCCTTGATAACCTCCAGGTTCTGTATCTTTTTTAGCTGCCTCTCCACTTCTTGTCTGTTGGTTTGTCATAGGTCTTTGCCTTACCACCCACCGTAACCCATGGATTATTTGATATTCTTTTAACTAGGTCCTATGGAGACAAGGCAAGAAGACCTAAGGAAAACACTTTATGATCTATATTAGTTGCAATTTCTGTTTTTTCTATGCCCGTAGCATGTTCCTTTATGATCTGGTGCTGTCTCTCAATTAAGGCACCAGAGTTTGGTGGGGCAAATCCAGAACCAGAGCCTGGGAGGCAAGGAAAAGCTGTTGACTCAGAGGTCCAAACACTTTCTTCCCATCAAAATTATGGCATACTTTTAAAATATGCAATTCCCTCAAACCATAAAACATACTCCAAATTTTCTTATTGTAAATTATTCATAGAAAAAAGGCAAAGCAGCTGACAAAATCCAGCTATTCTGGGCATGTAAATTCTAAAACACTGTTTATCTCCAATAGTGCCTTTCATCTGCTCCTGTTCAACTGGTCTCTGTCCAGTTACCCCAACCAACCCTAGGCCCTAGTCACAATAATGTAGCCCCCTCCCCCCAAACACACACACACTTCTACCATGTTTTTTTGTCACAAAATCTCTGGTGACCTAGTGGTTATTTTGAGGCCTCTCTTGAGATAAAGAATAGAAAATATAAGTATTCCTGAAGCCCAGTTCCTATACTTCTAATCTCCCCAAATACCATCTTGCAGTGCTCATCCTACACTATAAAAAGTAAAGGCATTCAAAGTTATGTCCCCTATCAATGACCTGCTTCTTTTATAAAATTATCTCATTTTCATTCTGATTTCTACCCTCCACTTCTGGCTTCTCCCAGAATTTACCTGAAAATCTCTGGTATTTAGTGTGGGGTGGTAGTGGGAAATGAGGCTTGGTTGTTCCTATCCTAGAGCAATATTGTTCAAAGTGGCACTGGCTGCCCCTAGTGGTAATCAAAATGTAGCACTAGGGTTCAAAACCCATCATTTTATTGGCAACCTGTCTCCTAGCCATATATGCTGGTGTGCTGCTAAGGGGCAGATGGAGCAGTTTTGAACAATGGCACTATTGAGGGCAGGAATGACTGGAGATTGGTCCTCTCCCCTATGCCCCAAATGCCAGGGCAGTACTTTTTTGACTGGCTGGGGCCATGACCAACATAACATTTTTACTAGACTAGGACCCCAGAAATCCCAGGAGAGCAGTGAGGCACCCTAGAGGGTATGCTCCCAGGTACATATCTCACCATTGCTGCCCTATCTTTTCTGCGGAGTCCTTAAAACCCCACCCAAAACCCACTACCCCCAACTGTACACTACTATAGTAGCCGTTATAAGTGAATAGGAGGGGCATAATCGAACAGAAACGCCTATCTCCATGGGCGTTTATCTCCGAGAACGGGTCCGTGAAGGGGCGGAGTGAACCTTATGTTCAAAAAAAAAATAGACGCCCATGGTTTATTCGCCAAGGTGTGAGCTGGGCGTTTTTGCTTTTCACCGATAATGGAAAATGAAAGCGCCCAGCTCAAAAACGAATACATCCAAGGCATTTGTTCGTGGGAGGGGCCAGGATTCATAGTGCACTGGTCCCCCTCACATGCCAGGACACCAACCGGGCACCCTAGGGGGCACTTTTACAAAAACAAAAAAAAAGGTAAAAGAGCTCCCAGGTGCATAGCACCCTTCCCTTGGGTGTTGAGCCCCCCAATCCCCCTCAAAACCCACTGCCCACAAGTCTACACCAGTACTATAGCCCTAAGGGGTGAAGGGGGGCACCTATATGTGGGTACAGGGGGTTTGGGGGGGTTGGACGACTAGTAGCATTAAGCAGCACAATTGTAACAGGTAGGGGGGGGATGGGCCTGGGTCCACCTGCCTGACGTCCACTGCACCCTCTAACAACTGCTCCAGGGACCTGCATACTGCTGCTTGGGAGGAGGGTATGACATTTGAGGGTGAAAGTAAAAAGTTGTGAAACATCATTTGTTGTGGTGGGAGGGGGTTAGTGACCACTGGGGGAGTCAGGGGAGGTCATCCCCGACTCCCTCTGGGGGTCATCTGGTCATTTAGGGCACTTTTTGGGGCCTTATTCGTCAAAAAACAGGGTCCAGGAAAAGTGCCCTAAATTCTAGCTACAAACGCATCCATTATCGGCGAAGGGCGCCCATCTCTGTTCGGGTGATAACCACGCCCCAGTTCCACCTTCACCACGCCTCCGACACTCCCCCGTCAACTTTGTCCGCATCCGCGACGGAGTGCAGTTGAAAGCGTCCAAAGGTCGGCTTTCGATTATGCCGCTTTATTTGTTTTTGTGAGAAGAACGCCCATCTCCCGATTTAGGTCGGAACTTGGGCGTTATTCTCGTTCGATTATAAGCTGGTAGGTCACCTATATGTGGGTACTGTGGGTCTCTTGTAAATTTTGGAGGGCTCACAGTTTCCACCATTAAGTGTAACAGGTAGGAGGAGGTATGGACATGGGTCCACCTGTCTGCAGTGCACTGCACCCACCATTAGACTACTCCAGGGACCTGCATGCTGCTGTAATGGACCTGAGTATAACATCTGAGGCCGGCAAAGAGGCTGGTACGTAGTGTTTTTAATCACTTTGGGGGGGGGGAGGGAGTTGGGGGGGAGGGGGTTAGTGACCATTGAGGGAGTAAGGGGAGGTCATCCCCGATTCCCTCCAGTGGTCATTTAGAGCACCTTTTTGTGCCATATTCATTATAAAAACAGGTCTAGCTCAAAACATCTTAGTTTTAGTCCTGGGTGGTTTTGTTTTGTTCCATTATAGCTGAAAAACGTTCAAGTCTTAGGAATGTCAAAATCCCACCCTTAACACTCCCCCAACTCATCCCCTTGAGATTCTGACACAACGCAGATGAACAGCATTGAAAAACCTCTGAAAAATAGGCTTTGAAAATACTGATTTGGATGTTTTTGTGAGATACATATCCAAATGCTGCTTTATGCCACTTTTTAGAGGTTTTTCTCTTTTGAAAATAAGCCACGATAATGAACTAAATTCTATATCACATAAGACACTGAGGGAGAAAATGAGACATCCAAGTCAGGACATCTCAGTTCCATCTGCATTTTACAAATGAATCACTGTTGAAAAATGTGTTGCTATATGTTAATTTTCTTTATTATGTGAGTTGTATCTCCTATCCATATTGATTTCCCCCCATACTCTTTATTGAGAACATATGATAAACCATTTGTCATTTTCTTTCGGGGTTGGTTTGTCCTACTACTTTATTATAGTTATTTTTCTCTTGAAGCGTCTTCTTGAAATAAATGTGAATGATATAACTAAGTAATAAAATGGTAATTAAAAAATCTTTAAGAGCCACCAGGCATTCTGAGTATGCAAAGTAGGTTTCATTCCCAACCTAATCCAAGCATCACATGATTTCAGGTCTTCGGGGATAAGCTGAGACAATCTGTTTGTGTCTCCAATACATCTATGAAATTGTCATCCTGAGTGGCTTCCCAGCAAAAAACAGGAAAATAAGGCTTTCTGTACAATAGAGCCCAACCAATTCTAGGATGGACTCAGCTTGTCCCTGCATTTATGAGTGCAATTTTCAGACTGCCACGTTGCTGCAAAGCCCATGGGTAATTCTTAGCATTAACTAGATTGTCCTGTCAGCTTACTCAAACGTATTGACTATTGTTTGTCACATGCTGAGATGATTACCATTTTTTTTGGTTCTTCATTTTATCATTTACATTTTTCACTGAACTATTGTTAACTGCTCTGCTTGGTTTCTTAACAGAAGGGTATTATGTCAAGTATAATAGATCAATAAATGAAGACTTTGCACTGGGTTCTCTTATTTTCAAACTTGCTGTGGGAACAGAGTGTCTGCAGATATTTCCAGCTGTTTTTGCTGGAGATAGATTTTCAAATAACACATAAGAAAATAAGACTAACCATACTGGGTCAGAACAATGGTCCATCTACCCCAGTATCCTGCTTCCAACAATGGCCAATCCAGGTCACAAGTACCTGGCAGAAACCCAATAGTTCAAAGAGAATAAAGGGAGAACCCAACTGCCATGACTTATATACAACACTCAATAGTAAAGTGAATGCATCAGATAAACTTTCAGGCTCATTATCGAAAGAGAAAGACGCCCATCTTTCGACACAAATTGGAAGATGGGTGTCCTTCTCACAGGGTCGCCCAAATCGGCATAATCGAAAGCTGATTTTGGGCGTCCCCAACTGCTTTCCGTCGCGGGGATTACCAAAGTTCATGGGGGCGTGTCGGAGGTGTAGCGAAGGCGGAACTTGAGCGTGCCTAACACATGGGCGTCCTCGACACATAATGGAAAAAAGGGCGTCCCTGATGAGCACTTGGACGACTTTACCTGGTCCTGACTGACCAGATGACCACCGGAGAGAATCGGGATCACCTCCCCTTACTCCCCCAGTGGTCACTAACCCCATCCCACCCTCAAATAAACTATTTAAAAATATTTTGTGCCGGCCTCTATGCCAGCCTCAAATGTCATACTCAGGTCCATGACAGTAGTATGCAGGTCCCTGGAGCAGTTTTAGTAGGTGCAGTGCACTTCAGGCAGGCGGACCCAGGCCCATCCCCTCCTGCCTGTTACATTTGTGGTGGTAAATGTGAGCCCTCCAAAACCCACCACAAACCCACTGTACCCACATCTAGGTGCCCCCCTTCACCCGTAAGGGCTATGGTAGTGGTGTACAGTTGTAGGTAGTAGGGGTTGGGGGGGCTCATCACCCAAGGTAAGCGAGCTATGTTCCTGGGAGCAATTTCTGAACTCCACTGCAGTGCCCCCTAGGGTACCCGGTTGGTGTCCTGGCATGTCAGGGGGACCAGTGCACTATGAATGCTGGCCCCTCTCACGACCAAAGGGCTTGCAAAGGTAATCGCAGCGCTGCGTAAATCTTCAGAGGAAGATTCACCCAGTGCTGTGATTGCCTTTGCAAGCTAAGTATTCACTTTTTTCATTTATTTGCTTTGTTTGATTCTGACATTTTTCTTAATACATATGGACTTTTTATATATTGTATTTCAGAAGTGGAATTAAGTAAATAATGTATAAGAAACGTAATGCAAATGATTGAAAATGCCAGCGGGCTTGGGATTTGAAAAAGCATAAATAACATAAATCTATAAGAGATCCAAGCCTGTTGCACTGAGTGTTGTACAAAAGCCACGGCAATTGAGCTCTCCCTTTATTCTCTTTGAACTCTTCTGAGGAGTGAGCCCATATTAGTTTTTCCCTTTGTGTCTTTCAAGAAACCCAAATAGTAGCAACATTCCATGCTACTAATCCCAGAGCAAGCAGTGGTTTCCCACACAGCATTGGGGTACCTTAATGGTCCATCCAGTCTGCCCAACAAGATAAATTCATATGTGCTGCTTTTTGTGTATACCTTACCTTACCTTGATTTGTACCTGTCATTTTCAGGACACAGACCGTAGAAGTCTGCCCAGCACTAGCCCCACCTCCCAACCACCAGCCCCGCCTCCCACCACCGGCTCCACCACCCAATCTCGGCTAAGTTTCTGAGGATCCATTCCTTCTGAACAGGATTCCTTTATGTTTATCCCACGCATGTTTGAATTCAGTTACCGTTTTCATCTCCACCACCTCCCGTGGGAGAACATATTAGGGTAAACCCATGTTAGTGTGCCTGAATTTAGGTGTGACCATTAACATTAACATTAACCATTAACAGGCATAAATGAGCACCTAAGTACCACAACCCTCACGCGTAACTTATAATATTCTATGGTAAGTGCATACATTGGAAAAACACCCTTCCCTTGCTCCATGCACATTTATGCCCCCTTACATCTATGCACTATGGGGCCCTTTTACCAAGCTGTGGTAAAAAAAAAAAAGACCCTGCGATAGCGGCAGCTGCTGCTTTTTCTACGCACTGAGGCTTTTTTTACTGCAGTGGGTAAAAAGGCTACAAAAATACATGGCCATGCAGTAAGATTGATCTTACCGCGTGGCCATATGGGGAGGAGCACTTACCACCACTCACTGAGGTGGCGGTAAGGGCACCCACACTAACGGTAATGGACCAATTTCACTAAAAGAAGCATGCCGGACATGAGGGAAAGAGAGAGCAACACAGGCAATGTGGCAGCACGGGAGACCAGCTCTGGACGAAAGCTTCAGCTGGCAGGAGTTGGGGACTCCTTCCAGCCAAGGTATTTGTGGTGGCGGTGCTTCAGCTGGCGGGGATTGGGGACCCCTGCTAGCTAAGGTATGTTAACAGCGGTGGCAGTGGGTGGGGAGGAGCAGGGCAGCGAGGCAACAGAGGGGGGGTGGCGAGGCGGAGGAGGGGTGGCAAGGCAGGACAAACCAAAATGTCCCCCCCTCCCACCTTTGGCTCTGGCCGTCTTCCACCTCAAGGTCTATGCCCCTGGAATATCAGGCCTGTTATTTCTCCCCCCCCCCCCCCCCCCCTCCCTTCCCTAGAAAATATGCTCATAGGAACACCTCTCCTACATGTGAATAAAAGTGTACATGTCATGGAGCAATGTGCAAACTTAAGACGTATTAAAGGAAGACAATTTTCAGGCAGCCAATCCTCACGTGAAGTATAACCAACTGAATGGCAGCCCATTGATGGAAAAACCCTATTCATGTCTTTTAGGGCAAAGATTCAACTACTTGATTTAATAACCTATGTATTAAACAATAATTAAGCTGTGGAATCTGTTGCTTGAGGATGTGATCAAGACAAACAACAAAGAAGATTTGGCAGATTGTAAATTCTTTTCCTGCTGTGCAACCATCAGCGATTAGTCCATTGGAAACTGCCCATCAATGGGTAGAGTTTGAAGAAGATTGTGAAACTGAGGTACAGTTTCATTTGAAGTTGTGTCATCTAACAGCATTGATATGTGATGTGTGTAGTCCTTTGTTATTGAGGGAGATGGATAAGTTGACTGTTCTTTTTTTTTTTATGACTAAAACTATAAACCAAAGTCTTAGTAATGGAGAGTTACTATATGATATGAAACTTGTTACTGTGCATCCTGTTTTGAAACCTCCCTCATTGGGATTTAATGATCTCTCTAATTGTTGCCCTATTTATTCTTCTCTGCCCGTGTTGGCCAAGATTGTGGAAAAATCAGTTTACTCGCAGTTAGATGACTTTTTATCACAGGTTTCCCTCTTAGATCCTTTCCAGTATGGTTTACGCAGGGCCCACAATACCGAGGCCTAGGTGACTGCGACTGTGGATGAAATATATTGTGGATTAGAGTGCCATTATTGTCTAGTACTTTTGGATATCTCCACAGCATTTGACATGCTTGATCACCAAAATTTTGTTGGTTCGGCTACATGACTGTGACCTCGCAGAGACCATACTATAATAGTTCAAATCATTTCTCAGTGGTAGGTCTCAGCAAGTTCATATAGGGGATCGTTTATCTATAGTATGTGCTTTGAATACTGGGGTACCGCAGGATTCCTTATTGTCAGTGGTATTATTTAATCTATATTTCCAACCTTTATGCCACCTCTTAAACTTTTTGGGGTCTTTTGTTGTATTTATGCAGGCGATATTCAGTTTTTTGTTCCTCTGGCATTGTCAGTGCCAGTTGCATTGACTCAATTGCAAGAGATATTTGCAGGTATACTGGATTGGATGACTAGCAACCAGTTGCTGTTGTAATATTTCTAAAACAGAGGTATTGTTGATTACGTCCTATCCTACTCCAGTCTACCTGCCAGATATCTTGTGATCCAGCAAGCCTATTAAAATCTCAAGCAAGGTTCGTAATCTGGGTATTATTTTGGACTCTACTTTATCTTTTAGGTCTCAATTCAACAAATGATTAAGAAGTCATATATTAATTACTTTTGCTGAGTAACTTATGTACTCAGTTACCTCATACTGATTTTTTGACAGTCTTGTAAACAATGGGGCCCTTTTACTAATCCGCATTAGCGTCTACATGCGCCAAAATGGAGTTACCATTTGGCAACCGCATGGCTTTTGCGGTAATTTCGTTTATGGCGTGCATCTGATGTGCACAGCCAAAAAATAATTTTGGCCGCGCATATTGTATGCACGCCAAGTGGCATTTGGCTTGCATAGGTCATTACTGCCCAGTTACCGCATGAGACTTTACCGCTGGGTCAATGGCTGGCGGCAAGGTCGCAGACCCAAAATGGACATGCGTCAATTTTCATTTTGCCACACGTCCATTTTTGGCAAAAATTTTAAAAAGGCCTTTTTTACAGGTGCACTGAAAAATGGATTGGCGTGCGCCCAAAGCATGCGCCTACACTACCATAAGCCATTTTTCAGCGCACCTTAGTAAAAGGACCCCAAAGATCTTGAGTAGTCTGAACTACTGCAATATTGTTTACTTGGGTTTATCAGCCTTTATTTACAAGCATTGCAAGTGGTGCAGAATCCTGCTGTCCAACTTTTCTGTGGATTGTCTGCTTCTGAACGTGACCCCTTATCTGATCAAACTGTATTGGCTGCCTGTGATGCAACAAATTAAATTTAAATTGCTTTTGCTTGTTCACCTGGGCTTGTATCAGGACTTGTATCTATGAGACAACCTGCACTGGTACAGTATGTACCATCTCTCTATATAAAACGCACCTCCAACGTTCCATGAAGCCTCTTTTAGCCAAAAGTGAAGGGGGTGAGATCCCATTGTGTCTGCCCCGCCCACGCGTCAAACGTGATGACGTCGAGGGCGGAGCAATGACACTCAACCAATCGCATCGCTCGGCAGCGAAGCGTCAGGGAAGGAGGCGGCGCTCTCGGCGTCTAGCCTTCCCTTCGCTGTGTTCCGCCTTCTTCTGACGTCAAGGATGACGTCAAAAGAAGGCGGAACACAGCGAAGGGAAACCTAGACGTCGGAAGCGCCGCCTCCTTCCCTGACGCTTCGCTGCCGGAACCGCCACGGAGGTAAATTTTAAAAGAAGAAAAAAAAAAAAAACCCGATGCATGGATGCGAAGGGGGGGGGGCATGGATGCGAAGGGGGGGAGGAGAAGAGGGCGGGCCAGGCTGGGACATGGGAGAGAGAGGAGCATGGATGCGAGGGGGGGTCATGGAAGGGAGAGAGGGGACTTGCTGGAAAAGGATGAATGGAGGTGGCAGGGGACAGAGGAGCATGGATTGCAGGGCAGGCCTCAGGCAGAGAGGGGAAATGCTGGATAGGGATGAATGGAGGGGGCAGGTGACAGAGTAACATGGATGGCCATGGATTGGGACGGCAGGGCTCAGGGAAAGGGGAATTGCTGGATAGGGATGAATGGAGGGGACAGATGGGCATGGATGGATATGGATTGCAGGGCAGGCCTCAGGCAGAGAGGGGAAATGCTGGAAAGGGATGAATGGAGGGGGCAGGAGACAGAGTAACATGGATGGCCATGGATTGGGAGGGCAGGGCTCAGGGAAAGGGGAATTGCTGGATAGGGATGAATGAAGGGGACAGATGGGCATGGATGGATATGGATTGCAGGACAGGCCTCAGGCAGAGAGGGGAAATGCTGGAAAGGGATGAATGGAGGGGGCAGGGGACAGAGGAGCATGGATTGCAGGGCAGGCCTCAGGCAGAGAGGGGAATGCTGGATAGGGATGAATGGAGGGGGCAGGTGACAGAGTAACATGGATGGCCATGGATTGGGACAGCAGGGCTCAGGGAAAGGGGAATTGCTGGATACGGATGAATGGAGGGGACAGATGGGCATGGATGGATATGGATTGCAGGACAGGCCTCAGGCACAGAGGGGAAATGCTGGAAAGGGATGAATGGAGGGGGCAGGGGACAGAGTAACATGGATGGCCATGGATTGGGAGGGCAGGGCTCAGGGAAAGGGGATATTGCTGGATAGGGATGAATGAAGGGGACAGATGGGCATGGATGGATATGGATTGCAGGACAGGCCTCAGGCAGAGAGGGGAAATGCTGGAAAGGGATGAATGGAGGGGGCAGGGGACAGAGGAGCATGGATTGCAGGGCAGGCCTCAGGCAGAGAGGGGAAATGCTGGATAGGGATGAATGGAGGGGGCAGGAGACAGAGTAACATGGATGGCCATGGATTGGGACGGCAGAGCTCAGGGAAAGGGGAATTGCTGGATAGGGATGAATGGAGGGGACAGATGGCCATGGATGGATATGGATTGCAGGGCAGGCCTCAGGCAAAGAGGGGAAATGCTGGAAAGGGATGAATGGAGGGGGCAGGGGACAGAGGAGCATGGATGGCCACACACACACACTGTCTATCACACTGTGTCTCACATACACACTTGCACACACTCTCATTCTCACACACACACTCTCTCACAAACACACTCACACCCAGACTCACTCTCTCTCTCACACACTCACACTTTCACTCTGACTCTCAAACAGTCACTCTCACATACACTCTCCCAAACATACATACTCCGAAGAAAACCTTGCTAGCGCCCGTTTCATTTGTGTCAGAAACGGGCCTTTTTTACTAGTCTAGAATATTGCGGTTCTTGTATGCTTGTATGCATGAAGTACCTAATTATTGACATCTATGACTTGGGCAAACAAGGAATGACACTTTTTCAGTTAAAGGTCCTCATGAAAGGAATAAACTGCTCTTGGAACTGAGACAACAAAGAAATGTATCTGTTGCAAACTGATGCTGAAGCACTACCTACTTGGTCAAGCCTATGACTTGCTTTGACTTCATTGTTGCTTGCATTAATACTGCAGTTATCTGTTGTCTTTAAAGTAAATGTTTTAATTATGTATGTTGTGGAGTTCCCTTCCTTGGATAAAGGCGGGCTATAAATAAATAAACATAAACATAAAAGAGGACTGAATAAGTTTCTGGATGAAAAGTCCATAAAAACTTATTAGCCAGGTAGACTTCGGATAGCCATTGTTCATCCCTGGAAATGAACAACGAGAAATAGCTCTAATTTGGTGGGTCAGGAAGTAGGTACCTGCAACCTGGCCTGGGCACTCTTGGAGACTGGATGCTGGGTTTGATGGACTTTGGTCTGAATTAGCATGGCATTTTTAATGTTCTTATTTAATGAATTTAAATGTGTTTTTAATGCCTTCGTTCCCACTTAATATGTATAAAAGAGATATTAATGCACTTGTATTCATATGCAAATTTCACCTTGTATAAACAAATTGACAATTTAAATGATCTGCTAACATGCAAAATTATATGTAACATGAATTGCATTAGCTCACACATCTGTATTTCTAAACTGTGCTATTGCAGTGTGTTTAATTTGCTTTTCCTTACCACCTGCATTTGGATTTAAGTCCATGTCTTGCATAGCCTAGTCCAAAGCAAATTATATTTTGGGTACTGTATGTATGTCCCTTCTCCAGAATACTAAAAATCTAAGGGGTTGATAGTTACTCGGCAATACTCAGCATTTTGCTGGCTGCTGCCGGCGTTATGCCTGAAAATTCAATGCTGGACTATGTCCAGGCTTCAGCATTGAATTTCTGGATTTCCGGAACTGACTATACCATATCTGATTAAGTGTGATATTCAGCAATTAACTGGCTATTGGGTACCGCGTAAAGGGGCCCTTTTACTAATCTGCGGTAGGGCTTACATGCCATTAGCGCATGCCAAATCAACACTACTGCTGGGTTAGCATGGACGCCCAGTGGTAATTTCTATTTTCTACCACAGGGGGCATTTCCAGTGGTAATTGGCAGCACTGCCACATTAGCACACCCTAATCGAGAACCATACGAGTAGCGCAGGAGCCCTCACCACTAGGTCGATGGGTGGTGGTAAGTGCTTATTAGTGAATAGCTGCACACTACTTTTAAAGAACGGCCATTTACCGCCCCACAAATTCTCAGC
The DNA here is from genome assembly GCF_901765095.1 of Microcaecilia unicolor. NCBI lineage: Eukaryota > Metazoa > Chordata > Amphibia > Gymnophiona > Siphonopidae > Microcaecilia > Microcaecilia unicolor. Next base: position 70,200,253 of record NC_044037.1, read on the forward strand.
CACAGTAAAACATGGCCCAGCATGCACCAAAATCACACATCTAGACTACCACTGGCCACTTTTTACCACAGTTTAGTAAAAGGGCCTCATAGATAGGATTGAATTTTATGTGGTCATATTTATGCAGTGACCTTGGCCTGTAAAGTGCTGAATATCAGCACTTAATCGACCAAGCGCCTACTCTGCCCTGGAATGCCACCCAATAATCAGTTTGCTTTAAGTGCTAACCGGTCATTTTCAGTGGCACTAACTGGTTAAGTGCCACTGAAAATGACCAGTTAGCTCCAAATAGGTGATTCAACCAGGTAGGAGCCATTTCTGGCTGGTTAAATTGCTTTGAATATCAACCCCTAAATTTTACCTGAGCCATTGAAGAGCAAAGTAACTCACCTACAATCAAGAGAAACAGGATATGAATGCTGGTTTCCCCAGTCCTCAGTGCTAACCTCTAGATGGTTCCTCCATGCCTCTTAATTGAAGTTAATAAATACATCAACCAGTAGTCCTTATGTAAACTGATTATTTTTCAGTCCTTCATTTATAGCACTTGATCCATGAGGTGACTATCAGGCTCATTTTCGAAAGACAAGGACGTCCATCTTTCAACATAAATCGGAAGATGGACGTACTTCTCCCAGAGACGTCCAAATTGGTATAATCGAAACCCAATTTTGGACATCTCCAACTGCACTCCATTGCAAGAACATCCAAATTTCAAGGGGAACATCAAAGCAAGGACATCCCTGATGAACACTTAGACGTTTTCACCTGGAAGTGTTTTTATTACGAATAAGGCACAAAAAGGTGCCCGAAATGACCAGGTGACCAGCAGAGGGAATCGGGGATGACCTCCCATCACTCCCCCAGTGGTCACTACCCTCCTCCCACCCTCAAAAACATCTTTAAAAATATTTCATGCCAGCCTCAGATGTCATACTCAGGTCCATGACAGCAGTATGCAGGTCACAGGAGCAGTTTTAGTGGGTACTGCAGTGCACTTCAGACAGGTGGACCCGGGCCCATACCCCCCACCTGTTACATTTGTGGAGGAAACAGCAAGCTCTCCAAAACCCACCACAAACCCACTGTACCCATATATAGGTGCTCCCTTCACCCGTAAGGGCTATGGTAGTGGTGTACAGTTGGGGGTAGTGGGTTTTGAGGGGCTCAGCACACAAGGTAAGGGAGCTATGTTCCTGGGAGCATTTTATGAAGTCCACTGCAGTGTTCCCAGGGTGCCCAGTTGGTGTCCTGACATGTCATAGAAATGCTGGCCCCTCCCACATCCAAATGGCTTGCATTTGGACGTTTTTTACATGGACATCTTTGGTTTTGAAAATCCCCGAAAGTCAGAGATGTCCATGTCTAGGGACGTCCAAATCCAGGGACGTCCAAATTTAAGAATTTGAACATCTCTGATGATATTTTCAAAATAAAAGAAGGACGTCCATCTTTTTTTTGAAAATATGGTTTTCCCCGCCCCTGGATTTGGACGTTTTGCAAAGACATCCAAATCGTTACTTGGACGTTTCTTTCGTAAATGTCCCTCTATGTGGTTTACAATTTCTATTACAGGTACTTTGCACTTTCCCTAATGGGCTTATAATTTAAGCTATATATATTGTACCTAAAGCAATGGAGCTATATATATTGTACCTAAAGCAATGGAGAGCTAAGTGACTTGCCCAAAGAGCTGCAGAGAGAATTGAACTTGGTTCCCCAGGATCTCAACCCACTGATGACTGTCAGGCTGCAGAAGGAAGCAGCAGGAATTAAATCTAGTTCCCCAGGTCCATGACCCACTACACTAACCATTAGGCCACTCCTCCACTCTTATTCTTCCTACCACTGCCTATCAACATGTTGATCTTAGTAACAAACTTCCCTTCACCCACGATCTCTTCATCTCCCATTCCCTTCAACTGCTCGCCCTAACTGAAACTTGGCTCACCCCTGACGACTCTGCCTCAATCACAGCCCTATGCCACGGAGGTTATCTTTTCTCCCATTTGCCCCACCCAACTGGCCGCGGTGGCGGCGTTGGGCTACTACTTTCGCCCTCCTGCAGTTTTCAACCTCTCCACCTACCTCAGTCTCACTGCTTCTCATCCTTCGAAGTTCACTCCATCCGTCTATTCCACCCACTGCCACTCAGAGTTGCAGTCATCTACCGCCCCCCTGATAAATCCCTCCCTTCCTTCCTTACTGACTTCGATGCCTGGCTCTCCGTTTTTCTTGAGCCCTCATCCCCATCCCTCATTCTTGGTGACTTCAACATTCACACTGATAACCCATCCGACTCATATGTTTCTCAGTTCCTCACTCTTACCTCCTCCTTCAACCTCCAACTGAGCCCCACAACCCCTACTCACAAATCTGGCCACTGTCTTGATCTCGTCCTCTCTTCTACTTGCTCACCCTCCAATTTCTGCATTTCAGCTCTTCCTATCTCTGACCACCACCTAATCACATTCACACTTCAGCACCCTCCCCCTCAATCTCGCCCAACACTAACTACTACGTCCAGAAATCTCCAGGCTGTTGACCCCCCCCCCCCCCCCCCACCTTATCCTCTAGTATCTCTGATCTCCTCCCTTCCATCATGTCCTCCAAATCTGTTGACATAGCTGTCTCCACTTACAATGCCACTCTCTCCTCTGCTCTAGACACCCTTGCACCGTCCATCTTCCGTCCCACAAGGCGTACCAATCCTCAGCCCTGGCTGACCCCTTGCACCCATTACCTTCGCTCCTGTGCCCGTTCGGCTGAACGCCTCTGGAGGAAATCTCGCGCCCATACTGACTTCATTCACTTCAAATTCATGCTATCCTCCTTCCAATCCTCCCTATTCCTCGCTAAACAGGACTATTACACCCAACTAACTAATTCCCTCAGCTCTAACCCACGTCGTCTCTTCGCCACCCTCAACTCCCTCCTCAAAGTGCCCCCCGCTCCCACCCCCCCCCCCCCCCCACACTCTCTCCTCAATCCCTGGCCGACTTCTTCCGTGACAAGGTCCAGAACATCAACCTCGAATTCACCACCAAACCTTCTCCTCCTCTTCATCCTATAACCCACTCTCTCAACCAACCTACCCAGGCCTCCTTCTCCTCTTTTCCTGCTATCACTGAAGAGGAAACCGCCCATCCCCTCTTCATCTCGAAATCCACCACCTGTTCCTTAGACCCCATCCCCACCAACTTACTTATCACAATCACTCCTATTATCACCCCCACCATCTGTCATATCCTCAACCTCTCTCTCTCCACTGCAACTGTCACGGACACCTTCAAGCATGCTGTGGTTACACCACTCCTCAAAAAACTATCACTTGACCCTACCTGTCCCTCCAACTACCACCCCATTTGCCTCCTACCCTTCCTCTCCAAGATACTTGAACGCGCCATTCACAGCCGCTGCATTGATTTTCTCTCCACTCATGCCATCCTCGATCCGCTCCAATCCAGCTTTCGCCCCATACACTCGACAGAAACGGCACTATCTAAGGTCTGCAATGACCTGTTCCTCACCAAATTCAAAGGTCACTACTCCATCCTCATCCTCCTCGACCTATCCGCCGCTTTCGACACTGTCAATCACAACCTACTTCTTGACACCCTGTCCTCCTTTTGATTCCAGGGCTCTGTCCTCTCCTGGTTCTCCTCCTATCTCTCCCATTGTACCTTCAGAGTACACTCTCATGGTTCGTCCTCCTCCCCTATCCCGCTCTCTGTTGGAGTTCCTCAAGGCTCTGTCCTTGGGCCCCTTCTTTTCTCAATCTACACCTCTTCCTTAGGCTCCCTGATCTCTTCTCATGGTTTCCACTATCATCTTTATGCTGATGACACCCAGCTTTATCTCTCCACACCAGAAATCACTGCGGAAACCCAGGCCAAGGTATCGGCCTGCTTATCCGACATTGCTGCCTGGATGTCCAACTGCCACCTGAAACTGAACATGGCCAAGACTGAACTTATTGTTTTCCCACCCAAACCCACTTCTCCTCTCCCTTCACTCTCTATCTCAGTTGATAACACCCTCATCATCCCCGTCTCATCTGCCCGCAACCTCGGTGTCATCTTCAACTCCTCCCTCTCCTTCTCTGCGCATATCCAGCAGATAGCCAAGACCTGTTGCTTCTTCCTCTATAACATTAGCAAAATTTGCCCCTTCCTCTCCGAGCACACCACCCGAACTCTCATCCACTCTCTCATTACCTCTCGCCTTGACTACTGCAACCTATTCCTCACCGGCCTCCCACTTAGCCATCTATCCCCCCTTCAGTCCATTCAGAACTCTGCCGCACGTCTTATCTTCCGCCTTAACCGATATACTCATATCACCCCTCTCCTCAAGTCACTTCACTGGCTTCCGATCAGATACCAAATACAGTTCAAGCTTCTCCTACTCACCTACAAATGCACTCGATCTGCAGCCCCTCCTTACCTCTCTACCCTCATCTCCCCTTACGTCCCTACCCGTAACCTTCGCTCTCAAGACAAATCCCTCCTTTCAGTACCCTTCTCCACCACCGCCAACGCTAGGCTTTGCCCTTTCTGCCTCGCCTCACCCCATGCTTGGAACAAACTCCCTGAGCCCATACGCCGGGCCCCCTCCCTACCCATCTTCAAATCATTGTTCAAAGCCCACCTCTTCAATGTCGCCTTCGGCACCTAATCACTTCATCTCTTCTCAGGAAATCTCATCTACCCCAACTTGACATTTCGTCTTTTAGTAAGCTCTTCTGAGTAGGGACCGTCCTTATTCGTTAATTTGTACAGCGCTGCGTAACCCTAGTAGCACTCTAGAAATGTTAAGTAGTAGTAATAGTAGTAACTAAAGCTCAGACTCAACTGTTATTGAAAATAACAGCTACGCAGAGATTAATGATATAATAGAATGAAAAGAATAATAGTTCAACAAATAAAATAATGCTGTTAAATTAATAATGTAGTGTTGAATATTTGTTTGAAAAATATAGGTAGTAACATGAACTTAGATAGATATGTTATTTGTGTTGCATACACATGAAAGGTTTCTATAAAGGATTTCAATTTAATTTCAAGATATTTCTGAACTAAGGAACATGTAAGTAATTCCTTTTTTAACAAGGTACTCCTAAAAAAAGGCAAAAGCCCAGCATCAGAAGCCTCAGAATGACAAAATAATAAATAAATAATAATAAAACTAACTACAGTGTTTGAAGTGCATTTTCTGGGATGGGGGTAGCCACAACTGCAAGATACAAGGGGAGCCCACTCCATCTCTCAAAGAAACCTCCACCAAACTAAGAGCCCTTTTACTAAAGGTTAGTGCACGCTAACAGAATTATCACACTTTGAATTCTAAGAAGCCTATAGGTTTGTAATGGGATTCTTAGCACTTACTGCACCCTAATATCCATTAGGGCACGCTAAGCTTTAGTAAAAAGACCCCTAAGTGCTGTTCCAAACCAAGAAAATAAATATTTGACTGAAGAAGAAATCAGTAGAAAACAGTGCAAAACACTTAAAACACTGAAAACAGGCTGTAAACTCTCACAGTTCTAATTAAGCTGAGTCCCATTTTGCATAGAACACAGTGATTGGAAATGAGACATCCAGATTAGGATGTACTTAGTTTTGGTAGTATTTTAGATAAATTTCTGCTAATGCAGAGCCCTTTTTAAGATACCTGCAGCAGTACATATGCATTTGTTGGCATCTGCAGTGCAGGTGCCATTTTACAAGCATACATGTTGGAAAAATGAACTACAGGGACCTGGCAGCTTCCACGTGGATTATTTACCATATACACTCAACTATATGCTAATATTTTTGAGCTTCCTCCTAAATAAAAGCCCCAAAATTGGAGTCTTGGCTTACAATAGAGTCAGAAGAAATTTCCTTGCTTCTCTCTTGCTTCCTGCTTCCTCCCCCCACGCTGACCTGCGTTTCTTATGGGTCCCTCCTGGCTGCTGCTGCTGGTACTGACATGAAATTGAAAGCAAGCTGGGCCAATGCGGGGCCATGAGCACCTGCGCATTCTCAAGACCTCCTGGCTTCTGCTCTCTCTCAGAGTTTCTGAGAGGGTGGAAGCCGGTTGGTCTTGAGCATATGACAGATGCTCAAGGCCCAACACCAGACCAGCTTGCTTTCATTTCTGTGTCAGCGGCAGTAGCACCAGCAAGGAGGGAGTGGTAAGGGGGGGGGGCAAGAATTAAGAGAGAAGTGGCAGTCACATGAGGAGGGGGGATAGGAGAGGAAAAGAAGTGGCAGTCACTGGTGGATGGAAGGGGGAGAGGGCAAAAATGTTGCACACAAGGGGTAGATATAAAGCACTCTGTGGAGGAAATGAGGGAGACACAGGTAATAAATAAACACTGGTGCAGATTTCATGCTAGCTACAGCACAGAGCTATAGAGATTAAGATGTCATGTTAAGATGGTTTCAATCTTATCGAATAGATAACAAACGGTGAGATGTGGAGCAGACTGTTAAGGTTGGCATACAATGGAGAAAGGAAGGGGGAAGGGAATAGGGAAGAATTCAGGACAATACATTGGAGGAAAGATTATACTTTAATATAACCCTCCCCCCCCCCCAAGCTTCAGTTAACAGTTGTCCCCTCTTTATTTGGGGGGGGGGGTGTTAACTCAGCTTATACTTGGATATGCTTATATTTGAGTATATCGGTATATGCTGGCACCTAAGTTGAGCACATTGAGGCTGTATTCTATAGTTCTACATGCAACTTTTCAGAACATCCCTGACACATCCATCGCCAAGTCCCCTTTAGAGTAACACGTTAGTAGAGTTGGGTGCCATGCCTTACAGAATAGCACACAGGCAGATGCACATGCACATTTTCATGACTGCCAATAACATCAACGATGGGTTGTTAGCACCTAATTATTGATGTTAATTGGCTTATTACTCAATTAATCTGCATGCGCATCTTGGACCTGAAATTCTGGGTGCCATATATTGAATCCAGGGGATAGTATCCACATATAAATGCCACTATTTACATATGGATATGTTTCTAAATAATGGCCTAAATATTATAATGCCATTACTGAAGTAGAAAAGAAACAATCATTGTCTTTTCTCAGACTACTTGAATGTTGCTGTAGGACTATTTGTACTGCTAGGGACTTCTGTCTCTTTAAGGCCTTTATTAAGATCACTTGAATCTTCTTCTCCCATAGAAAAAAAATTACATAATACCAGGGTTAGTGTTCTGGTTAAATCTAAATAGTCTTCTTTGTGCCAGGGATGTGAGGCAAATACCTCTCAAGTCCATTGAATTTCCAAGCTCCTTCTGGAACTCTTCCAACCAAACAGTGGGAAAGAAGTCCTTAGATCTCTGAGACTCTTGCTGCCTCCCTTTACTCCTTGGATCCTAGAAGAATTATCATGCCTCCTAGTCCTTTTCCCTTCTCCTCTGACTCTACACTCATGCTCGGAGTAATCTTTTGTAATCTTTCCTCACTTGGACCCACCATGTTAGGGATAAACATCACTAAACAAAACTATAGTAGATCACTACATCACCACTTTGGGAACACTTCTCCTCCGAATATAAATAAGAACAAGCTATCTAATGACATTTACAATGAATTTACAGGTTACTATATGCCTATAATCTGAAATTCATAAATGTGTTTAAACAAAATGATGTATAGAAGTTAATCTCTTTGGGACCATTGCAAAAGTTTCCAGAGTGGGCTTGAATATCTTTTATTGCTGTGAGAAAAAACTTACTTCTAAACAGTCAATTATCTCCAAATATCTGGGCATCTACATACTTCAAAACCTAGTAAAAATAAAATAAGGGTAAAGAGTTTGATATACCGCTTTTCTGTGGTACAACCAAAGTGGTTTACATATATTATATGTAGGTACTTTCTCTGTCCCTTGTGGGCTCACAATCTAAATTTTTGTACCTGGGAAAATGGAGGATTACGTGACTTGCCCAGAGCCACAAGTAGCTACAATGGGAATCAAACCAAGTTCCCCAGGTTCTCAGCCCACTGCACTAAGCATTTCCATTATTCTGCTGAGTTCAATTTTCTTTAAATCACCCAACCTTAGGTTAGTAGACTAGCATTCCAAGTTTGGATTCCATAATATATTAAGGAAAGAATCTTCTGGACAAACCTGGAAGGATTCATAAATACAATTGTAGTAGAGATAGTCTCAGTCAATTCATGAATAGCCCTTAAAGAAGGAGCATGATAAATAATTTACTATTGAAATACCAGTGGATACAGTGATTCATTGTCAAAACGCAACAACTCATGATGAAAAGGATGCTAGATAAAAGTGGAACTGGAAAGACTAAGCGTAAGCTTCAGAACATTGTAATGTTGAAGTATAGTAAAAACATACATGGGAATTCTGATCTAGGATCCTTAATTTATTTAGCACCTTATTACTCACTGTTTCAAATACTGTTTGTGGATAGGCACAACGTATGATTAAACAGTATGATCACATAAGCAGGAACAGTAAACCAGTTAATAAAACTGATACAATCATAATGACATTTTAGGCATAGTATAATTACAGTACATAGATATATTCAAGAATATAAATGAAACCGTAGAACCATCAATACCACAACAGTTCTCAGCTGAGTCCTCAGGACACACCTGATCAACCTGGTTTTCAGGATATCCACAATAAATATGCATGAGATAGATTTGTATGCCAACCACTACACTATAATAATTTGCTACTAAATCAAGACCCCCACAAGAGCTACAGTACACACACAAAATAAAATGTGAGGATCTGGCTAATAGCCACTTTACAACCCATGGTTGTGGGAAAAGAGTCAGATCTTTAAAGAACATTAAAGTGCTTCCATATTTATCCTTTGATATGGCTCTCTTATTTGATCTCTTAAATTGATGTCCTTTTTTTTTTTTTACTGTTCTTAGGCTGATCTGTTTTCATTGCGACTTCTACTAACTATTAGGTGTTTGTGCCCTTTGGGACCCTAATAGTTGATAATTCCTGATGCAGCATCTAGAGAGGCGAAGCGTGGCCACGTCGGGTTGTATTTTAAAGTGGCAAGAATAAAAGCCTTTTTAACTATTAGAAGACGTGTTCTGTTATAGTGAAATAATTCAAGTTGGAGGCAATTCTGTAACTTGCTGCCAATTCTACAAGGGCATCTGGGTGTACCTAAGTGATTATAGAATACCAGTGTAAAGCTGCTTTGCTGCACTGAACTTTAGATGTGACCACTTGCGCCAGGTCCATGGCTGGGGTTTCTTTGTAAATAGAGCTCTTGTTATCCATTATATTCTCATGAGGGCAAATTACTGATTCTTCCTACTTGAAGACATATTAGAAAAATAGGTATATTATGTATTAGGTATAATATGTATATGTTAACAGAATGGTCTCTTGGGTTGGTCCTTTTCTGTGGAACTCTCTGACTAGAGAAATAAGATTGATCACTGATTAACCTACTTTTAGAAAATCATGTAATACTTGTTTTATTAATATAATTTATTATAATTCATTTATTTAAATTATTTTTACGTTTATCTGTATTTATTTTTTTTATTTGCCTATGATTTTTTTTGTTGTTGTACATTATTCAATTTTTTTAAAAACTGGATAATTAATAGATGTAAGTAAATGAATAGATAATTCCCTACTGCTGCATAAGTTCTTATAGTAAATTTTGCAGTTCCAAATACAGCATACAACTGTATATCATTGGCAAACAGATGAAATTGCGTAACAAATCATCAGCTGGCTTCTCTCAGAGGTTTTAAATAATGGTTAGATAGAACAGGGGCAAGTATGTTTTACTTTGGAATATCAGAAAAGAATGTTTTAATAAACAGAAGATCTACCAGTATTCTATGGACTTTTCGTGGCCCTTTGCACATGGGAAATCAGCCCTACCACTGAGTTCGTTCAGGAGCCTAAGGTAATTTCAACTTCTGCCATGTGCTGTTTCCAGTGCTAGGAAGTTTTAAAATTTTATAGTGCCAGGGGCATGCCCGGCTGTAAACGGGCAGTACCCCATGCTGCCCGGATAGTGCCAGGTTGGTGCCAGAGCTCTCACTGCCTCCTAAATGGGAGCTGATAAGGTCTCCTCCAGCAAATGGCTGTTTGCCAATGTGTTTCATTACTGCATGGCCATTTACTAGCCCTTTAAAGACAATTACCTTTTACTTACAGTGATAAAAGGTGGCATCAACGTATGGCAATCCTGCACCCGATGCCACCATGAACCACCTTTTACTGCTGTTTGGTAAAAGGACCCCTTAGTTTTTCTTTTATGTTTGGTTGTTCTTGGAGTAAATATGCCAAGTGTAGAAGTACACCCCCCCCCCCCCCCCAATATTTAGTTTGTGATAGTTGGTGTTTTTTCAAAATGCCACCATAAGAAAGAATATCAATTCAATGGCGGTACCTAGATAAGGGCTGCCATTAAATATCTGGATACTGCAGTGAGTGCCCAGTAGCACTGAGGTGGTGCCAATATTCAGCCACTATTCAGATGGTTTATCAAAATACAAAAGCAGTCCTAAGTTATCCAAATAGTTATCTGGGTCATTGTACTGAAATTACCACTACCTGGATAACTATAGACTCTGCCCTGAACTACCCTAGCATTAGTCAAATAGTCAGATGTTCTATCAAGATAAAATTAAGGTGGTTCAGGAGAGGATTCAGGGCAGAGATCAGAGTTATCTGAGCATCAATCCAGAGATTATTCATGACAAGTTAAAAATAGTACCATATACATTCCTGTATCAGTTGAGAAATGTATGCCTAAATTGGAGCATAAATGTCATGCTGGACTTATGCATGGGTAATACAAAATGTAATGCCCCTGTACTGGGTTCAAGATCTGACCCAGTTGGAGCCTCCCAAGAGCAGTCTTTGCCAGACACTCTACTCTTGGCGCTCGGTGCCTCCACCTGGTGAAAGAAGGGTTAGTGGATGGGATTCTCTGTGGGAATCAGGGCTGGCTGTTAAATCAGGCAGGCTTGGGAGATGTTTTTATATTTTCAAAAGTCCACAAACCACTCTGGAGTCAGCAGTTCATACAAACTCAAACTGTTTATTCTTCAACTCTGAAAAATGAGGAACATCAACCAGGACCAACTCTCCAACATTTAAGGCAAGTCTATTAAAACCACAATCCTTCTGTCATTCCCCAAAGCGAAATCCTGTATTCTCCTTCCTTGTATTTATATACATAGGCTTTTCAGCAGGACTATTTACACTTTGTACAACTCCTGTCCACACCTATCCCACAGCAGGACTGCCAAGAAGGGGGGGAGGGGACAATATACCTACGGACCTGGCCTCCAAGGGGGGCCCAGTGCCAGGGTCTGTCTCTCTCCTACTCCTGACGGGACCCGGATGATAATGTCCCGATAGGATCTGAAGAGTGAAAACTTCGATGCCAGGCCACCCTTAGAAGCTGGGGAGGAACAGACACAGGGCTTTGGGGCCTCTGGTTTGGCTGGCGGGGGACCCCAAGCCCCACCAGCAAAAGACTTCCTCCAGCACTGTTCTCCGGTTCATTGCCTGTCCCTGCAACGTGAGGGGAAAAGCAGTTGCAGGGCAGGCAATGTGGCGGAGAACAGCGCTGGAGGAAGGCTTCTGCTGGCGGGGCTTGGGGACCCCCACCAGCCAAGGTATGTGGAGTTGCAGTGAGGTGGGGCAAAATCCCCCCCCACCAATTTTTGTGGTCTGACTATGTGGCGATCCGGGGGGGGGGGGCTGGCAGTGGCTATCTTGGGGGGCTCGGCAGCGGTGGTCCTGCCCCTAGCCCGACTCAGTTTCTTGGCAGCCCTGTCCCAAAGAATACTGTCCCGAAAGACTGTGCTCCTCTCACTTTTGCAGGTCCAGACCCTCCGTGATTTGACCTTCCTCTAATGTGACCTTTGTGTTGGCTCACCATGATCCTAGGATGGGCAATCCCTTGCTCCAAACCCAGGCTCCTGGGCTGGGTCTCTCCTCTGCCTACCCGTTGCTCTCCTAAATCACAGTTGTCACTTGACTAAGCCACAACTCCTCTTTTCAGACAATGATTTATTTCTCTTAAATGGGATTTCCCTTATTTCTCCAGGTTAATAGCAAAGGACCATCAGACAACCAAAGACACCCTCTAAGAGCAAGCGTTCCTCTTTATCTTCTTCCAATCTCCTCCCCCTGTCACTGTTCAGTCTCAGGGCACTCTTTCTCTGCATTTTATTTCAAAACTGCTCCCCTTGGGCTGGGTTTCCTCCCATCCAGGGACCTCCCAGTCACTCCCCCAGTGACTGTTAACAGGGATTTACTATCCTAGTAATCCCAACCTAACAGGAGATTATACAAAGATAGTAAGTTTTGGGATAGATTTACTAATGTGCGCTACCACATTAATATGTGTTAATATAACTAGCATATATTAGTGGTAAATATGTCATCTTGGTTAAAATGAGACCTGCAGTAAATAATGTATATTATTACCGTATTTTTCGGACTATAAGACGCACTTTTTCCCCCCCAAATTTGGGAGGAAAATAGGGGGTGCGTCTTATAGTCCGAAGGTAGATTTGGCTGGCTGGCTGGCTGGCAGGCAGGCTGCCCGCCCTCCGAGTTCGGAATCGCCGTCAAAGTTACCTCCCCCCCCCCCCGGCCCTGTCACCACTTCTCCCTACTCACGCGATCTTCCCTGGTGGTCTAGTGACGTCGGGGCAGGATAGAGCCCTCTCTTTCCTGCCCAGCGCGCTGCTCTCCATCCTCCTGTATGCAGCCTGACGGTCTCGGTGAGTTTCAATTCTCTGCGGCCATTTTGAATCTTGCCGAGACCGTCAGGCAGCAATGCATACAGGAGGATGGAAAGCAGCACGCTGGGTAGGAAAGAGGGGGCTCTTTCCTGCCCCGACATCACTAGACCACCAGGGAAGATCGCGTGAGTACGGAGAAGTGGTGACAGGGCCGGGGGAGGGCGATCCCGAACTTGGAGGGAGGGATTCGGACAAGACGCACCGGAGCACCTAGGTTTTAGAGGAGGGAAAAAGGAAAAACAATTTTTTCCTATTTCCCTCCTCTAAAACCTAGGTGCGTCTTATGGTCCGGTGCGTCTTATAGTCCGAAAAATACGGTATATACTAGTGTGTAGTCATGCAGAAGTGCATTTTATTTATGTATACATTTGTTTATTTATTTATTAGGATTTATTTATTGTATTTTTGAAAAAATTAATCCAAGGCAGTGTACAGCAATTATAACAAGGACATAGGCAATAAACAATTATAGCAGTAAAATATTCAAACAACAGTATACATTATGCATAATATGCTACTTACAATGTCAACATAATACACATTAAAATATCTTAATAGACAGCATATAGGGTAAGCAGAGGTGAAACATACAGGTGTCTTTAAATAAAGAGCAGACAGATTTTAAAGATTGCAAATTATCACTGTCAACTGCAGAGCAAGTTGTAAATACGAACAACAAACATAGTTTGAAAGGTCTGTATGCAAATGCCAGAAGCCTAAGAAATAAGACAAGAGAGTTAGAATATATTACTCTACATGAAAAGATAGATAAAATAGGCATCTCTGAGACCTGGTGGAAGGAGGATTACCAGTGGGACTCTGTCATACCAGGGTACAAATTATATTGCAGTGATAGGGTAGATTGAATTGGTGGGGGGTTGGCATTATACATTAGGGAGGGCTATGAATTGAATAGACTAAAAATTCTGCAGGACACAAAATACATCTTGGAATCCCTATGGATAGAAATTCCATGTGTAAAGGGGAAAAGGATAGTGATAGGAGAATGCTACTGTCCACCTGGCCAGGATGAACAGACAGATGCAGAAATGTTATCAGAAATTAGGGAGGCAAATGGGTAATTCCAATTACCCTGCAAATTTCCGGAATGAGTAGAATATTTATCAAAAATTATCATGCAATTCTACTATATACTCAAAGTGTTTGTGGATAACTATGGCCTGCCATAATGAAAAAAGTGGAGAAAAAAAGAAGACCTCAGAAACATCAGAACTTCCTCGTTCTTAAAGGACACGCCTTTTATGTAATGAAGAAACCACCCTCATTACATAAAAGTGGTTCCCTCATTACATAAAAGGCGTGTCCTTTAAGAACGAGGAAGTTCCGATGTTTCTGAGGTTTTCTTTTTTTCTCCACTTTTTTCATTATTGCCTGCCATAGTTACCCACAAACATGTTGAGTATATGGTAGAATTGTATGTTAATTCCAATTACCCCAATATTCACTGGGTACAATTCCTTGATGAAATCAAGGACTGCTTTAGGGAGCAGCTGATTCAGGAACCAAAAAGAGGGGGAACAATTCTAGACCTTGTCCTTAGTGGTGTGCATGATCTAGTGTAGGAGGTAATGGTGCTGGGGCCACTTGATAACATGGTCAAATTTGATATAATCTCTGGAGTAAGTACACGTAGGAAAACCAATATGTTAGCATTTAACTTTCAAAAAGGAGACTGTAATAAATTGATGAGTAGCTGCAAAGGTCAAAAATTTACATCAGGCATGGATGCCATTCAAAAACATCATCATGGAAGCCCAGACCAGATATATTCCCTGTATTAAAAAAGGAAGAAGCTGGTAAAAGAATCAGTTGGACCACACTAGATGACTGAAGGGTAAAAGGGGTACTCAGACAAGACCATAACAGAGAGATTAAATTAATTCTTTGCTTCAGTTTTCACTGAGGAAGATGTGGGAGAGATAGTGCTAGAAATAGTATTCAATACTGATGAGTCAGAGAAACTGAAACAAATCTCTGTAAACCTGGAAGATGTAATAGGGTAGTTTGACAAATTGAAGAGTAGCAAATCAACTGGACTGGATGGTATACATCCCAGAGTACTGGTAGAATTGAAAAATAAACTTGCAGGGCTATTGTTAGTAATATATAATTTATATTTAAAATCAAGCATGATAACGGAAGATTTCAAAAAAGTGGGGTATAAATGTTCATGAATAAATAAATAAATATAGTGTCAGTTTTTTTAAAGAGTTCAAGAGGTGATTCAGGAAATTATAAACCGGTGAACCTGACATCGGTGCTGGACAAAATGGTAGAGACTATTATAAAGAACAAAATTACAAAGCAAGTGCATAAGTATGGATTAATGTGAAAAAGTCAACATGGATTTAGTCAAGGGAAATCTTGCCTCACCAATCTATTAAATTTCTTTGAAGTTGTGAATAAACATGTGGATAAAGGTGAGCCAGTTGATACTGTCATCTGGATTTTCAAAAGGCACTTGACAATACCTCATGAAAGACTCCTTAGGAAATTAGAAAGTCATTTGGAAAGGAGGCAATGTCCTATTGTGGATGACAAATTGGTTAAACGATAGAACACAAGGAGTAGGGTTAAATGGTCAGCAATCTCATTGGAGAAGGTTGATAGTGGGGTTCCCCCGGGGTCTGTGCTGGGACCGCTGCTTTTTAACATATTTATAAATGATCTAGTAATTAAATTTGCTATTGACAAAAAGTTATTAAATCACAAAAGGATTGTGAAAAATTGCAAGAAGACCTTATGAGACTGGAAGACTGGGCATCTAAATGGCAGATGACATTTAATGTGACCAAGTGCAAAGTGATGCATGTGGGAAAGAGGAACCCAAACTACAGCCACATGATGCAGGTTCCACATTAGGAGTCACTGCCCACGAAAAGGATCTAAGTGTCATAGTTGATGATACGTTGAAACCCTTTACTCAGTGTGCAGCAGCATCTAAGAAAGCAAGGATGTAAGGAATTATTAGGAAAGGAATGGAAAACAAAACCGTGAATGCTATAATGCCTTTGTATTGCTCCATGTGTGACCACACCTCGAATACTGTGTGCAATTCTGGTTACCACATCTCAAAAAAGATACAGTGGATTTAGAAAAGGTACAGAGAAGAACAGTGAAAATGATAAAGGGGATGGAATGACTTCCCTTTGAGGAAAGGCTAAAGTGGCTAGGGCTCTTCAGCTTGCAGAAGAGATGGTTGAGGGGAGATATGATAGAGGTCTATAAGTAGTAAATTTAAAACAAACTGGAGAAAATATTTCTTCACTCAACATGTAAAGACTGGAATTTTTTGCCAGAGAATTTGGTAAAAGCAGTTAGCTTAGCACAGTGTAAAAAGGTTTGGATAATTTCACAAAAGAAAATTCCATAAGCCATTATTAAGATGGACTTGGGAAAATCCACTGCTTATTGCTAGGATAAGCAACATAAAATCTGTTGTACTGTTCTGGGGTCTTGCTAGGTACTTTGTGACCAGAATTGGTCACTGTTGGAAACAGGATACTGTGTTTGATGGACCTTGGGTCTGTCCCAGTATGGCAAAGATTATGTTCTTATATGTAGATAGACATGAGAGGAACAGGAGTTAGGAGATAAGGGTTACTATGTTAAGGAAAAATTTCATTCACAATCAGAAAAGATGAATAAAAATGTTCTCACTTATGTTTGTAAAGAAGTTGAGAAGCAGCTAATCCCTGAACTACAGTTCCCAGAAGCCCTTGTAAGCAGGAGACAGGAGGGTAGCCCCAAAAAGGTGGAACGGATTTCCAACCCCAGCAGGGGGAGCAGTGGCTCAGTGCTAGGGGAGCCAGTTACTCCTTTCCCCACTAGAGGGAGAAGGGGAGGTGAAGCTCAGTCCCTTAGCTGCATCGCCGGTAAATAATTCCTGCCAGCTGTGAGAGGGGGAGAGATTGCCGGATGGCCCCCAGCCACCAGGAGGAGAGGAAACTGATTGGGAGAGAAGCTGCCATGGAGTAGGTGGAGGACTGGAGCTTCCCTGGGGGGGAACATTAAGCTGCCATGGAATGTGAGAATGTAAATGTAGCCCTGTCTAGCACATGAAGGCAGTGTGAGAGGCCACAGGGGTGTGGTGCTGTGAAGTAGGAGGAAGGTTGTCAGCCCTGTTTGGTACAGGGTCCTCCTGGGAGCTGTGAAGAGGATAGGGGCATTAAGTAGTGGTTTCCTATGAAGAAACTGTTTGTGAAAGGGTTGACTTATTGGGATGTATAGAACAGCAGGCTGAACTTTGACTGAGCCCTTCTGAGGGAGAAGGGAAGGTACTTCTTAGCCAGGATCAGGTGACCCTCAGGGGGAGGAATGCTGGCTTCGGCCTAACCCCTGGTAAGCCTTTTCTTGGTTGAGAGGTGCCCAGCTCTCCCACCGGTTGCCTTCTCAGGTGCCGTGGAGGACTTGCAGCTCATCTGCATATCCTCGGAGCCTTCGCCGGAGTGACTCCCAGGTCCGTTCCGATCCACTCGGGGCCTCTGCTCAAGGTGAGAAGAGGATATTTCTCTGGTAAGTGAACAAATTTTGCTTGTGCTTTCGGAACTTGAAGATTGGGGTTTAAAGGAGGAACTGTAAGTTAGTGATAGGCTGATATCCTTAATTATTTAGCAAGTTTTAAATTACGGAAAAACTCAAAAAACACTAAGATGGAGTCAGCAGTCCAGCAGCGAGAGGGGTGCTATCCAGTCTTTTGCATTGAGTGTCACATGTATGATTATCTCCCAATTGGTGAGGTGTCATATGTATGTGCCCGATGCAAAGAGCTCCTAGCTCTCAGAGAACGTGTCCGTTCTCTTGAGGCTAGAGTAGCAGACTTGATGGAGCTGAGGGAGACAGAGAGGTACATAGAGGAGACCTACAGGGATGTTGTAGAGAAGTCCCACCTCCAGTCAGGTAGCCCCTGTGCTACCTTGGAGGAGGGAGGTCTCCTAGAAGGAGAGCATCACCCTGGTGAAGTAGGAAGTACTCCTGTAGCCAGGACCTGCCCACCAGGGGATGTATTATCCTTTCGCACCGAGGATATATCTCCAAATGTTGCCCGGGAGGGAAAGGTTAGGACAGCTGTTGTACTGGGTGATTCAATCATTAGGCATATAGATAGCTGGGTGGCTGGTGGACGTGAGGATCGCCTGGTGACTTGCCTGCCTGGTGCGAAGGTGGCGGACCTCACGCGTCACCTAGATAGGATTTTAGATAGTGCTGGGGAGGAGACGGCTGTCTTGGTACATGTGGGTACTAATGACATAGGAAAATGTGGGAGAGAGGTTCTGGAAGCAAAATTTAGGCTCTTAGGTAGAAAGCTGAAATCCAGATCCTCCAGGGTAGCATTTTCTGAAATGCTACCTGTGCCACGTGCAGGGCCCAAGAGACAGGCAGAGCTCCAGAGTCTCAATGCGTGGATGAGACGATGGTGCAGGGAGGAGGGCTTTAGATTTGTTAGGAACTGGGCAACATTCTGGGGAAGGGGGAGCCTATTCCGAAAGGATGGGCTCCATCTTAACCAGAGTGGGACCAGGCTGCTGGCATCGGCGTTTAAGAAGGAGATAGAGCAGCTTTAAACTAGAAATGGGGGGAAGGCCGACAGTCGCTCAAAAGAGCATGGTTCGGGATAAGGTATCTTTCAAAGATATCACCATAACAGGGAAGATAGAGTATCCTGATAGTGAGGTTGCAAAAGAGATTGTAGTAGATCGGGTATCTTTAAATACAATAAAAATCAGACAAAAGATTGCCAATTAATACTGTCAAGTACTAAGCATGATGTACTTAGGAACAACAAACATAGTTTGAAATGTCTATATGCGAATGCCAGAAGCCTAAGAAATAAGATGGGGGAGTTGGAATATATTGCACTAAATGAAAAATTAGATATAATAGGCATCTCTGAGACCTGGTGGAAGGAGGATAACCAGTGGGACACTGTCATACCGGGGTACAAATTATATCGTAGTGATAGGGTGAATCGGATTGGTGGAGGGGTAGCATTGTATATTAACGAGAGCCTTGAATCAAATAGATTGAAAATTCTGCAGGAAACAAAACACTCCTTGGAATCACTGTGGATGAAATTCCATGTGCAAAGGGGAAAAGGATAGTGATAGGAGTGTACTACCGTCCGCCTGGCCAGGACGAACAGACGGATGCGGAAATGTTAAAGGAAATCAGGGACGCAAACAAACTGGGCAACACAATAATAATGGGGGATTTCAATTACCCGCATATAGACTAGGTTAATGTAACATCTGTACACGCAAGGGACATAAGATTCTTGATGAAATCAAGGACAGCTTCATGGAACAGCTAGTTCAGGAGCCGACAAGAGAAGGAAAAATACTAGACTTAGTCCTTAGTGGTGCTCATGATCTAGTGCAGGGGGTAACGATACGAGGGCCGCTTGATAACAGTGATCATAATATGATCGGTTTTGATATTGGCATTGAAGGAAGTGAAACTAGGAAATCAAGTACGCTAGCGTTTAACTATAGAAAAGGTGATTACGACAAAATGAGAAAAATGGTGAAAAAAAGACTGAAAGGAGCAGCTCGCAAAGTAAAAAACTTGCATCAGGCGTGGATGTTGTTTAAAAACACCATCCTGGAGGTTCAGGACAAATATATTCCACGTATTAGAAAAAAAGGAAAAAAGACTAAACGTCAGCCGGTGTGGCTAAACAGTAAGATAAAGGAAATCATTAGAGCCAAAAAACAATCCTTCAGAAAGTGGAGAAGAGAACCAACTGAAAGTAACAGGATAGATCATAAGGAATGCCAAGCCAAATGCAAAGCGGAGATAAGGAGGGCAAAAAAGGACTTTGAGAAGAAATTAGCGTTGGAAGCAAAAATACATAGTAAAAATTTTTTTAGATACATTAAAAGCAGGAAACCGGCCAAAGAGTCGGTTGGGCCGCTGGACGAAAATGGTGTTAAAGGAGCGATCAAGGAGGACAAAGCCGTAGCGGAGAAATTAAATGAATTCTTTGCTTCGGTCTTCACCGAGGAGGATTTGGGGGGGACACCGGTGCCGGAAAGAATATTTGAAGCGGGGGAGTCGGAGAAACTAAACAAATTCTCTGTAACCTTGGAGGATGTAATGGGTCAGTTCAGCAAGCTGAAGAGTAGTAAATCACCGGGACCTGATGGTATTCATCCCAGAGTATTAATAGAACTAAAAAATGAACTTGCGGAGCTACTGTTAGAAATATGCAATCTGTCCCTAAAATCGAGTGTAGTACCGGAAGACTGGAGGGTAGCCAATGTTACTCCGATTTTTAAGAAGGGTTCCAGAGGAGATCCGGGAAACTATAGACCGGTGAGTCTGACGTCGGTGCCGGGCAAGATGGTGGAGGCTATTATTAAGAATAAAATTGCAGAGCATATACAAAAACATGGACTGATGAGACAAAGTCAGCACGGATTTAGTGAAGGGAAGTCTTGCCTCACCAATCTAATGCATTTTTTTGAGGGGGTAAGCAAACATGTGGACAATGGGGAGCCGGTTGATATTGTATATCTGGATTTTCAGAAGGCGTTTGACAAAGTGCCGCACGAAAAACTCCTGAAGAAATTGCAGAGTCATGGAATCGGAGGTAGGGTATTATTATGGATTAAGAACTGGTTGAAAGATAGGAAGCAGAGAGTAGGATTGCGTGGCCAGTATTCTCAGTGGAGGAGGGTAGTTAGTGGGGTCCCGCAGGGGTCTGTGCTGGGTCCGTTGCTTTTTAATGTATTTATAATGACCTAGAGATGGGAATAACTAGTGAGGTAATTAAATTCGCCGATGACACAAAATTATTCAGGGTCGTCAAGTCGCAGGAGGAATGTGAACGATTACAGGAGGACCTTGCGAGACTGGGAGAAGGGGCGTGCAAGTGGCAGATGAAGTTCAATGTTGACAAGTGCAAAGTGATGCATGTGGGTAAGAGGAACCCGAATTATAGCTACGTCTTGCAAGGTTCCGCGTTAGGAGTTACGGATCAAGAAAGGGATCTGGGTGTCGTCGTCGATGATACGCTGAAACCTTCTGCTCAGTGTGCTGCTGCGGCTAGGAAAGCGAATAGAATGTTGGGTGTTATTAGGAAGGGTATGGAGTCCAGGTGTGCGGATGTTATAATGCCGTTGTATCGCTCCATGGTGCGACCGCACCTGGAGTATTGTGTTCAGTACTGGTCTCCGTATCTCAAAAAAGATATAGTAGAATTGGAAAAGGTACAGCGAAGGGCGACGAAAATGATAGTGGGGATGGGACGACTTTCCTATGAAGAGAGGCTGAGAAGGCTAGGGCTTTTCAGCTTGGAGAAGAGACGGCTGAGGGGAGATATGATAGAAGTGTATAAAATAATGAGTGGAATGGATCGGGTGGATGTGAAGCGACTGTTTCACGCTATCCAAAAATACTAGGACTAGAGGGCATGAGTTGAAGCTACAGTGTGGTAAATTTAAAACGAATCGGAGAAAAATTTTTCTTCACCCAACGTGTAATTAGACTCTGGAATTCGTTGCCGGAGAACGTGGTACGGGCGGTTAGCTTGACGGAGTTTAAAAAGGGGTTAGATAGATTCCTAAAGGACAAGTCCATAGACCGCTATTAAATGGACTTGGAAAAATTCCGCATTTTTAGGTATAACTTGTCTGGAATGTTTTTACGTTTGGGGAGCGTGCCAGGTGCCCTTGACCTGGATTGGCCACTGTCGGTGACAGGATGCTGGGCTAGATGGACCTTTGGTCTTTCCCAGTATGGCACTACTTATGTACTTATGTACTTATGTACTTAGTGCAAAGGAAGTGGGCCTGAACTGTTAAGGAACTGAATGTTGGCTGAAGTTTGGAACCCAGCCTGAATCCTGTTTGTGAACTGTCTCTATCCTTTTCCATTTAGCATTTCCCCTCTCTCCCCATCTTTTCAGTTTCTCTTCTCTTTCTTTCTTTCTCTCCCTACCCTTCCATCCAACATCTTCCCTCCTACTGCCCCCATCCTTCCAGCATCTTCCATCTTTCTCTCCCTCTCTCCCACCTTTCATTCAGCATCTCCCCTCTTTCTCTCTCCATATGAACTGTCAGGATCTCCCCTTTTTTCCCCCATCCCTCTAGCCAGCAGTTTCTCTTTCTTTTGCCCTTTTCTATGTCCCCTCTTTCTCTACCCATCTTTCTACTCATCTCTCTCTGTACCTCTCTTCCATGCAGCGTCCCCACTGTTCTATCATTTCTCCCCTCTGCTCTCTCCATTCAGCACCTTCTGCCTCCCTCTCCATGCCCTTTTCCCTTTCTCTCTCTCCACCCCAGTATCTGTTTCCTGGCCACTGCTGCTTCTGATCATTATCATCAGCAGCAGCCATGGCAAAACAACAAAAATAGCAATGTGGGGCTGCAGCAGCCTTCAAGCATGCACTGTTGACTCTGCTAGTCCTCTGCTCCCACTGACATCAACTTTCTGTTCTGGGGGCAGAAGACTAGCAGAGCTGACAGCACATTCCTGGAGGCTGTTGTGGCCCCATGCTTGCTTTTTCTGTTGTTTTGCCATGGTCGCTGCTGCCCATCAGGAGAAAAGCAGCAATGGTGGCAGTGTGGGAAAAATGTTCAAAAATGATCCTCTGGCCCAACAGTGTGTCTCAGCGGGAGCTTTTTCCACTTAGGCAGGAGTGTGGGAGATGACCCGCCAAATGCGGGAGGTCTGCGAAGAGCCAGGATTTCTTCTACTTCCTGAAGTAGAGACAACCTTAATGTGTTCCAAAGTATGAGGGCTACTGCAAAGAAGGCTCATTTATGGTTGTCACATTGCACATTGTTTCTTCACCCAACGCATAATTAAACTCTGGAATTCGTTGCCGGAGAACGTGGTGAAGGCGGTTAGCTTAGCAGAGTTTAAAAAGGGGTTAGACGGTTTCCTAAAGGACAAGTCCATAAACCACTACTAAATGGACTTGGGAAAAATCCACAACGTCAGGAATAACATGTATAGAATGTTTGTACGTTTAGGAAGCTCGCCAGGTGCCCTTGGCCTGGATTGACCGCTGTCGTGGACATGATGCTGGGCTCGATGGACCTTTGGTCTTTTCCCAGTGTGACATTTCTTATGTACTTATTTTGGAGGTGTGCTTAGGACGGTGACATTGCCAGACACCCAAGTTTGTGCAAGCCTGAGCCCAAAGTGGGTAGGCATGAGAAACCAGCCCCCTATCAAGCATCTTTCCCTCCCCTTCTCTCCTCAGGTGAATGGGGGTTTCTGAACTCCACGTCCCCAACCCACTGGTATCTTTTAAACCCTTTAGGTAATGATGATCAGAAGCAAACACGGGCACTAGAGGCCATTAGCACCATGCTGCTCCCCAGAATCAGAGATGGTGAGTGCATAAAACAACATGCTCCCCAGCTTTGATCGCAAATTAAATGCAAATGCATGCAAACATGGGTCTCACATGACTTTCTGTTAGAAATATATGCTCAGAAAATGAGCCACCAAACTGTTCATCAATAGATAACCTGTTTTGGAATGATCAAGAATATCACTCAGAGTGTGCTCAATAGAAGCAGAGGTCCCTAGGAGGAAAAAACAAATTAGCAGTAGAAAACATTTCTGATCTGCAGTATATGTGGGCCCTTACTGAAAAAGGTAGAGAGCAGGAAATGCTGTCAGATCTAGAAACACAGAAACATAGAGAAGGTCATTTTAGAAGCATCTACATGTACAAATAGTGGCATTTACTTGTATTGATGAGATAGATGTGTAAATGTCACTATGTATAAGTATAGATGTCCAGAAAGCAGAGGTATTAAGGGGGTGTGGTTGTCTAAAATTTATATGTGTGCTTCTCATTTCAAAATGGGAATGCATTTGTATTTAAACAAATTTTCACATCAGCTTTTGTATCAGTAGTGAGGCACACGTGGAGGGGCATTTTCGAACGGAGATGCCCATCTCTGAGGATGTCCCGGTGAAGGGGCGGGGAAACCCGTATTATTGAAACAAGATGGGCGTCCATCTTTCATTTCGATAATACAGTCAGGGACACCCAAAACTCAACATTTAGGTTGACCTAAGAGATGGTCGCCCTTAGAGATGGAAACCAAGGACGCCCATCTCAAAAACGACCAAATCCAAGCCCTTTGGTCATGGGAGGAGCCAGCATTCGTAGTGCACTGGTCCCCCTCACATGCCAGGACACCAACCGGGCACCCTAGGGGACACTGCAGTGGACTTCACAAATTGCTCCAGGTGCATAGCTCCCTTACCTTCAGTGCTGAGCCCCCCAACCCCCCCCCCCAAAAAAAAAACCCCACTCCCCACAACTGTACACAAATACCATAGCCCTAAGGGGTGAAGGGGGGCACCTACATGTGGGTACAGTGGGTTTTGGATGGCTCACATTTACCATCACAAGTGTAACAGGTAGGGGGGATGGGCCTGGGTACGGCTGCCTGAAGTGCACTGCACCCACTAAAACTGTTCCAGGGACCTGCATACTGCTGTGATGGAGCTGGGTATGGCATTTGAGGCTGGAAAAAAATGTTTTTTTATTTTTTTTTTTTTTAGGGTGGGAGGGGGTTGGTGACCACTGGAGGAGTAAGGGGAGGTCATTTCCGATTCCCTCCGGTGGTCATCTGGTCAGTTCGGGTACCTTTTTGAGGCTTGGTCGTGAAAAAAATTGGACCAAGTAAAGTCGGCCAAATGCTCGTCAGGGACGCCCTTCTTTTTTCCATTATTGGCCGAGGATGCCCATCTCTTAACCACGCCCCGGTCCCGCCTTCGGTACACTGCCAACATGCCCCCATGAACTTTGGTCGTTCCAGCAATGGAAAGCAGTTGAGGATGCCCAAAATCGGCTTTCAATTATGCCGATTTGGGCGACCCTGAGAGAAGGACGCCCATCTCCCGATTTTTTGTCGGAAGATGGGCGTCCTTTCTTTCGATTATGCCGCTGATAGATTCAAGTGCTCATTTCAAGATATGAGACATCAATGGTTCCACGTATTTTATTGATTTTATTGTTGGTGTTGTATGTATTTTGCTTTGTTTGTTTTTTGTAAACCATTTTGATTTAAGCGGTTTATAAATGTGTAAAATAAATAAGTTTTATTTCCATGTTTTTTTTATTTCTGTGTCAAATGTAAAAAAAAGGCAATCAGCATTCTTGCTAGTTAATTGTAGCTACTTCTACATAGTTTTGTGAAATAAGACAACTATACATATAAATGCCAATACATACAAGTTGAAATTATGAAATCACTTCTTCCACGTACAAATGGTGGCACTTATATATAGAAGATGCCAAGTGACATCACTCTTGTTCTATATGTGTAGCTTTGTAGAATCCCATGCAGGCAAATACATGTATATTTCCCAACACCTTTCTTGCAAAAAAAAAACTAGGAAAATATAAACATCATGACCAGGATGTGGCTTTTCCCATGCAGAGCCCATATGCAAAATGGAGCTTAGATTAAGATATCAGATTTTGGAATGTGAAAAGCTTAGGCTTAAATCAGTGGCATAGCTATGTGGGGCCACAGGAGCCCCCGGCTTTGCTGGCGGGGGTCCTAAACTCCCGCCAGCAGAAGCCTTGTCCAGCACTGGTCTCCGGCGCTGCCGCATTACCTGCCCTGCTGTCTCTTCCGCTCACGTTGGGCACACTCCTTTTAGTGAAACTGAGAATGCACAATTTCACTAAAAGAAGCGTGCAGGAAGTGAGGGAAAGAAAGAGCAGGGCAGGCAATGCAGCGGTGCTGAACATGGCTTCAGTTGGTGGGGATTGGGGACCCCCGCCAGCCAAGATATTTGCTGTGGCAGTGGGTGTGGAACAGCAGGGCGGCGCAGGGGGGGGGGGGCGGTGCAGAGGTGGCAGACCAAAATGTGCCCCCACCTCAGGCTCTGGCCCCCTCTCACCATGATGTCTGGCTACACCCCTGGCTTAAAGTAAGCATGGAGGAGTAGCCTAATGGCTAGTGCAGTGGCCTAACAACCAGAAGCACTGGGATAGATTCTCAAATGCAGTTCCTCGCAGTTCCTCGTGATGCTGGGCAAGTCACTTAACCATCCCTTACCCTAGGTACAAAATAAACACCTGAACTTCAAAGGATTTATGCTCCAAGTTTTGACAGTTATACTCATAAATTGGCCTCTTTGAACATTTACTAGTGCTGAGTGCATACATTTTTATTCAAAAATTCACTAAGGAACCCCTTTACTAAGCTGTGATAAGCACTAATGCATGCTTGTGCAGGTTCAAAACTACTACTGTGGAGCACGTTTAGGTGTCCCATGGCAGTTTGGCATCTGCATGTGCTTCCCATGTGCTAAAAAATACTTTTTATTTTTTAGTGCTGGGGGCAGAGGCTAGGCTTTCCCAGCGCTAATCGGCTAGCACAAATACATCACTGTGCGTTAACCGATTAGCACGTGGTTAGCGTGTGAGCCCTTCCCATCTAGAAAATAGGTGTAGTTAAGGCCTCATGCACTAATGGCCATGAGCTAATAGAAAAATGAGCACATGGACATTACTGCAAAAATGGACAATGTGGTCATTTACAGCCATGCTAAAAGTGGCCTCAATGCGCGGGAAACCCGTACACTATTCATAGCACAGGCCACTTTTTAGTGCAGCATAGTAAAAGGCCCCAAACTATTAAATTTAGGAGTATAAAAGTTTAGGGGTTCTTTTACCAAGCAGTGATAAAAAGGGGCCCTGCACTAGCGGCAGGGGCAGTTTTTGCCGTGAGCTGAGGCCCTTTTTACTGCAGAAGGTAAAAAGGCCGAAAAAAGAAATGACCATGCAGTAAGATTTCAGTTACCACGTGGCCATGTAGGGGGGGGAACATTTACCGCCACCCATTTACTGC
Source organism: Microcaecilia unicolor (assembly GCF_901765095.1). Taxonomy (NCBI): domain Eukaryota; kingdom Metazoa; phylum Chordata; class Amphibia; order Gymnophiona; family Siphonopidae; genus Microcaecilia; species Microcaecilia unicolor. Next base: position 70,226,905 of record NC_044037.1, read on the forward strand.
CACCCAAATATTTTTGCCAGCGCCAGCAATGCCACACGCTGGGGGTGGAACTACCGCTGGTACCCGTGTTGGGCCGGCAGTAGCTCCAGCTTGACACAGGTAAGCCTGGCTTAGCACCGCTTTGTAAAAGTGCTTCTTAGGATCGTAATAAGGCAGATTTAAGACAGGGAAAATAAGTTAGGAGTTTAGCACTGATTTTCAGCACTAGGCTCACAAATTAGGCCCTTAATTCTAGGCAAAAGAAATGGCAGACCTAAATTTATGAGCATAACTTTTAAGCTCATATATAAAAATATATTTTCAGCTGAAAAATTATGCTCTTAAATTTAGCTGAAAATAGACATAAATTTAGGAGGCTAACCTAGGTGCACACATTTAGGAGTGCAATCAATTTGACGGTAAATATTTAGCAGCAGGGAAACCATAAATCCTGTACTTTTTACCCAGCGGTACACCAAATCCTGCCTCAAACAAATGAGGCAGGATTGGCGCACTGCATGCATACTGTGAGTTTGAAGTTATAGTGGACCACACCCTGAGGCAGCAATAGAAACATGTATATTGTGCTCTTCAACGATAAGTGTTGATATGTAAAGTCTTATGGATAAACATTTTAAAATTAAATATTTCAAACTAAAAGTTAAAAGAGATGGACCAATGAGGAGGCAGGTGAACTATGGGCTTACATAAAATGAGTGGCCGCTGAAGTCTATTAAGATCTAAATAGTTAAGTGTTGTGCTATATGGACCTGTGATTGGGTAAGACATCTTTTTATTGCTGGGTAGAAAGTACAGGACTAGATTTAGGAGCTCAGCATTTTCTGAATATTGGGCCCTGTATGACCTGAGCTAAACTGTGAAAGCTGTGTGTGCAGAGAACTTTTGTGTAAATAGCATCAGCATATCTGGTTGTTGATATGGCAGAGTGGGTGAACCTTTGACCAAATTTTAGAGAGGGCACTTCTATACATAGTTGACCAGTGCAAAGTCTTGGAAACATAGTTAGGGACCATAATTATCTGTTCCTTTCCCAGCTTTGAGATCACAAAAGAGAAATAGTTGTGGTAAGTAAAAGTAGCTGTAGCTACCTAGATAAAGAAGACACCGGAAAATAGAAAAACTAGATTTTGCCTTGCATGTTTATTAAAGAATAGGGAGTAAGTACCCAGGAAAGAAATTTTGAAGAAGATTTCTGAAAGCTAGAAGAACTAAGAGCTCCTATGCAAGCAAGGAGAAGACATACAAGAAAGCTTGAAACAGATAGGTGATCGTTTCATCAATACAAGGAGACTAAAAAAAAGAGAGACATTCAGGCTCATTTTCGAACGAGGACGCCCATCTTTTGACACAAATCGGAAGATGGGCGTCCTTCTCACAGGGTTGCCCAAATCGGTATAATCGAAAACCAGTTTTGGGCGTCCCCCACTGCTTTCTGTCACAGGGATGACCAAAGTTCAAGGAGGGGGGGATGTGTTGGAGACGTAGCGAAGGCGGGACTTAGGCGTGCCTAACACATGGACGTCCTCGATCCATAATGGAAAAAAAGGGCATCCATGATGAGCACTTGGATGACTTTACCTGGTCCTGTTTTTCTTATGACCAAAGCACAAAAAGGTGCCCAAACTGACCAGGTGACCACCGGGGAGAATCGGGGATGACTTCCCCTCACTCCCCCAGTGCTCACTAACCCCCTCCCACCCTCAAAAAAAATCTTTAAAAATATTTTGTGCCAGCCTCTATGCCAGCCTCAAATGTCATACTCAGGTCCATCACAGCAGTATGCAGGTCCCTGGAGCAGTTTTTAGTGGGTGCAGTGCACTTCAGGCAGGCGGACCCAGGCCCATCCCCCCCTACCTGTTATACTTGTGGTGGTAAATGTGAGCCCTTCAAAACCCACCACAAACCCACTGTACCCACATCTAGGTGCCCCCCTTCACCCGTAAGGGCTATGGTAGTGGTATACAGTTGTGGGTAGTGGGGTTTGGGGGGCTCAGCACACAAGGTAAGGGAGCTATGTACCTGGGAGCAATTTCTGAAGTCCACTGCAGTGCCCCCTAGGGTGCCCGGTTGGTGTCCTGGCATGTCAGGGGGACCATTGCACTATGAATGCTGGCTCCTCCCACAACCAAAGAGCTTGCATTTGGTCGTTTCTGAAATGGGCGTCCTTGGTTTCCATTATCGCCAAAAATAAAAAACGACCAAGTCTAGGGACGACCATCTCTAAGGATGACCTAAATTTCAAGATTTGGGCGTCCCCGACCGTATTATCGAAACAAAAGATGAACATCCATCTTGTTTCGATAATATGGGTTTCCCTGCTCCTCCATTGGTACTGTTTGCGAGGATGTCCTCAGTAAAACTTGGGCGTCCCTTTCGATTATGTCCCTCTATATATTTAAAAAAAAAAACAAAGGAAATGTGATAAGAATAGAAAAAACAGGAAAAGTAAGTAAGCATAACATAGTACTTACCAGTTAGCATTCTAAGTTCTGTAGTTCTGGGAACCCATAACCTGAGGAAGAAAACCTGTTCACAAATAATTGTTCTTACAGATAATAAGAAATTGGCTTGCAATACTCTAATGTGTTAGAAAGTTGCTTTAAAGTTAACGAAATGTACATATTTCATTAAGTATTTTCCTGTTTGAGGAAGGGTTGTTGAATAACATCCCTTCTCAGTTCCTCACTCTAACATCCTCCTTCAACCTCCAGCTATGCTCCACCACCCCTACTCACCGAGACGGCCATTGTCTTGACCTCGTCCTCTCCTCTTCCAGCTCTCCCTCCAATTTCCACGCTTCAGCTCTTCCTCTCTCAGATCATCACCTGATCACCTTTACACTTCTTCACCCCCCCCCCCCCCCCTCAGCCCCGTCCAACTTTAACCAGTACGTCCAGGAATCTCCAGGCTATTGACCCTCCCACCCTATCCTCTAGTATTTCTAATCTCCTCCCCTCCATCATGTCCTCCGAGTCTGTCGACAAGGCTGTCTCCACTTACAATGCCACTCTCTCCTCTGCTCTGGACACCCTCGCACCATCCATCTCCCGTCCCACAAAGCGTACTAATCCCCAGCCTTGGCTGACCCTTTGCATCCGTTACCTTTGCTCCTGCGCCTGATCTGCTGAACGCTTCTAGAGGAAATCTCGCACCCATTCTGACTTCCTTCACTACAAATTCATGCTATCCTCCTTCCACTCCTCCCTATTCCTTGCCAAACAGGACTATTACACCCAACTGACCAATTCTCTCAGCTCCAACCCCCCGTCGTCTCTTCGCCACCCTTAACTCCCTCCTCAAAGTGCCCTCCGCTCCCACCCCCCCTCACTCTCTCCTCAATCACTGGCCGATTACTTCCGCGACAAGGTGCAAAAGATCAACCTTGAGTTCACTACCAAGCCATCTCCTCCTCTTCACCCTTCAACCCTCTCCCTCAACCAACCAACCCAGGCCTCTTTCTCCTCCTTTCCTGACATCACCGAGGAGGAAACCGCTCGCCTTCTTTCCTCCTCGAAATGCACCACCTGCTCTTCTGATCCCATCCCCACCAACTTACTTAACATCATCTCTCATACTGTCACCCCCTCCATCTGTCATATCCTCAACCTCTCTCTCTCCACTGCAACTGTCCCTGACACCTTCAAGCACGCCGTAGTCACACCTCTCCTCAAAAAACCATCACTTGACCCTACCTGTCCCTCCAAATACCGCCCCATCTCCCTCCTACCCTTCCTCTCCAAAATACTTGAGCGTGCCGTTCACAAGCGCTGCCTTAATTTTCTCTCCTCTCATGCCATCCTCTATCCACTTCAATCCGGTTTTCACCCTCTACACTCGACGGAAACAGCACTCTCTAAAGTCTGTAATGACCTGTTCCTTGCCAAATCCAGAGGCAACTACTCCATTCTCATCCTCCTCGATCTATCCGCCGCTTTTGACACTGTCAATCATGATTTACTTCTTGCCACACTGTCCTCATTTGGGTTCCAGGGCTCTGTCCTCTCCTGGTTCTCCTCCTATCTCTCCCACTGCACCTTCAGAGTTCACTCTCATGGATCTTCCTCCACCCCCATCCCGCAATCTGTCGGTGTCCCCCAGGGATCTGTCCTTGGACCCTTTCTCTTCTCAATCTACACCTCCTCCCTGGGCTCCCTGATCTCATCTCATGGTTTCCAGTATCATCTCTATGCTGATGACACCCAGATGTATCTCTCCACACCAGACATCACCGCGGAGACCCAGGCAAAGGTATCAGCCTGCTTATCCGACATTGCTGCCTGGATGTCCAACCACCACCTGAAACTGAACATGTCCAAGACCGAACTCATCGTATTTCCACCAAAACCCACTTCTCCTCTTCCTCCACTTTCTATCTCAGTTGATAACACCCTCATCCTGCCCGTCTCATCTGCCCGCAACCTCGGAGTCATCTTTGACTCCTCCCTCTCCTCGGCGCATATCCAGCAGATAGCCAAGACCTGTCGCTTCTTCCTCTCTAACATCAGCAAAATTCGCCCTTTCCTCTCTAAACACACCACCCGAACTCTCGTCCACGCTCTCATTATCTCTCGCCTTGACTACTGCAACTTACTCCTCACCGGCCTCCCACTTAGCCATCTATCCCCCCTTCAATCTGTTCAGAACTCTGCTGCACGTCTTATATTCCGCCAGAACCGATACACTCATATCACCCCTCTCCTCAGGTCACTTCACTGGCTTCCAATCAGATACCGCATTCAATTCAAGCTTCTCCTTCTTACCTACAAATGCACTCAGTCTGCTGCCCCTCACTACCTCTCTACCCTCATCTCCCCTTACGTTCCCGCCCGTAACCTCCATTCACAGGACAAATCCCTCCTCTCAGTACCTTTCTCCACCACCGCCAACTCCAGGCTCCGCTCATTCTGCCTCGCCTCACCCTATGCTTGGAACAACCTTCCTGAGCCCTTACGCCAAGCCCCCTCCCTGCCCATCTTCAAGTCTTTGCTTAAAGCCCCACCTCTTCAATGCTGCATTCGGCACCTAACTCTTACCATTCAGGAAATCCAGACTGCCCCAATTTGACTGCCCCTATCGGACTGACTGTTCACCTGTCTTTTAGATTGTAAGCTCTTTGAGCAGGGACTGTCCCTCTATGTTAAATTGTACAGCGCTGCGTAACCCTAGTAGCGCTTTAGAAATGTTAAATAGTAGTAGTAGTACTTTTTATTAGTCTTAAAAAGAAATGTAAGAATTCAGCTGAGTTCAATACAAACACTGTTTAAAATGTTTTAAGCTATTTAAGATTATTTCAAAAGTACTATTTATTGCAATGTATAACTATGTTTGGTACCTTACTTATTAGGTTTGGTGCAATTACAAATGTATGCGCTTTAATATCTCAAGTGCTTGTTTAGGCCTGGAATTCAAGGGATTGAGGAGGTTATTGACCTATATTTACATGTAAATATGTTAAGGACCTATGCAAATCGCACTGCTATGCTGCTAGCGGTATGCAGCATACCAGAAGAGTGTCAGGATAGTGAGCCCATACCTGACCTCCTAGCAGAGACATTACGAAAGGGATCTGACCCTGAAGAGAGACCATCTAAATGTAAACTGTGGGAAAACTTTCAGTCAAAAGTTAGAACTAGAACAACAGGAAACATTTTACATGCTTTAAGTATGAGAAAGTTTGCAGTATGAAAAAGGAGCTAATGCAGCACCTGAAAAATAATAAAGAAACTGGACTATTTAAAAGTACAGAATATGAGGAAAGCTGTAACAATAAAGTAAACATTATAGAATATCAGAAAAACACTGATAATAGAATATCTTCATGTCCTGGTTATAACAGGAAGAAAGTTCCACAAGAAATGCAAAATTTCACCCAGGAGAGAGACCAATTTCAAGTACAGAGTGTAAAAAAAGTTTCAGTTGCCAGAAACTGTTGTCAAAGCAGCATAGAATCCCTTCAGGGAAGAAACTATTTACATGCACTAAATGTAGGAAAGCTTTCTTCATAAATCACAGCTAACAAAGCACCAGAGAATGCACTCAGGAGTAAAACCATTCACATGTACTGAGTGTGGTAAAAGCTTCTGTCGGAAGATACGCCTCACTATTCACAAAATGTACTGTGTGTGGTAAAAAAAAACTTTTGTTATAAGCACTGGAAGGGAAATGAGCATGGCAAAGCTGATGGCCTCTCCAGGAAGGAAAAACCAGAACCACCCTGACACAGGACTATCAAGACCCAATCAGCGGTCAATGGAAGCCACAGTCTGGGGTCCCTTTCTTGAGAAGAAAGTGTGACAGAACAGTTTGTTTAAACCTATAAAAATTGCCTTTACTAACTCTTGAAGTGCATTTCTGTAGTTTGGCCAGCAGGTGATGCATATATGTTAAAGCTGTTATAGAAAAGTGCATGCCCTCTTTTAGTTTCACTTAGTGAAGAAGTGAATCTACAACACAGTGAGCAGTATACTTTTAAAACTTGTTGACTGGGCTCTGAATGGCCTGGAGTTTGAAATTACCCAGCAGTCGTTGCTGGCTGTTGCTTTAGTCTTAGCCCAGGAGAAAAGAGAGACAGATTTCTTTACTGAGGCTTGGTGACTTATTATATGTCCTGATGTTCCCAGGAACTGTTTAGACAGTATACAATGTTTAGTTAGTGTTATAATTTATCCATATTTTAGTTGCCTGTTATTGTTTGAAATTTGCACTATTTTGTTCCAATGTTCAATATTTTTAAAAGAATAAACATGATTGTTTGTTTGCCCTGCTTGTCTGGACTGATAAAGAATCCTAATGGTTTGTGTGTTGGGTCTGTGAGTTCTTTCTGGGAACTGTGGGACCACTGGGAGAGTGGCCTTAGTAACCTAGAAATGACTGGAGATAGTTTGAGAGTGGGAGACTTGTCCAAGCACAAGTGACAGATGCAGTTTGAACTGAGCTGTGGTGGGGATAGACCCTCTAAGTGGCCGCAAGATAACCCTAGGTGAGTGGCTAGGTGTTTCATGACAGTCTATAACTAAAGTAGCACATTTGTGCTAAAATAACATGTCTTAAAGCTAGCCCACATTAGTAACTTCACACCTCAGTGTCTCAACATTATCTGTACAGTTTTTTTTAAACTATATGGATAAAGGAGTTATGTGTTGGCTACTTGGCAACCAACATATAATTTACTTTGAATATCAAGTGGTAAATGTAATGAAACAATATAAAAATATGAATGAAATGAAAATGGTTGGAAACATTTTCCCCCTTCAGGAATGAAATAAAATAAGATCAAAAATAACTGGTGTGCACACCCATAATCAACGGGGGTCAGGAATGATGAGATGGAGAGGAGATAATCCTGTCTTTTCTCAAAGAAGCTTTAGAGTGGGTAGACTGCTATGCTGAACAGAAAGCAAAACTTCAACAGGAGAGAAATGTTTCGGAAGCACTGCTGGAGTAAGATAAAGAGGACAGAGAATTCACTATGGTAGAAAAAAGAGAGAGATTACTCATGGGGAAGTAACTGCTGAGAAGGGATTAAAAAATATTGATGGGAAACAGACTGGTTTAAGAAAAGAGACTGTTCATGAAAGGATGCCAAGAGGGCTCTATGCCATCAGGTCAGAAACAACTTCAGAAATTATCGAAGGGGTAAACATTGCTAATATAGGAAGAGGAGATTGCTGGATTTGAAAGGAAGACTGCTAAGGGAGAGGGGGAAAAGAAAAAAGGAGAATGCTGAGGAAGAACAAACTGCTGAGTTGTGATAAAAGTATTAAGGAAAAAAAACATGATGAGATAAAGAAGAATCTGTTAAAGGTAATACTTAAAGGATGAGACATTACAAGGGAGAGAGAAACTCCATAAAAAGAAAAGATAGTAACTTATCAAGAGAGACAGACTGTAAGATGAGAAACAAATGTGAAAGGAAAGAGAAACGAGGTATAAAGATAGAAAAACTGTAAAGAAGGGAGGCAGAGACTGATGAGCAGGTAGAGAAACTGCTGAAGAAGGAGAAAAAATGCTGAGGGGAGATGGAGACTACTGAGTGTGATACTGTTGATGACAGAGTAATAGTGAAACTGCTGAGAAGCAAGACAAAGTAACTACTGAGAAGGGAAAAGAGGCTGCTCAGGTGCAGAGACTGCAGGGGAGAGAGAGAGTGAAACTGTTAGAAAAGAGAGGGGAAAATAAAGGTATGGTTTTCTTGAACAAATCTTTAGAGAAAGGAAGAAGGAGGGGAGAAAGACTGATGAAAGGAACAGAGACTGCTGAGATGGAGTGACAAAAAAGGGAGAGGTGTAGAGAGAGAGAGAGAAAGAAATTACTGAGCAATGAGAGATGCTGATGAAGAAATTACATTCTTAAAAGGGAGAGACCTAAGCACTGAGAATGAAAATGGTGAGAATAAAAAGAGAAATATTGGAATAGAAAGACACTAAAATAGAAGAGTGCTACAAAGAAATAAGAAACAGACTACTGAGAAGGGAAAGAACAAAACAATCAAGGAAGACAGATGACAAAGCATAAAAAATGACTGATGAAAAGAGAAGCAAGGAGACTCATGAAAAGGGATGACTAATGAGAAGTGAGCCAGAGAGAGAGAAAGAGAGGGAGAGAGAGAGAGAAATGTCTAAGAGGAGTAAAGAGAGACTACAGGAATTACAAAGAAAAAGTACATCAAGGATAGTGAGAATCAGTAAAAAGGGAGGAATCAAGAAAAAGAACCTCAAGGATAGTGAGAATCAGTAAAAAAGGAGTAATCCGTCAATTCATATAACATTTCTCCATCTTACAAAATTCAATCTTCTAGGAAATGAAATGGAAAGCAAAGTCTTCCAAGCTAGGAAGGGTTAATATTGTCAGTCAAGACACGTCAGAATCTTAATTTGCCCAAAGGAAAAAGGAAAAAAAACTATATATATATATATATATATATATATATATATATATATATATATATATATACACACACACACACACACACACACTCACACATAGATAGATATAGTTATAGATAGATTTTACATTCTGCAAACGCTCCTCTCTTCCCTCCCCTTCCTTTTGTGACTTTGCAATGAGCAGAGCAAACTGTACAGGAGCTGCAACAGCAGCAGTAAGAGATGCAGTTCTGCCTTTTGTGGCCATCCTTTCAACACAGCTATTTTTTTTTTTTTGTTAGTCTTTTTGTCTTTTCTTAAACAAGACCATTTAAGCATCCATCAGTGGCAGGGCACAAGACCCTAAGCACACCGAAGGTGTGACGAAAAGAGGGGGAAGAAGCAACAAAAAAAAAAAAAAACCGGGATGAAATTCAGTGTAAAATTGAATTGCTAGATAACTCTCACCCCCTCCCCCTTCCCCTTCACCTCCTCCTCCTCCTCTCCTCCTCCTCCTCCTCCTCCGAAGGTGGAAAGCAGGAACCATGCAACATCTGCAGAACCGGCTGGCAAAATAGCATGAGAAAAAAAATCAAAGTGGGGAGAAGAAAAAAAAATATTTATCTTTCGGCAAGATTTATTCCACATTTCGACTCTATTTGGGGACATCTGTCTTATTTCTCTTGGGATATTCTTCATAGTCAGAAGATGCCTCTTGCCGAGAGGATGCTGAAAGAAAGAAAAGACGATTTCTTTGACTGGCACTAATAAGAATTTTGTTCTTTTTTTTTCTTTTTAAATATATATAAATATATATATATATATGTGTGTGTGTGTGTGTATACATATATACATATACATATATATATATGTGTGTGTGTGTGTGTATACATATATACATATACATATATATAGGTAGATAGAGAACATTTTTAGGAATTATTTCTGAGGGGATTCCAGAAGATCCACTTCCCCTCCCCCTCCATAATTTTCCCCCTCAATGGTGTTTGTGGAAATGTGGAGATTTCAGGCAGGCAGTTTTAGTGGAATTTTATCTGCTTTAGCAGCTCTTTGCTTTGTCTGCTGTGCACAAAGGTAAGAGACATCATTCCATTAAAAAAATGTTGCAAAATATGATTGGTGTGTCTTTTTAATGTGCGTACATTGAGTGAACATTTGCCTTCCTGGTCCTGCAGTGGTAGTATGGCATGTATATTTGATTTCCCTTAGTAAAACAGATATGCCGGGGAAACTGACAAAATAAAGCCTGTATTGAGGAATATGGTGTCCAGATTTACAGGACCTGTAATATGGTATACACTGCATACACATAAAGTCGCATGTCCACACATGCATGTAGCTGTGTGCATGGATGCACTCATCATAGGGACAAGCTTGCACAGAATGCCAACATGGTAGCTGGGGAAAGAAAACCCTACTCCCAGTGCGCCCAGGCTTTGTTGGCAAGGCAAGTGTTGCTTTGCAGGTTAGATGCTGGACTGGGCACAGGTCGAGTCAGTATGTAGCATTGTTCTCAAGAAATGTGTATCCCTGTGTTTTTTAATGTGGTCTCGTTTTGAAACACAGTTTGATGCTTCATTTGCTAAGATACTACTGCTAAATGGTCTTTTATTAATTAAAAACAAAAATACTGCACTCATATCATATGTACCCACTTCCTGGAATCAGTCGTGCTTTTTCATTAGCATTTGCAGAATTTCATTGAATGATGACATAAATAAAGGACTTCTTGCTCTTTCAACATTACCCAGAAATGTAATTTTGATTACCACAGTTACTTGCAAATGAGGAAATGTAAATGAGGAACTATAATAAAATGAAGGATTCAGGGCTTCTGGTTTTATAGTTTACCTTTGATTAAGCCTATGTATTGCTCCCCACTCCCCCCCCCCCCCCCCATCAGTGGTTCCTTCCTGCCCAGCAGAATTACATACCATAGCCCTTCACTCCCTCCCTTCCTGCCACTCCATCCCCTCTTCATCCATTCATTTTGCCCTTCCTTTTCCTCACTCCATTCTAATAATGCAATGCAGAATGATCCTGGATAAACTATTTCCATCCTTAGCTCATGCTTCTTATGTCTTGGTTGCTTCCATTTTAGTGGCGTCAGTGGGAGACTGAGTCATTCTTGTTGTGTATCCAAAGTAAAACTTCTATGTAATTGTATATTATTTTTGACACAACAGTAAGAAAGAGCATACTGCAGACTACCTTTCACTACAATTATACTAAGCAAAGAAAAATGATGTGATGGAAAAATGAGATGATCTCTGAAAAATGATCAAACTTAAATGTGGGTTGGCTCTTGAGTCAAGTAACTTCCAGTGAAAATAATGATGGGGCAATTTCATGTGCTATCCTACTGGTCCTAGTGCTTATATAAAGAACCCATATCCTTCTCTTCTTACAAATAGATTGATAAATGTATGCAAAATGCAATAATTTACCATAATATATTTGTGATGCATAAGAAGTAGATATCTGCTTTTACTTTAATTTTAAGCAGGATTTTATGGACTATTATAAAATGTGGATATCTCTCAATCTGTGGCCTAACTGTAACCTTCTAAGCAGATGCATTATAATCTGCTCCAAAGCAGCTAATTTAAAATTTTTTGATGCAAATCCTTTATTAAGTCAATATGTAGTCAGACTATATTTGACTAAATTTTGAGTCCAGATTCTCTTTCAGAAACAAATCAAAACAGATTTTCCACCTTTGTTTTCTGGGTATCTTTTAGTCTCTGGCCAAACATATATCTTTTTGCTTTCCCTTGCTATTTTCTATCCATTATCGCCTTCATTATGCCACTATTTGTTTCTCTTAGTTTCCCTTTAATCATTGTCTTTCCTTATTCTGTTGTTTTCTCTCCTCACCTCCTTCCTCTTGTTTATCTCTCCTCATTCTTTTCCTCGCCTTCTTCCTTCATCTGCTTTTCTTCCACTTTCCCCTCCATCAGTTTATCCTGTTAAACAATCTCACCCTCACTGTTTTTCTTTGCTCTTAGCCTCTTACTTATCTTTCCTCTTTGCACTTTCTCCAGCAGTTTTTGTCTGTCTCTTTAGCTACTCTGCCATTTCATACATCATCTATGAGCAGAGTTTCTTCCACTGTAGTGTATTTCCCTTTAGAATGTTCAATTTCCTCCTCCTCAATAGTCTTTGTTGCTTTCAACAGTATCCTCCAGATTCTATGGTGTGCAAAACAGGTTGTGCACACAAATCCGGTCATATTCTGGATTTGCATGTGCAACTTAATTAGCTTAACTAGCCAATCAGCGCTGATAATTGCACTTAACAAGCAAGTATTGATATTAATTTGCATTAATTATAATTTACTGGCATAACTGTCAGTGTATTCTATACTACTACTACTTAACATTTCTAGAGCGCTACTAGGGTTACGCAGCGCTGTACAAACTAACGAATAAGGACGGTCCCTGCTCAGAAGAGCTTACAATCTAAAGTGAAGCATGTAAATTCTAAGGTGCAGATCTGAAAAGGGGGCATACCTATGGGAGGGGCATGGGTAGGGTTACCATATGGCTCTAGAAAAAGGAGGACTCATTGATCCAGTCTGGGTTTTGCTTCCATTGAAAGCAAACCCCAAACTGGCTCAATCTGTCCTCCTTTTTCTGGAGCCATATGGTAACCCTAGGCATGGGTAGGTCATGGGTATTCCTTGAATTTGCGTGCAGTGTTATAGAATATGACCATTCTATGCGTAATTTAGGCATTGGCATTCATTGGCCTAAATGGTCACAACTAAATATAGTCACAGAAAATGGGCACTTGGCATTTTTTTTTGTTACATTTGTACCCTGCACTTTCCCACTCATGGCAGGCTCAATGCAGCTTACATATTGTATACAGGCACTTATTTGTACCTGGGGCAATGGAGGGTTAAGTGACTTGCCCAGAGTCACTAGGAGCTACCTGTGCCTGAAGTGGGAATTGAACTCAGTTCCCCAGGACCAGAGTCCACCACCCTAACCACTAGGCCAATCCTCCACATATGCTATAAATTACATATAGATTTAGGCGTATTCTATAAAATGTGCCTAGCTTTAAGTGTAGTTTATAGAATACACCTAGGCATATTTTTTGGGCGCTGATTTTTTAAGGTGTGATATATAGAATCTAGCCCTATATCCTTCACAATAGGAGGACCTTCTGTCTTAAGTCTCTTCCAACCGTCTCCTTCTCACCCTCTTTCCCTCTCAGCAGTTTCCCCTCCTCCATGCTTTCAATCTTCTTATTTATTTTCCCCTCTCCCCTTTATGTCTGTCTCCTCCTCCTCTTCTCCTCCCTGAAGTTCTTTTCCCCTTTAGCAAAAATTACCATATTTGAGGCGCGTGCCTTGTTCTATCATGTTCATTGCAGTTCAGGCAGTAGTGAGAAATAAGTCCTAGATGTCTCAAGTGCAGCTTCTGTTTTAGAATCATCTCCCATAAACTCTTACCCTGGGATAATAGTTTTTCTTTGTTGAAGCAGATAAGTTTTGTCAATGCAAGGGTACAACAGTAGTAGCAAGACTATGTTGCACCAAATATATGGTTTTGGATTCAAGACCTGGTGTGCAAGGATATTAGGCATCCTAGGTGAATCCTCATTCTTGCCAACACCCCCTCCCCCATTCTCATTCCTTTTGCCCTTATCACCACTGTGGCCACATCTCTCCTGGACCTACAGCAGCAGAAATAGCAATAAAATAGGAAAGAAATGTGGTACAGAGCCTCTGAATCCCTGTGTGCTGCCCTCTGAAAGTCCAGCCGGTCCCACCCCCATGCAAAAAGGAAGTCAACATCAAAAGGAGTTGGACCGGCTTGGCTTTCTGAGTGCTGCGGGCAGAGGGTTCTGAGGCTCCTCACCATGCTTTTTTCCTGTTTTATTGGCATTGCCACCATCACCACCAGTCATGGTGAAATGTGGCAGAGTTGCAGCAGTGTAAATGGCAGTGATGGGAGATTGGAGGCCGCTACTGCAAGGGTACTTTGGGGGGTATTTTTTGCCATCCTCCACAGTTTGGTATTCTATACAACTGCCTAGTTGACCTAAATATAGTGCCGGCCTTGTTTGGGTTCTGGAGTATAAGTGCCAGTGACATTCTAGAAAGTGAACCTTGCTATGAACAATAACCTTCTTTTTAGGTTCTGTTCTTTTCTTTCTTCTGAGCACAGGATAGTGAGACTCAGGAAGGAGAATCAGAAGGATTCCCAAGTAGACTGCATTAATTTGTGTAGAAATGTGACAGAGAATTTGACTATGATATCATGTGATCATGAGAAAATACTGTGAACTGGCAGCTGTGCATGACACGCATACATATACATCCATAGTTCTTTACACCTCTCCCACTCCCACCCCAACGCTTCCACCACCAGGTTCTATTCATTATTCCATCTTCCCTCCTCTTGTCCTCTTCTGTTTTGTATGAGATTTCCATGTTCCTTAGCTTTTAATCCAACCTATCACTATTTTTATGGCTAAGCATTTCCTCTCCACCATTCCACAATGATGGTTAAAGATCAAAAGACCAGTGAATATAATCCACTTTGTGTCAGAAAACAGACGCTGTTTTTTTTTTTTGTTTATGTTTTGTTTTGTTTTGTTTTTTAGTACAGAAATATAATAATGATCCATTCACTAGGAGCTATAGCTGGGTTGCTAAGGCATAAGAAGCAGCAAAGATAAAGTGCAATGAAATATTAACTCTCAGATGCAAAGGCTATCAAGGCAAACTATTGAGGCAGGTTGGAAGGGATGTGTATTGGGGGAGGAGGGTAATTTACTATTGGAATTGTTCCAAACTGTTGCTACAATTCTCATTCCTATTCTGTCTCTTCAGCCTACCTTCTGGGAATATCTCTGTGGTGAAAAAAACTGTGGACAAATTGCTGAAGGGGTATGACATTCGCCTCAGACCAGATTTTGGAGGTAATTTTTTTTTTTTTTTTTTTTTTTGGGGGGTGGGGTGGAGTTGATAACTTCACCTTTGGATCTTATTTTTCACCTTTGTTGTTTTTAGTGGTATTCTTCACGTTAACACAGGGTTCTCAACCCAGTCCTCAGGACACACCCAGCCAGTCTGGTTTTCAGGATGCCCACAATGAATATGCATTATTCAATGGAGACAATGAATGCAAATTTATCCTATGCATATTCATTGCAGGAATCCTGAAAACCTGACTGGCTAAGTATGTCCCGGGGGCTGATTTGAGAACCCCTGCTTTAACAAAACATTTATGGGATCAATATTCAAAGTAATTTTACTGGTCAGAAGAGGCTCCTGCACATTTAAATCACCTGTGCAAGGCTATCTGTCAATATTCACTGGTACATAACTGAATAGTGCAGCTGAACATCACCACCAACTGCCTAAGCCAAAACCAGCTTTTCAATGGGCAGTCTGGGGGCGAAGTTGGCATTTAACTGGTTAAATGCCAATATTCAGCCCTTAACCAGTTACACTAACCAGTCAATTAGGGCCACAATACCAGTCTTATCTTTGGGAAGGTTAACTTAACCGATTAAGTCTGAATATTGGCACTTAATTGGTTAAATGCCACCCAACTACACATACCCAGATATGCAATGCTGGTGCCCAGACATGGCCTGGCATTGAATGTCCAGGCATAAAGATATCAGCAGCGAAAAAAATCACTGACCACCAGGGGCTGAATATTTATCCCTTGTTTTTTCAGGGTTTTAAATGGGAATCAATTATATCACTGTCTTAAATAGAGGAGACAACTTATAGATTTAGGACACAGTGTATATTCTGGTAGTGTTATGGGTTTCAGTAGTTAATGTATTGGACATACTGCACTAGCTTTCCATTATTTTCTCAATGGAAGGGATAACATAAGGGTCTTTTACTAAAGTGTATTAAGTTTTGCACCCACCACACCTTAACATCAAAAGGTAATGCACTATGGTTTAGGTTCTATAAATGACACATAAAAAGTTGGCGCTGAAAAAATAGTGCTTAGTGCTATTCTGTAAGCCACGCTTACAGTTGGGTATGGTTTATAGAATAACACTAAGTGCTGGGAACCACCACTACATTTCGGCGTGATCATTTACACCAGTGAAAACCTGGTGTAAATCACCATGCGTAAATTAGGCACGGATTCCCCCTAATTCCATAACAATGCACACACATTTTAGGAATGCATCCATTCTCCTCCCATGGCCATGTCTCCTTTTCAGTTCCGCGCACTAGAATTTACATGCACCTTTTTATAGAATACGCCTAAAAAGATGCACATGTAGAGTCTACTTATTGCCAATTATTGCTGATAATTTCTTGTTATTGCCTATTTATCAGCACTGATTGACTAGTTATTTAATTAATTTGCACATGCAAGTTGGATGCACATGCAATGTATATATAGAATGCAGGGAAATAAGTGCAAAGGCAGCACAGCAACTGTTTGAAGTGTGCCCAGCATGTCCTCTGCCATTCTCATGGAGTAATGTTCATGAGCGCAAGTTAACGCTGGTTGCAACTAGCATGAACAAACTTAGCAACTCCTATTGAGAAGGTGCTAAGTGAACCTGTGCTAACTGCAACATTCTATCCATGCACATTTTTCACTCATGTAGTGCCTCATTCTTGCCCCCTAACACAAAACATACTTATCAAGTGAATTAGTGCACTTTAACTGCTAAACCACTGCAAAAATAGCATGCTTGTGTGGTAGCAGTGAACATGACAGATTCTTTATAGGTCACCCAAAGTTGAGCACTCAATTTTGGACATGGATCCAAGACCGGTGCATAAACTAGTTAGCTAATTAAGTGATAACAATCAAGTATTGGTGCTAATTTGCAGCAGTTAGAAGTTACATGTGGCTCTGTACTGCACCCTATTTTTATTACATTTGTACCCCGCACTTTCCCACTCATAGCAGGTTCAATGCGGCTTACATATTATATACAGGTACTTATTTGTACCTGGGGCAATGGAGGGTTAAGTGACTTGCCCAGAGTCATAAGGAGCTGCCTGTGCCTGCAGTGGGAATTGAACCCAGTTCCCCAGGACCAAAGTCCACCACTCTAACCACTAGGCCACTCCTCCACTCCATGTGTACCTAATTTTCACAGCATACAACTCCAAAGGGGGTGTGGCCATGGGAGGGACATGGGCAGGTAAGGGGTGTTTCCATAATTTAGACACGATGTTATAGAATACAGTCATTTGCCTGCCTGTTGGGCACTAGTATTTATGTCAGTTTTTGGCAGGCATAACTGTTGGCACCCAAAGTTAGGTGCAAAATGTACGCTAACCCCAGGATTCTATACAGTGCACTTAAAGATCGGTGCCAGAATTGGTGCAGATTTTATAACAATGTATATAATTTAACAAGCTTAACAAGGTAACGAGCACTGATAACAGCACTTAACAAGCAATAATGAGCACTAATTGGCACTGATTAGAATTTATGCACACAACTCGCTAACCGTATTTTATAATGAAGTGTGCCAAACTTCTAACACAAACAGTGAAAATGGGGCATGGTTAAAGGCAGGGAAATGGGCATTTCATGGGCATTCCAAAATTTACATGCCTAGTTATAGAATATAGGCTAGTGCACCTAAGTCTATGCACAGGGACTTACACCAAGTTTTTGTTGGTATAATTGGATGCGCATAGATTTAGATGCTGAAATATCAACTAAGTGTATTCTATAATCAGCACCTAAATCTAGGCACTGATTAAAGAATACGCTTAGTCGGCACTGATTTCAGCGCCGATTTTATTGGCGCCATGTATAGAATCTCTTCCTAAGCTACTATTCTGTAAAGGCTGTTTCACGCAGAGCGCCCTTTACACAATACTATCTTAGTATGGATCATCCCAGCACCTAACGTTGCACACCATTTATTGATTTGCATCCTATCTGCTTAATGCACTTTAGTAAAAGAGCCTCATACATTTTTTGTTATTGTTTTATTTGTTGTTGTGTTTTTTTCCTCTTGCTTTTATAGGACTTTTTAGACTTTTCATTTGGTTTTAACTGAGGAGCTAAACCTCATCTGACAATGTTATGGATGCCTTTATTTATGAATTACAGAATTCTCTTGTTAAGTTAAAAAAAAAAAAGTTCCACTTTTGAAGCTCATTATAACCGAGTTTTGTGATGTGACTTTTGTAAAAGAAGCAAGGCTAATATAAGACCATCTATAACATTTTAAAAGCAGATAATATCTGCAGTAAATTTTGGGTCTCTGTTGTATTTCCAATGATCCAACTCATACTATATACCAGACACCTTTCAGCTTAGGGGAGGCAGACAACAAGGGAGGATACATCTACCTCATGAATTCAGAAAAATATAAAATGTTGGCAAGGAAACCAGAGGCAGTGAATCGAGACTTCTGTATGCAAGGAATCATTGGATTTTCTACAGAAAGGACATTAAAGCATAAGAGATTATTATCCAGAATGACAGGACATCATCAAAAGAAAAGTATTTTGGGAAGGCAAACTACCAAAAAATGCACATTAAGGGCTTAATACCCTTTAATAAAAGGGCCTCTAAATCTTACAAATATTTTATTACAAAAAAATAATTAATGGTTGATACTCACAGTGTTTGCCCAGGTACATTTGAGAATCTGCCAAACTTTGACATTTTAAACCCATCATCCTCCTTTTGTCCCTTCCCTCTTGCAGATACTAGCAAAATTTTCTGTAGGAAAATTTTTATGCAGATAAAATTTAACCAGATAAAAAGACACAATGAAGAGCATGTTCACGGAGCACAATTCAACTTTTAACTAGTCAACACTGATTTTCAGCACTGGCTGACAAAATTACCAGAAGAACCAGAGCAAACACTATCAGATCCAAAGACTCTTTATTTTAACAGACCCAACGTGGCCACATTTCACCAAATAGGCTGCATCAGGGGTACAGAACAGCTAGCCAGGGACACACTATGCTTAGCCCTGGTAGTAAAACTGAGCAACCAAGATGTCTTCAGCACTTTCTCAATGGCAGATAGTACACAAGCTGCTTCTTCATTCCTTGTTACAACTGTTTTGGTTCTGTACCCCTGATGCAGCCTATTTGGCGATACGTAGCCACGTCGGGTCTGTTCAAATAAAGAGTCTTTGGATCTGATAGTGTCTGCTCCAGTGCTTTGTTGCAAGATACCTAGTGCCTCTCATTGATTGTCGTTGACAAAATTACCAGGCAATTTATCAGCCAGAATGTAGGCCCAAATATTGTAGACATCTTGGCTGGTTGGGGGGTCTGGGTGTTGATTTAACTATAGGTCTTCCAGGAGCCAAAGAGGAAGATAGCATAGCCTAGAATAGCCAACTACTGAAGATAGAGGACATCAGCACTGTAACATAAGTTAATTTTTTATTTCCTTTTATTCGATATACAAATCGCCATGTGGCAGCTAGGCTGTTAATAATAAATAGCTCAGGATGAACAGTTTCAGATGACAACAGCAGTATCATAATTCAGAGATCAGGTAGACGACATGGAAGAGCTAGTGTTCTTTTAAGTATAGAAATTCATATGTAAATCTACCCAAAGTAGTAGAGAACCACAGAGAAAGAATTTCAAGCAGACAGACATCTAGGAAATCAAAAGAAATAATAGGCCCCCATGACTCAAGGGGAGATAGAGAGATTTTCAATTGAATGCAAATTGAAAGAAGCATAGTCTTAATTAGCAATGGACTGCTGTTTGCAATGGCATGGGAAATGCCAAATAACATATCCCATGACATTGCATGTCATTAAGAGATGAAAACAAGCAAAAGAAAAAAAACATATTGCCCCCTAATTCTATGAACTTGCACGTACAATTTGACACTTAGCATGCAAAGTTGTGCACACTTTGGACTGGATTCTGTAAATGCCACCCAAATTTATTAGGTGCTGAAAAAAGTGAGCACTAAATGCTATTCTATAAATTGCATCCAAATTTTGGTGCCATTTATAGAATAGCACTTAGTGCCAGGATCTGACTCATTTTTTGGTGCAAGGATTTACACCAACTGAAAGCCAGTATAAATCCTCATGCCTAAAATAGGTGCAGATCTGCCATATCCTATCACACTGTGCATAATTTCTAGGAACACCCCTGGTCTGCCCATTCCCCTCCCATGGTCATGCTCCTTTTTCAGATCTGCACGGAAAATTTGTGCATCCATCTTTATAGAATCCCTACTAGAAAGATGGATGCAAGTTAATTTTAATTGTTGACAATTAGCATCAATAATTGATTATTAGCACCCAATTATTGCCAATTAACTGTTCGTTTGTCAATTACGTAGTGTGTGCAATTATGTAATATGCTTGAGGTGTGCCAAATTTCAGTGTGCAATTTTGGGCACCATATATAGAATTAGCGGATTTACATGCATGACTTATTTGTTAATTAGCTGCTAATTTGTGTTAACAATGGATAATTGGCTATAATTGGTGTTAACTCTTGCTTATTGGCACTAATTTGCAGTTATGTGCATGACTACCCTTAATCGGTATTCTATCAATTAAACGCACAAACTCTATAGTTTGCAAAAGGGACGTGGACTTGTGTGGGGCATAGGTGGGTCAGGGGTATGCCTAGCACTTATGCAATCACATTATAGAATAATATCATTGACACGTTTAACTGACAGCAGTTAGGCATGTGCATTTACACCAGCCATTGAGATAACGTAAGTGGTTGCACCTAAAGTGTGGCATGGAACTGTGGACTTATGCTAGCATTCTATAATGGTAATTACATGTGTAATTGTCTGTGTAGAATTAATTCTTAAAGCTCATCATCCCGAAACCTAACTTTGGTCCCTATTTACTAAGGTGTGTTAGTGTTGTTAGCACGCCTACACTTAGTGCGTGTGCTAACCATGTAGGTGTCTATAGGGATATTGTAGGCACGTACATGGTTAATGTGCCTGTAATGCTGCTTAGTAAACAGGACCCTTTAGGCAAACTGTAGAGAATTATCCACTTGTGTTTGTTTGTTTGTTTGCCAATAATAGTACGCACTATGGGCCCAATTCTATATATGGCGCCTACAATTAATGCGCGTTAGGCAATCACGTCTGTGTATTCTAAATACCATACGTAAATCTGTGCCTGCTATTTAGAATATGCTTAGGTATAGTTCAAGTGACTAAATCTACGTGTGTCCATTTACACCAACAGCAAGCTGGTATAAATCTCTGTGTAATAGATTTATTTGCACTGGCCTATATTTTATAACAATGCACATAGGTTTTGGAATGCCCATGAAACACCAATTTCCACACCCCTAAGCATGCCCCTTTTTGCCTGCTCGCATTAGAATTTAGGTGCAGTACATTACAGAATATGCTTAGCAATGTAAACGCGTAAATTCTAATTAGTGCTCGTAATTGCTTGTTAAGAGCTGTTAACAATGCTTGTTAAAACAATCTACACATGTAGTTATACAATACGCCTAGATTTACGTGCAGAACCTCACAGAACTCTAGGCTCGCTATATAAAATCCAGCGGTATTTGCAAAGAGGATGCACTCTTTCAGAATAAATGTGACTCTTCCCTGATAGTGCATGCATGCGTAAGCACTCATATTCGCAGTTTGTGTGCTCTTTCTAAAAGCCTGTGCTATTTTTGCAAAAAGGGTGAACTCTTTGCAAAGAGGGCACTCCATTTTGAAAGAACATACACTCTTCAGGACATTGCCCCTGAAACAAAAATGAAGACTAATCAAACCAAACCAAAACAATGTTGCAAAAGGCATAAGAAATGAACTAAAACAAATTTTTGGCTGTCCATCCCTAGTCATAATGTCTCCAGAAAGATCCATTCGTAAAGGTACAGGACAATTTATTTCAGTTTGTTTAACAGAAGGCCATTTTACAAGGCATTATGGGAAAGCATAAATCCATGTTCCAAAAAACTTTGAAGCTGGTATCCATTTCCCTTTCAAAATGGTTGTTCATGAAGGAGTTGTATAGCATTCCCAACACTGTGATAAAATCAATTAATCTAAAGGGTACAGAACATGGCCCTGTTGGTGAAGATATCTAGCTTCCACTGGGTTTCTATGATCATTGTTAATAATAGATAAGTATGCCGTTATTGCCAATCACAACAATTATATAGCCAGAAGTTAAAACATTATGGGGCGTTTCCTCGGCCTTATATATGTTGTTTAGCACTATCTATCAGTAAGCATGTCACTTTTCAGTAGCGTATACTAACAGCATTGTTAACAACAAGGGAAAACCCCTTAAATTTGGGGCATTCACAAAAATGATATGAAACGACATAGTAACATAGCAGATGATGGCAGAAAAAGACCTGCACGGTCCATCCAGTCTGCCCAACAAGATAAACTCATACGTGCTACTTTTTGTGTATACCCTACTTTGATTTGTACCTGTCCTTTTCAGGGCACAGACCGTACCCTACCTATAACTTCTTTTGAATATTGACCCATATAAATGTTTTAATATAGTAGCAGGATTAATGAGATATCAATGATATTGCATCATGTTGAAATGTACTTTGACATGAAATAATATTGACATCATTTCAAACACCTTAATGTGCACTTTTTGAAGGAGGGTTGGAGTCTTGGTCATTCCTGTAAGAGTAAAAAGTATTCAGTCATGTGATTTCTGCTTCACGCTTTCATACTTATTATAAATTTACCCTAGAAATTATTAAATAAATAGTGAAAGCTGGATAATTGGCAGTGATTAATACACTGAGTCAGCATCAGGACTACCTTTTCCATTTGCAGTAGTACTGCAATACTTGGTATAATATACGTGAGTATAATTTTCATTTAAATTTCAATATCAAATGAGTTTGAAACAATTTGAAACCATGGTAAAATGAAAATGCCTGTTGCATCCCTAATCAAAAGAGGGACAAGAATCCATTAGGGTGAATGTAACTTTCAATGAGTATAAAATTTCCTTCAACACTGATTTAGAAACATTACTAAAAGATCTCCAGCCCTCTAGTATACTTTCTTTCCATCATAAACATAATACCCGGGATTTTATATATCACACTAATAGATATTAATTAGAATATATGCATGCTACTTGCTAAATGTATTCTGTAATGTGGTGCATGTAAATTTAAGTTGCATAGTTGAAAAGTGAGCATGGTTATGGGCATGGAATGGGTGGGCATGGACATTTCTAAAATCTATACGCATTGTTAAAGAAAACACTCTCTCTGTGCCTAATTTAGGTGTTGGGATTTACATCAGGTTTTACTTGGTGTAATTGACGGTGAACAAATTTAGTCATGTGGATCGGTGCTTGGCATATTCTATAAACCACATGGAAATTTAGGCTTATTCTATAAAGTACACCTAAATTAAATCACAATTTATAGAATACGCTTCATTTTCCATGTGGAAATCTCAGCATGATTTATAGAATCTAGTCCAATGTCCTTATCAACACTTTTGCCCCCCAATTATACCACCCATTCTTTATTTATTTAGATTTTGCTCACACCTTTTTCAGTGGTAGCTCAAGGTGAGTTACATTCAGGTGCACTGGATATTTCTCTGTCCCAGGAGAGCTCACAATCTAATTTTGTACCTGAGGCAATGGAGGGTTAAGTGACTTGCCCAAGATCACAAGGAGCAGCAGTGGGATTTGAACTAGTCACCTCGGGATTGCAAGACTGGTTCTCTAACCACTAGGCCACTCCTCCATTCCTTCGTACTTTAATTTCCCCTACCACTATTTATGTGTCTTCTGTGAACTCAATATCCATCCTTTCTCACATATAATTTGAAAATACGTCATACTCTTCCACCTCTATCCCACATCCAACTAAATATTACTAGAGATTCTGCCCACCCCAGGCCTTCAGCTTGATATCACCTCCTCTACTATTCCAATCAGCCTTCTAGAACCTTCTATAATCCCACCCCTTTTCCTTTTTTTTTTGTTCTCCTCTACCCATTTTCCTCTCTTTTCTAACTTAATTTTATTATAAATCACCTTGCAATTCTATGTTTGATTGAGTGGTGTATTAAAATTGTGTAAATAAATAAAATGCATGCGTCCAATAGCCTCATAATCCTCAGTGTCATGTGCTGGTTAACCATTGCAAACAACCTGTTTAGCCTATTTATGTTTATTCCATTTTCCCAGCTAGATAATCCTTTTTCACTGCTTCCTTTTCTTACAAGGACTAAAGTGTCTGTTTTTATAAGAACTCCTCATCCTCTCTTTTTAATCAAACAAAAGGTATGCACTCATAACTCCTCTTTTATTAGGGATCTTCCCCTAGAGATAAAGGGTGTCCATCTTCAGAAGTTGTAGTGTAAAAATAGCTGGCTGCAATATCTAAAATCAGGTACTTGTGGTGGGAACTGATATAGGTTTGAAGTCATGACGTAGCTCTCTGTTACGTCATTCAACAAAAGTCCTTTCCCGGTATGATTGTTCCAAACCAAATCGGGTTCACTAACAGAGAAGCAAAATCAGTAGCACAGTAGGAAGAATTGGCTACAATTGTAGAGAAAACACATTCTATAAATCCATGGCTTCCTTCTTCATGATTTATAGAGCTTCAAAATAGAAAATAAACTAATTTAATTCTCATTCTTGAGCATACAGAAAAAAAATTGGGCCTCCTAAATTTTGCAGGAAAACTGTGGAAGTTCTCCTCTCCCTCTTTCAGAGAAAAAAAACACTAAACATATATTAAATGTGTAACTTTCTTTAAATTAGTCACTTTATTTTCTAAATCCTCTTACTCTCTTACCTATCTCTATATGTTCCATCTTTGCTTATACCCTACGCTGTCTATTAAAATGTTCTATTACATTTGTGTTGACATTGTAAATAGTATACTATCCAGCTTATTTTCGAAAGAGAAAAACGCCTATAGTGCGACCTAAATCGGGAGATAGACATTTGTCTCGCAAAGGCGCCCAAATTGGTATAATCGAAAGCCGATTTTGGGCGTTTCCAACTGCACTCCATCGCGGAAACGAATAAAGTTGACGGGGGCGTGTCGGAGGTGTGGTGGAGGCGGAACTGGGGCGTGGTTATCAGCTGAGGAGAGATGGGCGTCTTTAGCTGATAATCGAAAAAAAAAGCGTTTTTATCATGATTTTGGGTCACTTTTTTTGGACCCTTTTTTTTCACGAACAAGTCCCAAAAAAGTGCCCCAACTGCCCAGATGACCACTGGAGGGAAATGGGGATGACCTCCCCGGACTCCCCCAGTGGTCACTAACCCCCTCCCACCAAAAAAAAACACTTTAAAAACTTTTTTCCCAGCCTATATGCCAGCCTCAAATGCCGTACCCACCTCCATGACAGCAGAATGTGTTCGATCCTCTCACAGCCTTTCCCTGGGTCAGATGCAG
The DNA here is from genome assembly GCF_901765095.1 of Microcaecilia unicolor. Taxonomy (NCBI): domain Eukaryota; kingdom Metazoa; phylum Chordata; class Amphibia; order Gymnophiona; family Siphonopidae; genus Microcaecilia; species Microcaecilia unicolor. The sequence continues at coordinate 70,252,165 of NC_044037.1, forward strand.
CTCTCGGGTGCAGTACAGGATCACATCAGCATTGCATTGTGGTGGGTGTAGGGTATTGGGCTCCGTGATTTCATTAGCTTGTGTAACAGTCTCACAATGTTGGTAGTTGGTAGGCTCTTCTCCCATGGTGCTTTTCCCCCTGCCTACTAGGTCAGAGTGTGCCCTGTTGTGTTTCCTGTTGTAGTCCATGCGGTCAGTGGCCATTTTTGTAAGCCAGTTTTAGTTCCCTTTCCTGTGTTAGCCACGTTAGACAACTTAGTTCTTCCCTTGAATGTGGCTGAATGAGGGCATTGTACAGCATTCTGCCAGTTCTGACCTACTGCTCATCTCAGTACCAGGGAGACTAGTTGCCAGTGGGGCACAACCTCTGATCTGCAGTTAACTGTGAGTAAAGGCGGTTATTCCAATAAAGGACGTTTTCGTAGAGATTAGTCTTCAGGTGTCAACTGGTGTGCCAAGGTTATATAGCAGCTACCAGTCCTAGATGCCTGCGTGTATGCAGGTCCCTGGAGCACTTTTAGTGGGTACCGCAGTGCACTTCAGCCAGGTGGCCCCAGGCCCATCCCCCCCCACCTGTAACACTTGTGCTGGTAAATGGGAGGCCTCCAAAACCCACTGTACCCACATGTAGGTGCTCCCTTCACCCCTAAGAGCTATGGTAGTGTTGTACATTTGTGGGTTTTGGGGGAGGGGGGTTGGGTGTTCAGCACCCTTGGTAAGGGAGCTATGCATGTGGGAGCTTTTTCTGAAGTCCACCGCACTGACGTAGGGTGCCCAGTTGGTGTCCTGGCATATCAGGGGGGCGAGTGTACTACGAATCGTGGCCCCTCCCATGACCAAATGGCTCGGATTAGGACGTTTTTGAGCTGGGCGTTTTTAGTTTCCATTATCACTAAAAAAACAAATGCCCAGCTCAAAAACGTCCATTTTTTCAAATTTACGGTTCGGCCCGCCCCTTTACGGACCCGTTCTCGGAGATAAACGCCCATGGAGATAGGCGTTTCCATTCGATTATGCCCCTCCACGCCATACTTTGCATTGATATTTAAATATTTTTACTGTTGTAATTGCCTATTGCTTATGTTTGATTTATTCTTACTGTACACCGCCTTGAGTGAATTCTTTCAAAAAGGCGGTAAATAAATCCTAATAAATTAAATGCCTTGTTAGTGAGCACTGCTTCCATAGCATAGCTCCATCTCAACCGACCTGAGAATATTCATCCTCAAGGATATTGTAGATTCAAATAAATCCCTCCTCAGAACTCTTCCAACTGGTATAAGGATAAGCACACATTCTCCTATTAGAAAGGAAAAACCATTGTTTCTCCACTCCCTGGAGCGCAGCTTCCTCCTGAGCATTTATATCCATTATCCCTAAAAAGAACCAAAGTGGAAAACGAAATAAGAAACTAATAATAACTTTGGGATACAGCATTAACCACTGGCCAGTTAAGCTTATAGCGGGCAAAGATAGGACTGCTGTTAATGCGGTCCGATTTGGCCACTAAAGTTATACAGCCAGCGCTTGAATAGTCACAGATAGCTGGCTATATCGCATGATATTGCTGGTTAGCTGCTATCTCCCATATTCTATAAAAGTCACCAAAAATTGTGTGCACAAATTTAGGTGTGCCCCGATTTGCATGCACAATTTAATAGATTAATGAGCAAGTTAGTGCTAACAATTGGCTTTTTTCATGGGCATTTTGGGGCAGATTGAGGACATGGTTATGTGAGTAATTATAGAATACTAGTTATAAAGGCCCGTTTCTGACACATATGAAACGGGCGCTAGCAAGGTTTTCGTTGGACTGTTCGCTGCGCGAGGCACCCGCCGCCCACGCCATCCCACCCTACCGTTTTGTAGTTTTGCTGGCGGGTGAACCGAAATCCCGCCAGCAGAATTCCTCTGATGTTTGCTTTGCTGACTCCAACATGATGTTCTGCATTGGTAGCCTGTGCAGGGCGGGCTTCTGTGCGTCTGACGTCCTGCACGTGCAGGACGTCAGACGCAGAGAAGCCCTACTTGAAGATCACGCAGGAGGCAGAAGACAGGACTTGTTGTTTCGGGTTCCCCAGCAGCAAAGCTACGCGTCGGTGGGTGGGTGGGTGGGTGGGTAGGGGTGGGGGTGGGTTTTGTTTTGCTTTTTTTGTTTCCTTGTTTTTCGTGGGTGGGTTGGTGGAGGTGCAGCGCGGGGGTGGGTGTTGCACCTCCAGCATGTTGGAGTGGGGCTTCTTTTTTTCTGTGTGTTTTTTCGTGCTTGTCTTTGGGTGGTGGGTGGTGGGCATCCAGTGGGAGGAGTAGGGAAACACACTCCGTGTGTTTCCCTACTGTTCCCCCTGCTTGTTTGCGATTCATTCGTTGTCACCCTTAACGTTCTGTGTGCCAAGTTTCTGAAGTCACAGCACAACGTTAAAGGATTCGTTTGTCGTCATGACATTTGACGCGAGGGCGGGACACAAATTCATAGTGGGATGGCTTCACCACCATGAAGTTACGAACCCTTTATCGTTGTGCTTTGAGTTCAGTACCTTTGTCCTCAGAACGTTGAGGGTGCGTTTTATTATAGTAGATGTGTTCTCCGTGTATAAATTTAGGTGCAGACATTTGTACCACATTTTCATTGGTGCAAATGATGGTGCCTAAATATACATGTGACCTCTCTGCTTATGCATTATTCTGTAAACCGCACCAAAGTTTATGTATAGCTTATAGAATACTGCTTGTGTGGGTTTTTCAGTGCCAATTTTTTAGGCTCATTTATAGAATCTAGCGCTATGCGATAAGTGCTAATATTCAGCGGAGATAACCGGCTAGCTTGCACAGAATTTATTTATTTTATTTATTTGTTGCATTTATATCCCACATTTTCCCACCTATTTGTAGGCTCAATGTGGCTTGATGGCGATCACCAATTCCGGTATGACAAGTACAGAGTGGTATTGTGTTAGAGTTCATGAGTGACAGAATACATTAGGTAATCAAGGAGAAAGAGTTAAGTTTTGTCCAGTTCTAGTATTAGTTTCGTTGTGTTGCAGGGTTCAGAATATTAGCACTGAGCCAGCTAAGCGCTATTTAACTGGCCAGGAACCATTCCTGGCCTGCTAAACAGCACTGAATAACAGGGGTGTTGTCAAGAAACAGAGAAAAATGAAGGCAGATAAAGACCATATGGCCTATCCTGTCTGCCCATTCATGCCATTTACTATCCCTTCCACTCCCTTACAGATACTATGTACTTGTACCAAGCTTTCTTGCATTCAGATACTGTTTTCATCTCTATCACTTCCACCGGGAGCCTGTTCCATTAATTCACCACCCTTTCCGAGAGGAAGTATTTCCTCAGTTTACTTCTGAGTCTATCCCCTTTCACCTTCATCTTATGTCCCCTCTCTCATCCCAGAGCTCCCTTTCAATTGAAAGATACTTACCTCCTGTGCATGTATATCACATGGGTATTTAAACGTCTCTATCATATTTATAGAGACATAGAAAAATGCAGGCAGATAAAGACCATGACGCAAGATAAGGCATTCCAAATTCTAGCAGCTAGAAGAGGAAACAAGTTATCAAATATTCATTTACGTCATTAGCTTTAATAGAAGGAAATATCAATAAAGAATGATCTGAAGAATGATAAGTTTGATCAGAAAAGGACATCCCTATAATCTGAAGATTGGCCTAGCAATTTATTTTATAAACCAAGCAAGACACCTTAAATATAATTTGGGCTTAAATAAGCAACTAATGACATTGGATCAACAATAGAGTAATCTGATCATTTCTTTTAAATCTGAAAATCACTCTGTCTGCTCTATTTTTGCATGAATTGAAGCCTCTTCAATAAGTTGATCAACATTCCAGAATAGAAAGAGTTATATAAATCTATCGGAGTTAATGTCAGCAACTGCACCTCTGTTCCTTGAGAGATAATACAGAGAGCATTCTGTGAGCCATATATACTTCTGTCCTATCCTTGGGCAGTACCTCCCATAATATTACATCACACTACAGGTATCCTCCCCATTCTTGAAGATCCCCTCTAGAACTGATAGAATGGGATTTGAGATTTCGCTCAAGCCTTTTTCAGTAGTAGTTCAACATAGTAATACCCTAGAAGAGCCTTTAGTAGACTCCACATGCTATAAAACCCCATTCAAAATTTTAGCTGCTCTAGGGGTCCTTTTACTAAAGGGTTGGAGTGTGGCAACAGGCTTGCCGTGCACCAATCTGGAACTACTGCCGGGGTATAAACAAGAGCCCAGTGGTAGTTCCCATCCCAGTGCGCGGCATTTCCAGCGCTACAAAAATATTTCAATTTTGTAGCGCTGGTGCTTACCTAGTGGTAATTCGGCAGCACCACGAGATTCATGCCAAAATAGCCACACGGTAAGTGGCTCACTTACCACATGGCCATTTCTTTTACCCCCCAAAAAGATAGTGCTGATGCTAGAGCAGGCCCCCTTTTACCAGAGCTTAGTAAAAGGACCCCCTAATGAGGACATTTTTTAATCAGGCAGTTTACCCAAGAAACCCCATATTTACCCAGCTGGAGAAGTTTGACAATTCTCCTCCAAATTCCATTGTCATATACACAGTCCATTAGTTTTCAGGATTCCACAATGAATATGTTTAAAATAGATTTACAAAAATAGAGTTAGTGCATACAAACGTATCTCATACATATTCACTGTTGTTATCCTTACAACATGACTGGCTGAGCATGTTCCAAGGCCTGGGTTGAGAGCAACTGGTTGAGGTGAAAACACACACAAACACTTCATCGCTTCTTTATCTTCTTTTTCATCTTATCTCAGTCTTCCAGTTCTTACTGTTCTCTAGTCTTCTCTGTGTCCTTCCTCCCTCTCTCTCCCCTGTCTTTTCATTGTCCCATTTTCCTCCCTCTTTCCGTAGCTCCCTCCCCCATGTCTGTGCTAACCTATTATGCCAATCCTCTCCCCCTTCCCCCCCCCCCCCCCGCTGCTTTATCATAAGTACATAAAGTTTGCCACACTGGGACAGACCAAAGGTCCATCAAGCCCAGCATCCTGCTTCCAAAAGTGGCCAATCCAGGTCAGAAATACCTGGCAAGTTTCCAAAAAAGTTCAATACATTTTATGCTGCTTATCCCAGAAATAGCAGTGGATTTTCCCCAAGTTAATTTAATAATGGTCTATGGACTTTTCCTTTAGGAAGTCGTCTAGACCTTTTTAAAATCCCGCTAAGCTAACCGCATTTACCACATTCTCTGGCAATGAATTCCAGAGTTTAATTACACTTTGAGTGAAGAAAAGGTTTCTCTGATTCGTATTAAATTTACTACTTTGTAGCTTCATCGCATGCCCCCTAGTCCTAGTTTTTTTGGAAAGAGTAAACAAACGATTCACGTATACCCGTTCCACTCCACTCATTATTTTATAGACCTCTATCATATCTCCCCACAGTGGCCTTTTCTCCAAGCTGAAGAGCCCTAGACACTTCAGCCTTTCCTCATAGGGAAGTTGTTTTTATCATTTTCATCGCCTTTCTCTGTACCTTTTCTAATTCCACTATTTATTTTTTGAGATGTGGTGACCAGAATTGAACACAATATTCGAGGTGTGGTCGCACCATGGACCAATACAAAGGCATTATAACATCCTCACTTTTGTTTTCCATTCCTTTCCTAATAATACCTAACATTCTATTTGCTTTCTTAGCCGCAGCAGCACACTGAACAGAGGGTTTCTACGTATCATCAACAACGATGCCGAGATCCCTTTCTTGTCCGTGACTCCTAACATGTAACCTTGCATTACGTAGCTATAGTTTGGTTTCTTCTTTTCCATATGCATCACTTTGAACTTGTTCACATTAAATGTCATCTACCATGTAGACGCCCAGTCTCCCAGTCTTGTAAGGTCCTCTTATTTTTCACATTCCACATGCGATTTAACAACTTTGAAAAACTTTGTGTCATCAGCAAATTTAATTATACCCCTGAGGAACCCCACTATCTACCCTTCTCCATTGAGAATACTGACCATTTAACCCTACTCTACTCATTCTCTGTTTTCTATCCTTTAACCAGTTTTGAATCCAAAATAGGACACTACATCCTATCCCATGACTCTCTAAATTCTATCTTAGTCCACCAATGTCATATAGGGTAAATTCAGTAAATGGTGCCCACAACTAGGCACTGGGAATATTTGTGCTAACTAATATGCTGCAAAGGATGCTCTGTGCCCGGGGGCTTTTTGTGAAATACTAGCTTAGCATAGATCTTGCATCTAGCTTTGGGTGTGAGTGAGCACTATACCTGCTGAAACTCGGTATAATTGCTGGATGCAACTAATGGTGGTTGGGCACGTAAATCACATTATTCTATAACATTGTGCCTAAATTCTGGGAACGCCACTTCCCTGCCCATGCCCCTCCCCTAGCCACACCCCCTTTTGAGTTGCATGTTATAGAATAGGGGGTAGGGCAGATCCATGCATAATTTCAAATGAGTGCCAATTAACACCAATTATTTATTGTTATCTGCTTCTTAACTAATTAATTTATATGTGGATCTTTGATCCACACCCAAATTTGCATGCTCAACCTTGGGCGACCTATATAAAATCCGGGGGAAAGTGAATTAAGAATAGCAACAGAAAACAGTAATGGATTGGTCTGGCCCAATCTTCCGTCAACTGGTATATGCTTCCAATCAACACAGGAAGCACTGAGGAGAAAAAGAGCAAACTGCTGAGCTCTGTGTTTATAATCTGGTAGCACAGTCTTTCTGAGAAATGAAGGAAAGAGAAAGACACAAAGGACTGACTTCAGAGCTTCCAGTTGGCCATCCAGGATGAACACTGCCCACTGTAAAGAAGACTGAGATCACCAGTTCATTTCTCATTATTTAACCAGCTTTTACATGAAATAACTTCTGGTCAGTTCTAATTAAATTTAATCAGGACACCTTAAGAAAAAACAATTGATATAGTCCCCCAGAATATATAAGACCCTCAAATAGCATCATTTTAACATATTCAAGTGTTATCTGTTTTGCTTAGCTAAGAAAGGGGCTACTCCAGTGTTTATTCCCTATCCTTCAGGACCTCCAACAGGTCAGGTTTTCAGGATATCCCCATATACATGAGAGCGATGAAGTTCTATAACAGGGTGCCATATTACCTGGGGTAATAAGCCTTATAGAATACTAGCGTAAAGCCATATCAATGTGTCAAAATGTAGGAATAAACATTTTTGATAGGTCTATGGCATCCAGTGCCTAAATGTAACATTAAAGTGCGTAACTTACAATAGTCTGTAAATAGCCTAAGTAATGTTGGCCTTCTCTGTGCCCCGCCTATGCTCCTCCCCTTTGACCACCCCTCTAGCAATTACACGCTATGCAATTTTATTGCGGAATTATGGAATAGAGCTTAGGAGTGTTACTGCCATGTACATGCTGTGTACACTTACTCGTCTAGCTGATAGCATTCTATAAATTTAAGCGTGTGGGGATTACTAAAGATTATGAGAGAACTCTGCAGAGTTACTGAGGGGAGGGTTCTAAGGTTGTGAGTGGTACAGGATCCAGCCCAAGGGGGTGGGTTCCTGGGTAAGTTGAAGAGGGAAATGTTCCTGGTTGTTGAGAGCCAGTGTGGGAAAGGTTAGGAAGTGATAAATGTTATTGTTGGGGAGTGCACAAGGTCTTTGGTTGCTGTACCCCCACCTAGAGGAGATGGGATGGGATGGGATGGCTGACCAAAGAGGGAAAATTCCAGCATTAACCATAAAGTGGAGGAATGATCCAGGTGGGAGTTAGGAAATCCCAGTCTGGGAGCAGGAACAATGAAGAGCTGTTCAGAGCCAAAGGTGGTAGCCTGGAGAGGTACTCGAAAGTGTGGACAGACAGGGAGGTCTGATCCAAAAGAAGATCTGCTTGCTACAGAAGTGCTGCAGGCACAGCCTTAGGTTGTTTCACCCAGAAGGGATGGGTATGGACAGGAGGGACTTTAAATATGTACATTTTGTAGGGTTAACAATTGCATTGTGGAAGATACACCATATCCCTAAGTTTGGTTCTGGATTTATAGTTTGCATCTGGTATTAAATTGGATTACGAATTGACTGTTTACAAGAAGGATTTGAACTGCTGATTGCTGAATATTCGGTAAAGTTTGGTTATTTTGAATAATTCTCTGGACTGGAGTTTTTTCTTTGAGTGAGAACAAATCTTATTTATTCCCAGACTGTAAAAAAAAACAAAAAACCAGAGAGTACAATAAAAGTAAAGCCCCAGCTCAAAACCTTATGGCCTTCTGGATTTTTGATTAAGAAAGAAACTGCAGTACTTGGATTGTGAATGGGTATTTCTTTGTGGACCTGATCTTGGGTGCCCCTGACCTGCGGCATGCTAGCTGGTGCCCAGATGGTGTGTGATGAGACAGGGCTTACACGTGCAAAAGGCACTTAAATTTAGGTGACCTGTTGTAGAATGAGGGGCTTAATGGAGATGGTAGTCATGCATTTCTCTCTCATGCATATGCATTAATGTTACCCTGAAAACCTGATTTGTTAGTGGACTGAGAATGAGAGCCTGTAAAGCTAGTACCTCTGTATTATAAAAATAATTTAACAGGAAGGCACAAATATAAAAATACCAATGTTTTAGTTCCCAAATAAAATGCCATCAGGCAGATTTTTTTTCCATATTGAGAGCCGTTCCTTTCTTTAGTACAATGCAAATTATGACTTCTTCAATATACAATAGCAGCTGCAATGCTGATTCAGTTTTAGGTAGAAGAGCTGTAGTCTTATTTTTATTTATTGCATTTGTATCCCACATTATCCCACCTATTTGCAGGCTCAATGTGGCTTACATTAAAAAGTACTTAAAAGCAGTCTTTTCATTTTGACCATTTATCTTGGGATCCTTATCAGATTTTGTTATATGATTTCAGGTCAAATTCTCGGCATTCTTCATAGACTTACATTATATTACAGTGGATTGTTTTCATTATGACACCATGGTATTATTGATATTATTATCCATACTAGAAATGAAGAACTATCCTCCAACCCCATTTAAATACAAGTTAGGGTCCCTAAATGTTTGTTTTCCGATTAGGACATTTTTCAATCAACTTTCTCCCTCCCACTACCTTCCACTCCCTATTCCCCCTCCATTTACAGAAGGGGAAAATGCTTTAATTGAATAATTAGTAAGATTCAACTTGATTTAAATATGAAGCAGATCATCTTTTTTGTTGTTATTTTAGGAGGATATGGATTTATTATTATTGATATTTATTAACAGCAATAAATGTTAATTAAACATTTAAATATTTGTTTAATAATTTGTTAAACATTTAAATAAATGTTAAATAAACATAAATAAATATTATTGATATTTATTAACAAAGATGCGTTGAAAATGGCCTGCAGTAGTGTAGACGTGTGTTTTGGGCACGTACAGAATCATTTCTTAGCGTACCTGTAAAAAATGCCTTTTAAAAACTTTTGCTGAAAATGAGCGTGAGGCAAAATGAAAATTTCCATGCGTCCATTTTGGGTCTGAGATCTTACCGCCAGCCATTGACCTAGCAGTAAAATCTCACGTGGTAACTGAGTGGTAATGACCTACACGTGTCAAATGCCACTTGGCATGCATCCAATACGCGCATCCGAAAATAAAAATTACTTTTGTGGATGCACGTATCAGACATGTGCCAAAAATGAAATTACCGCAAGAGCCACGCGGTAGCCAGGCAGTAACTCCATTTTAGTGTGCGTTGGGTACACATGGACGCTTACTCGGCTTAGTAAAAGGGCCCCATATTCTTTGATTTGGAATATTCCAAAATGCACCTTAGTAAACCAGGTCCTTAAGTAGTACTGTGAATGATTTGAATTTACTCTTGTTGATTCCCAGTATATCCTACTTTAACTGTTTCCAAAATTGACACTTTATATCTGCACACCCACAATTCAGATGGGATTTTTAAAAATCCAAATCGCATTGCCCATCCCTCATTCTTGTCATGCCTTTCTATAAAGACCAATGTCCAAAAAGAGTCAATCCCCTAAACTAATAGAAAGATAACTACCAAAAATAAAGTAGTCTACAATTTTGATAAGGGCTCACAGAGAGTTCAGTATAGGCTGTTCCCACAGCCCAGCATAAATTTCAGTGAGTCTAGCCACGATGCAGCACATTAAAAAGCTCTATACATCATGTTGTACTCTCTATAGGTGTAGCCCTCATAATAATAAATCAAGTAATAAATCAAATTTAGTGAAAATACAGATTTTTGTTTGGTAGATATCCATATAAACACCAGGACCCACTATTCTAGGGGGGGGGGGGGGACTCCTACCCCTGACAATACAAAAGTAGACTACTTAATTTTTTCAATAAAGACCAACATATACCTACTTTTGTCCATCTTTCTATTGTTCTTCATTATTGTCTCTTACTACACTTACAAAGCCCCCTCATTTCCTCTTATATACAGTAGTCTATATATGATAATACTATATATCTATGTATCTAGAGAGAGAGATACTTATAGTGATTTGCAAGGATTAGGTGTCATTTATTCATGTAAACAGCTGAGTTACATGTGTAAATAGCACACACATGTAAGGAGATACATCTATACTTTTAAAGTCCAACCAAACCACACTCAGAACATGCCCCCTTCAAATCCATGCTCAGATGTACATTCCAGGTATACATGTGTAAATTATGGCTTTTCTGAAATCATTCCTTACATGTGTGTGCTATTTACACATGTGGAGGAGTGGCCTAGTGGTTAGGGTGGTGGACTTTGGTCCTGAGGAACTGAGGAACTGAGTTTGATTCCCGGCACAGGCAGCTCCTTGTGACTCTGGGCAAGTCACTTAACCCTCCATTGCTGCCATGAGTGGGAAAGCTCGGGGTACAAATGTAACAAAAAAAAAAAACTCAGCTGTTTACATGAATAAAAGAACGAATTGCGTTCAAAGTTTGCACCCTAGTCCACAAAATCGTCCACGGGGAAGCCCCAACCTATATGTCAGACCTGATAGACTTACCTACCAGAAACGCAAAATGTTCAGCACACACATTCCTCAATCTCCACTACCCTAACTGCAAAGGACTAAAATATAAATCCACATATGCGACCAGTTTCTCATACATTTGCACGCAGCTATGGAACGCACTACTGAAGGCCATAAAAACAACGCAAGACCTAACCATCTTCCGAAGGCTACTAAAAACAGATCTGTTCAAGAAGGCATACCATAAAAACCCATCTTAAATACTAAATAATTAGACTTTATAAGACCTAGACATAGTTGAAATCTTATCACATGACTGATTAACCTCTCTGCTACTAATGAACAAACATTACCTCTCTAATCCTTATGTCGAATACAATCTTTCCAAATTTGACGACCTAATGTATGTTACAATCCAATTTATTACTCAGGAACCTTCAAGCATTACCATAATGTATTCTTCCTTATCATGTATATATGCACATGAAACATATTTATACCATGAACTGTTCCATGTATGTTATGATTCCATGTATGCACCTTAATGCAATACCAGTCGCAATTCCATGACCCGGAAATGGCAACCGCCATTACGGCAAATGTAAGCCACATTGAGCCTGCAAATAGGTGGGAAAATGTGGGATACAAATGCTACAAATAAATAAATAAATTAATTAATTAATAAAATTTTGCAACCAGGGCCAGCCCAAGGGTATTGGACACTCAGCTATGCATCCCCTTCTGTCAAGGGGCAGCTGAAGGCCCTACCCCTCTGTCCAGCATCTCCTCTTCCCTTCCTCACACACCTGTGTCCACCATTTCACCTTCCCTAACTCCCTTCCCCAAGGTCACCACCATCTATCTGCTTTTTTCCTCCCCAACCTGCCAAGAGTTCAGCACCTCCATTTCTCTCCCTTTCCCCTTCTCCCAAGGTGTTTGCCAGCTTCACTCACCTCTCTTCCTTTCCATATCTTTCCCTTTGTAGTAGCACTGGTGCAGCAGTCAACTTATATAATTACATAAGTACATTGCCTTATCGAACTGGGACAGACCAAAGGCTCATACTACTACTACAATCATTTCTATAGTGCTACTAGACGTACGCAGCACTATACACATTATATGCAGGTAATTTCTTTGTCCCTAGAGGGCTCACAATCTAAGTTTTTGTACCTGGGGCATGAAGCCCTGCATTCTTTTTCCAGCAGTGACCAATCCAGATCAGAAGTGCCTAGCAGGGTTTCAAAGAGTAAAATGGAGAAGCAGTGGATTTTCCCAAGTCCATCTTAATAGTGGTTTATGGACTTTTCTTTTAGGAATTCGTCCAAACCTCTTTTTAAACCCTATTATGGTAACCACATTTACCACATTCTCTGGCAATGAATTTCAGAGCTTAATTACACATTGAGTGAAAAACTATTTTCTCCGATTCGTTCTAAATGTACTACTTAGTAAGTTCTTTGTATGTCCCTTAGTTCTTGGACTTCTGGGAAGAGTAAGCAAGTGATTCACATCTTTATCATATCTCCTGTCAGCTCTCCTCCCCAAGCTGAAAAGCCCTAACCTCTTTAGCCTTTCTTTTTAGGGGAGTTGCCATTTTTATCAATCTCTGTATATTTTCTAATGCTGTTATATGTTTTTTGAGATGCAGTGACCAGAATTGTATACAGTATTCAAGGTGTGGTCACAACATGAAGCAATACAAAAGCATTATAATATACTCCAATATTCTCCATTCCTTTTTTTAGTAATTCCTAACATTCTATTTGCTTTCTTGAGGCCACTACACGCTGAGCAGAGGATTTCATAACTAGATCTTTTTTTCCTAGATGACAACTCCTAATGTGGAACCCTGCATCATATAGTTATTGTTTAGGTTGCTCTTCCCTATGTACATCACTTTGCATTTTCTCACATTAAATTTAATTTGCCATTTGGATGCCCTGTCTCCCATTCTCATAATGTCATCTAGTAATTTCTTACAATCAGTAAATTTGATCACCTTACTCATTATTTGTTTTTACAGGTGATATATAAATATGCTAAAAAGCAGTGGTCCTGAAATATATATCTGTGCAGCCTCATTATTTACCTTTTTCCAATGAGGATATTGATCATTTAACCCTGCTCTCTCTTTTCTATCTTGTAACCAGTTCTTAATCCACAGTAGAACTCTGCCTCCTATCTCATGACTTTTTAATTTCCTCAAGAGGTACTTTGTCTAATGATTTCTGAAAATCCAGATGCACAATGTCAATTGGCTTACCTTTATCCATGTTATTCACCCCTTTGAAAAAATGTAGCAGATTGGTGAGGCAAGATTTTCCTTGAATAAATCCATGCTGGCTTCATCCCATTAATCCTCTCATTCTCTCTCTTCTATGGCCTTATCCTTCCTGAATGCCCCTTTTATACCTTGCTTATCCAGTTGTCCAACTGATACTGTTAGTGATTCTCTTACTTCAAATGTACTCAAAAAGTTTTTATTACTTGTTTTGTTACTGACACAAGCTTCTTTTCAAAGTCTCTCTTTGCCTTCCTTATCAGTGCTTTACATTTGACTTACCATTGCTTATGCTGTTTCCTTTTTTCTTAATTTGGATTCTTTCATTTTTTGAAGAATGTTCTTTTAGCTCAGTTTTTTTTAAACAAGACTGATCAAGGCCAGCTCAGAGCCTCAAGCATCTGTGTTCAAAGCCTATTGGGTCATGCCCTCTCCCAAAAAAAACCCCAATGGGCCCGATATTCAGCCGGTGACAGGCAGAACTTTTGCTGTCCACTACAGGTGTTAAACCCAGATATTCAATGCCTGGCTGTTTCCGGCGACCAGCATTGAATATCTGTGTTTTTTAACCGCTAGAAGGTTAACTGGTTATACCAATATTCAGTACCAACTGGTTAACATTTTAGCAGTTAAAGATAAGACAGCTATTTATGCAGTCCTATTTGCCCCATAAACATAGCCAGTTAGGTGCTAAATATTGCAGAAAATAGATAAGCAGAGAATTTTTGATGCAATTAAAGGTTTCCCCAGTAGAGGGCACTGGGACTCAGTTAAGCCAAGGTGGGAAGGGACGCCAGGATGAGGAAGAAAGGTGCAGAAAAACCCTGGTGGTACCACCCAGTGGGGGAAAGGCTTCCTGGGCAGGAGAAGAGCTATAAAAAGCCTCAGGTTAAACTAGAAAGTGGTGAGGTGAAGGAATACCCTGGAGCTTAATGAGGAAACCATGAGTTATGATTTTGGTTCTGCAAGCAGTTTTGGCCCTAGGCTTAGGGAAAAGGGGCTCAAACTCTTGCATTTGGGAGTATTCCTTTTGTTTGATGCTTCAACAAAGGGGGGGGGGGGTTGTTGTTGTTTTGCTTTAAATGTTTGGACTTTGACATGCCCTCTTCTTAAGACAAAAGGGAGGAGGGGGATCAAGTTTGTTTATGAGAAAAGCCCAGAGAAGATTAGCCTAAATGCTACAAGACTGTGTTAAAACTGCCTAGAACCATGAGTTGAGGAACTGGACTGATTGTGGTGGTTGAACCTGAACTAATTTGCATAAAGCTTCTCTCAATCGTTGATGAAGGTTATTTCTGGATTTTTTTCTATTTTTTTTTCCTTTTCGAGAAGACAAAGGAATGATGTGAACTGGGAAATAACATATCTGTTTCTTGTACATAGAAGAGAGGGGGCAGAAAGACTATTTTAGGACTCACCCTGAAATATAAGGGAGCCCTCAAGCTTGACTTTGAGAGTGAAAGGAGGCAATGAAAAGAGAACCTTCCTATGGACTTCTTTTCTTAGGGAAAAGTTTTGGCTTTTTAGCAGAAATGGAGTAGGAGCTAAAAGGCCACCTCTTGATTAAAAGGGGGAGGGGTTTGTGGAGGTTTCTGTCTTGATGCCCTCATCAGAGGGAGGGTTGTCTAGAGGAACCCCAGATGTCACTTCCTGGCAGAAGGCGAGGATGTTACACACCAAATAACACATATTTTACTAAGAGGCATTAGAAGCAGTGAATCTTTTGTAAAATACTTTGCAAGTTTTGAATTTCTTATCTCTAGATTTTCTTTTTGTGACCTAAATGTCCTATACATAGTTGGACTTCTGACAGGTAATTTTAACATTTTATTCACAAGAAAAGTAGGCACAGCACATATCTGTGCCTGCTTTTATGGGACCCAAATGTAGGTATGTTTGGGGGAGGAACTCATGTGATAATCATGAAGTATATAAGTTGTTTATAAAACACACACCCTGCATATTCCCAACACGTAAATTTATGCTTATAACAGGTTTTGTAAGACATTTTTTGTTTGTTAATAAAGACACATACACCTTTATAAAACATCATCATAATAGAGACCTATGTGGACACCTAGCCTAGCTGATCTGTTATAAAAATTACTGTTACATGATTATCACTATAAAGAATGACCTTCTAGTGACTCACTTGAAACATCCTCAGACTAGCTGACTTAATCCTTTTGGAGCACTCCATATGCTCAGTCAGTCTTTAGGCTTCTCCTCTCTTCTGTTTAAGTTTTCACTGGCTGCTCAGTGGAAAGCCCACTGACTGTTATCATCTACTTTTTCCTGCATCAGACTAGTATCAACTCAGGCTTCCATCTGGGATACAGTTTCCTGCTACATCCTCATTGAAGGCCCATAAATCTCCAATTTATGTAAGCCTTGTTTTTTCATCCTTCGCCAACTCCGGTCAATTCATAGGTACTTTGATCAATCTACATTCCATTCCCTTCTTCTTTCTCTTCTTCTCACTTGATTACTACAATATCGCATATTTAGGCTATACTATATCAGTCCTGAAAATCTTCAGTCAGTCCAGAATATAGCAATTAGTCTCGTTTGTCACACACACAAGTTTGATCAATTCTCTCCTCTACTTCAAAAATTCCATTGGTTACCCATTGAACAACACATCCTCTTTAAGTTGCTTACCCTTACTTTCAAAGCTCACAGCTTACCTTACTATTATTAACATTTCATATTCTCCTACCCATCTGCTATGCTCCATCAACGACCACAGATTGGTCCTGCCCAACCCTAAGTCTGCACAATTAGAATTTACCATCACCATATTTTCTTTTTCACTGTTTTTTTTTTCTTTTAGAACTCTCTACCTCTCTCACTTCAGGCTGAACTGTTGCTTAAAAATATTAAGATTGTGCTAAAAACTTGGCTTTTTAACAGGCTTTCTCTTTGGACTGATCTATTGTTTTAGGACTCTTTCGTAGACTGTCACAGTCAATCCCCTCCTCCCCCAACCCCATTATTCTGCACTACCTACCTGTTTGTGTCCCTATTTCATCCCTATTTTTCTCTCCTATTCACCCTTTACTATCCTGACTTGTTACTAGTGCTATTTTATGACTGTTATTTCCAGTGCTTTTTTTTCTAGCCAAAAAGGTGCTGGTTCTCTAATGCCAGGTCACACTTCAGGGGTGGGGTGATCACTGAGGGGCCCACCCCACAATAGCCAGGCTCCCTGCAACCAGTCACAGAATCTATGACAAGGCAGAATTGTTGTGTAGAGCCTGAACTTTTTCATTAAAACTTGGGGGTCCATGGGTCAATTTTAGCAGACAATGGAAAAGGTGCCGGTACTCATAACTCCAAGTACTCCCTCAAGAAAAGCCCTACTTATTTCTTTCCTTTTCTATCTCAAATTTTGTAGTTCCTTTCATTGTTTTTTTACTTCTTTGTTTTATTGATTGTAAACCGCCTAGTTCTGCTAGTCAGTATGGGTGGTATAGAAAGTTTTTTTAATAAACTATAAATCAGCTCTGGCATTTTATAATAGTTTAAGGGATATAACAGAGATAGCCCTTTTAGAATTACATTTTCCAATATCGACCACTCTTTTCAAAGCAATACCACAGAATATATTTGTACACTTTAAAAAATTAACAAAAATCTAGCCATTTTCCCAAAATTGTTCAATAGTTTAGTTATTTCATTAAACTTGACGTATTGCTTAGCTATGATAGATCACAGGGGTTTACAATATATAAAAACATACTTTCAAAAGAACTTCATAAATAGATAGGAAAGCTCACACTTGTAAAGAAAAAAGTGACAATATAGGGGCCCTTTTACTATGCTACGGTACGGACTAATGCGTATTTACCATAGGCTAAAAACCACTACCTCAGGGTGTGCTCAGAGAGTAGGTGTGTACTGTGCTAATCGGTTAGCACAGCTATATTGCAACATGCTAATGGATTAGCACATGAGCCCTTATCACCTAGAAAATAGGTGTCGGTAAGTGCTCACACACTATTGTCCACATACTAATGGAGAAATTTTGTAAGTACTACTACTACTGCTAATAATAATAATCATTTTTATAACGCTACTAGACTATTGACAGCCAGTGTAATGTGATCTCGCCTCTTTGCTCTGCATAATTATTCCCATTAATGACCAAATTAACACTTGGCCATTAATGGGCATAATTATGCAGAGCAAAGAGGCGATATCACATTACACTGGCTGCCAATAGTCTAGAAGCGCTATAGAAATGATTATTATTATTAGTAGTAGTAGTAGTACTTACAAAATTCTTTACATTAAGATGCCTGATTACTTCCATATACCCCCCTCAACGTACACTGTGGTCGCTGACTGACAACAGGCTTGTGATACCACACCCATAAAAGGCAAAATGGGAGTCCACAAGATCATTTGCCGCCTTCTTTGTAGCTCCAGCATTATGAAACTCTCTGCCACAACATTTCAGATTGGATACTTCCTATGCCTTGTTTCGGTCTGCATTAAAGACATATTTATTTAAGTTGGCATTTGACACTGATAACTCTTTATTTGAGATGATGGAGTTGGGCCAATTGGTAACACTCCTGGAAGGTTGTTTTTAGTATCTGTATGAATGTTCTTTGTTACACTGTGTTTTTTCTGCACTATCAATTGATGGCATTCTTTTCTGTTTTTAGTTTTTTATTACGTTTTATTATGTATGTAAATCACCTCATCTCGGCACAAAAGAGGTGGTATATCAAATAAATAAACAATAAAATGGGGCCATTTTATGGCCACACTAAAAGTGGCTTCTGCATGGGAAAGACCCATGCTGGTGATAGTGCTGGCCACTTTTTAGCACAACTTAGTACAAGGGCCCATAAGTTTGGAAGAGACTGAAGGAAATGTACCTTTTCTCCAATCTTGTTCCTAGTAATAACTTCATAGCTAGAAATACCAACTGATAATGGTTCAGTAGCTAAAGCTAAAGCAAAAAGTAAGGTGGGTAGAGAACACTCTTGGCATTTTTAAGGCATTATAACAACCCAAATGCATGCTAATGAATGTACATCCCTACTGGTTGCTCATAAGTGTTATACATCTCATTACAATCACAAATGACTGCACTTTGAAGTGATGCACAGTGCTAGTGACATAAGAACGTTCAAAAGTGTCATAATGAGACTCAAAAGTGAAGGGTAGGAATATGTAGAGGATGATAAGGAAAAAGCAAAATTGCTTAATACATTTTTCTGTTTGGTGTTTATTGAGGAAGGGCTGGGAGTAGGATTTCAGATAGTGGACACAAGTAGTGGGACCAGATTAGATACCTCTGACAGTATTAAAATAACTTAGAAAAGTTCTGGCATCTGTGTTGTCTAACTTTTTTGATGTTTTTTTGAGTCAGAAGTAGTTGCAGAGGTGAGCAGATGCAGGGCCGCCGAGAGGGGGGGGGGGACAGGGGAGACAAAAGTCCCCGAGCCCGGGCCTCCGGGGTGAGGCCCGGCGCCGCTGCAGTCCGGCCCGCCTGCCATCGCTCCTGGAACTAACCTGAGGCGCTTTCACCTTCGGAGCAACCAGCAGCAGCAGCAGGGCAAAGACCTCTCCTTCCTTCCGTGTCCCACCCTCGCCTGATGTAACATCCGCGAGGGCGGGGCACGGAAGGAAGGAGAGGTCTGCGCTGCTGCTTCTGCTGCTGGTTGCTCCGAAGATGAAAGCGCTTCAGGTTAGTTCAGAGAGGGCCCGGCAGTGGGTGGAGTGGGGGGGGGGGGGGCCCGGCAACTTCGGGTGGGGGAGGCGCGACGCAATCTCGGGTGGGGGGGGGGGCCCGGGGGCGGTCTTGTCCCGGGCCCGGCCCCAGCTCTCGGCGGCCCTGAGCAGATGTGGTACTTCTTCACAAAAGTGGAAGTAGAAAAAGGCTTGGCCCTACAGGTTGATTAATCTGAACTTGGTGATGAGTATATTAAAAGAATCACTGGTAAGCAGATGATATTGCAGTCTCTGGAGTTCAGTGGATTATAAGATCTGAGACAACATGGCTTTGTCAGATGAATTTGATCAGTTTTTTGGACTGAGTTCTTAAATTCATACTCAAAATTTAACTACTCCTAAACTTAGGTGCCTAAAAAATGGGAGGCAACAAGTGCAGATTTAGGGTGGGGAAAAATTTATGAGCTTTAACACTGATTTTCTGTATTAGACCAGGGGTGGATTTAGAGTGATCTGGGTCCCTGGGCGGTGAGGGTGATCTGGGCCCCCACCTTTGCACTGCCGCCCCCAACACACTGTGCTGCTGCCCCCCTACCACTGCAGTTGCCACCTCTATTCCACACACCACAGTCTACCGAGCCTCAGTGGGCTCTTCCTGGTCCTTCCTTGAAGGGCTCTGGTGGTCTAGTGGCTTCTTCCGAGGCAGGAAAGAACCCCACTCTTTCTTGCCCACTGCCGCTATTCTACCTGGCACCACCATGTGTTCAAATGGCGGCCGAGACTTTCCGCTGTAGTCTCACGGATCTCGACAGTCTCACAAGACTGCTTCAGGGAGTTTTGGCAGACATTTCTAAAACATGGCAGTGCCCCAGAGCTTCTGGGACCCCTAGAGCCTGGACCCTCGGGCACTGCCCGGTTTCCCAAATGGTCAGTCCACCCCGGCATTGATGATGAATTTTCAGCTAAAAATACTAAGCTGTGGTAGGCACTAGTGTATGCCTACTACGTGGCAAAAAGCACTGCTGTGGGATGTGCTAGGGCAACCACTGTAGTGTGCCCATCAGCGCACGCTAATCCTGTGCTAAAAAATAGGTGGCATGACTATAGGCAGAGTTGGCGTGCCCTTCCCTAATTGGGTAGCATGGGTGCATTGTAGCACACCGCCTGATTTCTGCGGGGATAGTGCAGGAGCCTGTAGCGTCAACAAAATAGATATCAGTAAGGGCTCCTGTGGTAATGACCCCATGCTAATTGGGAAATTAATGTGTGGCCATTATAGAAAAATAAGGAAATGCAGCCATTTTACTGCCACACTAAAAGTGGCTGCAGTGCACAGAAAACCCACTCGCTAACAACAGCACTGGCCACTTTTTAGCACAGCTTGGTAAATAGTCCCCTAACCGCCTTATTTTCGAAAGAGAAAGACGCCCATATTTTGACCCAAATCGGGAGATGGGCGTCATTCTCCCGTGGGCGCCCAAATCGGTATAATCAAAAAACGATTTTAGGCGTCTTCAACTGCAATCTGTCGTGGAAACGGCCAAAGTTGACAGGGGCATGTCGGAGGTGTGGTGAAGGCGGGACTGGGGCGTGTTTATCGGCCGAGGAGAGATGGACGTCCTTGGCCGATAATCGAAAAAAGAAAGGCGTTTTTAGCGTGAATTTGGGTCACTTTTTTTTACCCTTTTTTTCACAAACAAGTCCCAAAAAAGTGCCCTAAATGACCAGATGACCACTGGAGGGAATCAGGGATGACCACCCCTGACTCCCCAAGTGGTCACTAACCCCCTCCCACCAAAAAAAAAAAACCTTAAAAACTTTGTTTTTCAGTCTGTATGCCAGCCTCAAATGTCATACCCAGCTCCATCACAGCAGTATGCACGTCCCTGGAGCAGTTGTTAGTGGGTGCAGTGAACTTCAGCCAGTTGGACCCAGGCCCATCCCCCCCTACCTGTTACACTTGTGGTGGTAAATGGAAGCCCTCCAAACCGCCCCCAAAACCCACGTACCCACATCTAGGTGCTCCCCTTCAGCCATAAGTGTTATGGTAATGGTGTAGAGTTGTGGGGAGTAGGTTTTGTGGGGGATTTGGGGGGCTCAGCACCCAAGGGACGGGAGCTATGGACTTCAGAGGTAGTTAACCTTTTTTTTAAATTGTTACAACTGCCCCCTAGGGTGCCGGTTGGTGTCCTGGCATGTGAGGGGGACCAGTGCACTACGAATCCTGGCCCCTCCCACAACCCAATGCCTTGGATTTGTTCATTTTTGAGCTGGGCGCCTTCGGTTTCCATTATCGCTGAAAAACGATACTGCCCAGCTCAAATCCACCCAAATCCAATGCATTTGGCTGGCACAAACCGTATTATTGGAAAAAAGATGGATGCCCATTTTTTTCGAAAATATGGTTTGTCCCGCCCCTTCACGTATCCGTTCTCGGAGATAGACGCCCATGGAGATGGGCGTTCACATTCGATTATGCCCGTCCACAGCTCCTAAGTTTGGCTAAAAATAGGTCACAAATTTGAAAGCCTAACTTAGGAGCATAGGACTGCATATATGGCACCTGAAAAATCGGTGCTGAAAATATTTCCGCCTAGGTGTATTCTGTAAACCATGCCTAGATTTAGGTGTGGTTTATAGAATATGCCTAGCGGCCATCCCTGTGCCTAACTCTAGGAGCATCCATTTATGCTAAGTGAATACCGGCAAACTTGGTGTAAATACCGGTGCCTAAGTTAGGCATGGAGCAGGTGTATTCTATAACCATGTGCGTAGATTTTTGGAAGGCCTACAGTTCACCCATTCCACACCCATGGGCATGCTCCCTTTTGGCAGCACACATTAGAATTTATGTGCACCACTTTACTTGTGTAAATTTTAATTAATGCCAATTAGTATGAATAATTGCTTATGGCAATTATCAGCAATGATTGGCTTGTTAAGCACATGCACAAATACAGAATATGACCGGATTTGCGTGTGCAATTTCAGTCACACTATATAGAATTCGGGGGATAATGTTTAGGAGCTTTAAATATCAAGCCCTTGACATTAATTTCTAATATATACAATGTTATACTACATTTAGTGTTAAGATTGAGGCCTAAATATATTGCAATCTTAGGGGGTCTTTTACTAAACCTTAGCTTGAGTTATCTGCAGCAGGGCCCATTTTATTCCTATGGGCTCTGCTGCAGATAACTTAAGCTAAGCTTTAGTAAAAGACCCCCTTAATAACCTGACCATGTCACTTCAACCAAAGCAGTAAAAAAGGGAAGTGTATCATCATTGTTCATCAGTAATAGCTACTTGTAATTCTAAACTTCTAGTCAGGCATAAAGTAACAAAATAATACATACCCATGGATGCAGCTGGGTAAGGAATTAATTTCCTATAAGTTTCAGGGTAGTTTATAAAATACTGGAGCTCTTACTTTTCAGCTAAAACTATACCTATGCATGCCTCTAAGCTTCTACTTATGAAAATGCCAGCTGATGATTCTTTGCAACAAACAAAGCAGATTTAGAGAACAGTGGTAAATGTGTTTTAAGTGATCACCTTGCTAAATATTCAACTTGCAAAGATATATTTTCTGTGCTCTAGAGAGAGAAACTGTTGGTCAATGAAAGTAATAAATAAATCATTTTGTGCATTTTGGTGCTTGTTTACTAAAGCGTGGTATTTTTTCTTTTCTTTTTTTTTTACTTTTCCTGCTCTTTAAGCGCAAAAATTAACACATGGTAACTGGAAAGCCTGTATACTAATCACTAGGAGTATGCCTAGCATGTTCCTTGCAGCTACTGCACTGAAAAATTCTTTATTTTGCAAAAAGGTTCTTTACCAGCCACATGGAGGGCAATTTTATTTATTTATTTATTGCATTTGTATCCCACATTTTCCCACCTATTTGCAGGCTCAATAGCACTACTTGACCTCCCGCATCGAGGTTATTTGTCCAGAGGTATTGTCATGGAACGAGGATAATGTTGTTCTGATTTTTACTTTTGTTTGTTTGCCATGGATTGTTGTTTTTGTTTGCTTTTCTGTATTATGTTTTGAAAACCTTAATAAAAATATGGAAAAAAAAAAAGTTCATTAGTGGCAAAGTAGATGAAGCAGTCAGATATAGAAAGTTTGGTTTTGTTCAGTTCTGGTATAAGTTTTGTTGTCTGGTATTTAGGATGGATCATTGAGCAGGCTGGTTTTTAGTGATTTTCGGAAGGTTGTTAGGTCGTGCATTGTTTTTATGGCATATGGTAGTGCATTCCATTGTTGCGTGCTTATGTAGGAGAAGCTGGATGCATATGTTGTTGTATATTTTAGTCCTTTGCAGCTGGGGTAATGGAGTTTCAGGAATGTGCGTGCTGAACCTTTTGTATTCCTGGTTGGTAAGTCTATAAGGTCTGACATATAGGCCGGGGCCTCGCTGTGAATGATTTTATAAACCAGAGTGCAAATTTTGAACGCAATACGTTCTTTGAGTGGGAGCTGGTGTAGTTTTTCCCTTAGGGGTTTGGCGCTTTCATATTTCATTTTTCCAAATATGAGTCTGGCTGCTGTGTTTTGGGCAGTTTGCAGTTTCTTGATGATTTGTTCTTTGCATCCGGCATAGATTGCATTGCAGTAATATAGGTGGTTTAGCACCATTGATTATATACCACTATAAATGGGTATCTACATTTAGGTGCCTACAATGCATCTACTTATAGCCGATACTATAAAGAAAAGTATACATGCACTTTTCTTTATAGAACACCAGTGTAACATGTGCCTAGAATTAAGACAGATCATATGATTTGTTGCCTGCTAGAACTTTATGTTCCTTTTATCATTTGCTGGTCCTTAAAAACCCATTCAAACATTTTAACTCTTTTTTTTTCAAAATTTTTTTCAAACTTTCTTCAGTGCAAATTTTAAAACGCTGAACTGCTATGCAAAAAGAAAATGACTTATCTTATTCAGTCATAAAGAACCAACAGGGCCCATTTCACCAACATCATAGGCTTCCTCAGGGGTTATTTGAAGGCATAGCAGAATAAGTGCTCTTTTATACCACATTCATGCACCG
The DNA here is from genome assembly GCF_901765095.1 of Microcaecilia unicolor. Classification (NCBI taxonomy): domain Eukaryota; kingdom Metazoa; phylum Chordata; class Amphibia; order Gymnophiona; family Siphonopidae; genus Microcaecilia; species Microcaecilia unicolor. The sequence continues at coordinate 70,276,233 of NC_044037.1, forward strand.
GCTTTGCCACCTCTCAGATGACTTGCGCTGTTTGTTGTAAAATGGGGCCTCCATTTAAGCAGAATGCCGACACAGCCTGCTGTTCTGTCAAATAACCCCCGAGGAAGCTTATGTTTGAATGCTATACCATGACAAGTGTGGGGGAGAGAAAGATAAATGATGCTGGGGCCTGCAGGGGAAGAGGAAGAGAGGGAGAGGAAACAATGCTGCTACCTGCAGTGGAAGGAGGAAGAGAGGGAAATACTGGACCCAGAGGTGAGGGGAGGGACAGGAGAGAGAGAAAAATTTGCTAAATTCCCAGGGAGAAGGGCAGGAGGAAGGGAAGAGAAAGGGAGAAATGCTGAAACCTGGGGATGGTGCAGGAGGGAGAAAAGAAAGATGGATAAATTTGGGGCATGGGGAGGGATAGGGACATAGAGGGATGATGTTGGACATGTGGGTGGGAGGGATAGAGACACAGAGGGGCAATGCATGAAACAGGGATTATGATGGACCCATAAGGGTGGATATATACACAGAATGGAGATGCTGGTTAGGGCAAGAATACAGACAAAGAGAAGGAGGATGCTCAACCAGGTGGGAGGATAGGGACAGGGACACAGGGAGGATATCAACATAGAGGGAAGATGTATGGTGGATGTGGAGAAAGAAAGAAGAGAAGCCAAATGGACAAAGAGACCCTGACAAAAGAGTTAAGAGGTGACAGAGGAAAGCAGAAACCTGAGACTAGGACCAGTATTGTTAGAAAAATAAAATGACCAGACAGGGGCAGACTGACCATATGGACAACCAAGCATTGGCCAAGGGCCCAGAGGATCTGGGAGGCCCAGTGCCTCTATCCCCTCCACCCCCCCACCCCCCCACACACACACATTACAGCCCCCCTGCACTCTACAGCCCCCTGGGCCTACTTTGAGGGACCCTGGTGGTCTAGTGGCCTCTTCGACCAGGGGCAGGAAAGAATCCCATTCTTTTCTGCCTGTTGCACTGCTCTGTCTGGCACCACTACATCTTCAAAATGTCTGCTGAGACTGCCGAGACCACAAGACTGCCCCAGGAAGTCTTGGTAGTCATTAAGAAAATGTGGCGGCACTGGGTATAGCAGCAGTGGCAGGCAGGAAAGAATGGAGTTGTTTCCTGCCCCCCCCCCCCCCAAAAGGCCACTAGACCACCAGGGCTCTTCAGGGTAGGCCCGAGGGGGCTGTAGTGTGCAGGGGGGTGCTGTAAACAAAGGTGGGGTGGGGCAGCAGGGGCCCGGGGGGCCCAATGACTCTTTCTTCCTCAGGGGCTCAAATCGCTATCAGTCTACACATGCAACAAAGGTAGAAAAAGGAATTTTATGTACTTTTTATTGATTAGAATATGTCAGTTTTTTGGAATATACATCTGCTAGAACTGGTTTTAGACATAGGTAGGGCCTGCGAGAAAAATCTTCAGCATTCTCTAGCTTAGCGGTGGTAAATCTCCAGCTTTGGTTTAGGGCATCCTTGGCATCTATATAAGCTACCCAGTTCCTGTTCGATAACAAGACATACTGACAAGCATACAAATGAGCATGTTCTGTAATAGCTGAATGGTAACAGTTACTGCATGCAAATAGGGCAATTCTATAAACTAGGAGCCTGCATTTATATGTCCTTTAAATGTAAAGAATGCTAGCACTTACCTGCATAAGTATACACTGACCTGTGAAAGTGTCAACATGGCGCTTAAGCACTCTGTAACAGTGCACTTAACTTATATAGCACAAGGAGGGAAAAAATGGGCAAGATATGGGGGGAGGGGGTCACACACTTAGGCCTGGATTCTATATATGGTGTTCTTAATTGCATGCACAACTTAATTGGTTAACAAGCCATTTAGTTCTAATAATTGACAAAAATCAGGATTTATGCGCACATCTTGCTAAGCGCTATTCTATGACGATGCGTGTGTAAACCTTTTAGCATACAACTGAAAAGGGGACATGGGCATGGGAGGATCAGGGGCATTCACTAGAAATGAGCACAATATTATGGAATTTTGGGGATCCGCGCCTAAGTTATGTGCAAGGATTTACACCAGCTGTCGGTTGGTGTAAATCCTCTCACCAAAAGGTGCACAGATCCCTTTGCTAAGCACTATTGTATAATGATGGCCAACTTGGAGCATTATTTATAGCAGAGTTTCCCAATGAATATGTATGAAATTGATTTGCATACACTTCCTCAAATATATGCAAATCTTTCATGGATATTCATTGTGGATATCCTGAAAACTTGACTGGCAAGGAGTACTCCAGGACCGGACTTGGAAAACACTGGTTTATAGAATAGAATTTAGCGCAGGTTTTTTTTTTTTTTTGCGCCCAAATTTTGGTGCCATTTATAGAATCCAGGTCATAACTTACAGAATACTGTAAGTTACATGTGTCCCTGCTGCATTAACATGCTTATGGTTATTATTGATGGTGTAACTACAGGTGCATAAGCATTAGGCACACTGATGCCCAGGTTACAAGCAATTCTATAAAGGAATCTGGGTGTTCAGCTGCTGTTATAGAATAGGCTCTGACCATGTGTCCTAAGGGCACCTAAATGGAGACGCTCAATTGTAGAATTGCTTCCTACCTGCTTAGCACACTTCAGCAAATAGGCCACATTTTATCTCTACCCATAACTGCTTTTTCCTTTCTTATGGTCATAAAAGCAACAGAGCTTAAATATTCATAGACGTGATCTGTTTAAAGAAATATTTTATGCACTTTGTTTAACAGGTTTGATCTTCATCTTTAGTAAACTTATTTTGGGATCAATGAAACCAGGGCCGTGCCAAGGGTCTCTGGCGCCCCCCTGCAGACTACCAGTTGGTGCCACCGCCGCCCCCCCCCGCACCCCTCTCTCCCTGAGCCCTACCCTCCCACCCATCCATGCCCATCTGTCCCCTGCCCCCGCCATTCATCCCGATCAAGCAATTCCCCTCTCTCCCTTCCATGAACCCTGCCCTCCCATCTATGCTCCTCTCTCCCCTGCCCTCCCGCTCCCATGTAGGAACTGCCCGCCCTCTTCTCCCCCCCAAGATCCCTTTCCTTTTTTTTTTCTTTTAAATTTACCTTCCTCCGGCAGCGCAGCGTCAGTGGAGGCGGCGCTCCCAGTCCCGACGTCTCTAGCCTTCCATTGGTTCGCTCAGTGTTCCGCCTTCTTCTGACGTCAAGGATGACGTCAGAAGAAGGCGGAACACTGAGCGAACCAATGGAAGGCTAGAGACGTCGGGACTGGGAGCGCCGCCTCCTTCACTGATGCTGCGCTGCCGGAGGAAGGTAAATTTAAAAGAAAAAAAAAAGGAAAGGGATCTTGGGGGGGAGAAGAGGGCGGGCAGTTCCTACATGGGAGCGGGAGGGGCAAGGTAAGCACGCAGCGGCGGCGCCCCCCAGAAGATGGCGCCCCCCTGCGGCGCTTACCCCGCTTACCGCATCGGCACGGCCCTGAATGAAACAGATATTCTGATTGCTGTTAATTCTTATTTTAAAGACTACAGCTAGAGGGAAAAGGCTGAAATATAAAAACTGCTATTTTTGGAGGAGTGGAAAATGGATGAATATGGAGAGAGATATTTTCTTCTGTTTCCTCTTTAATAAATTTGTTCATCTAATAGTTTTAAAAAAATGAAAGGTATCGGTCAGGTTCTTGTCCACCCAGATTGCTGAGTACTAGTTGGCCTCCAGGAAAGTAGGCTTGCCATTCTCAGTGCAAGTATATTTTCCTTCATGAATGCTTGTGGGACATCTGGAATAAAGAAAAATATAAATTTTTACTTGTTATTGCTGTTTCTCTGTTCATGGGCTATATACTACTAGGGCCTTACATTTTTGCCCTATTCCACTTTGGTGCCTGTGCTTTCCAAACATCTGTGTATCTCAGGGGTGGGCAACCTCAGTCCTTGAGGGCTGCAACCTAGTTTGGTTTTGAGGATTTCCCCAATGAATATGCAAGAGATCTGTTTGTATGCAATGGAGGCAATACATGCAGATAGATCTCATGCATATTCATTGGAAAAATCCTGAAAACCTAACTGGGTTGTAGCCCTTGATGACTGAGGTTGTCCACCCCTGGTATATTTTGTCATATAGGTTCCTTAGAAGGGCAGGCATATTTTACACATTTTTTCTACAATGATCTAGCATAGATACCCTACTCTCAAGTACTATGTTGTTCTGAACTGTATGACAATATTATATATATATATATATATATATATATATATATATATATATATATATATATATATATATATATATATATATATATATATATATAAGCTATTCAAGCAGTGTACATTCAGGTACAGGAGATATTTTTCTGTCCCTGGAGAGCTCACAATCTGAGGTTGTACCTGAGGCAATAGAGAAGTGGATTGTGCAAGATCACAAGGAGTTGCAGTGGGATTTCAACTAGATTCCCCTGGCTGTCAGCCTACTGTTCTAACGTTTAGGCTACCCCTCCACTCCAACACTCCCAGGTCTGTGAATTTCACAAAAGAACTACAAACGTCTTAATCTTGTGCCTTTGCTCCCAATTGTTTGAAATGTACCTTTAAGAAATCAGCATCCTTAAAAATTAAACCTTCTATATCTCTGATTCTGGTGCCTATTGTGTTGTATATATGGTACCGCTTTAATGCAAGAAAGAAATGAGATTAGCAAAAAGACATGCATTTCTAAATCATTGAAGTCTTTCAGTAACTATGTAAAAAAAAAATTCTTACAAATTGTGGCTGAGTAGGATCCAACAAGTGTGCTCTCTGGTATCTCTTCTCCTTGCCATCAGCAGATGATTTCACCAACTTTTTACATCAAAAGATGGTTACCTTTAAATAGGAGTTTTCTAACTCACAACCCTCACCCACAGATTCAGTGTCTTCTCACTCTTTCACATCTGATGTGGTCCCTCTTTCTTCTTACTGGACTGAATTCTATCCACCCTCTTTGTTTGCTTTGTAAAGGCCTTAATGAGTCTCAGATCTACTTCCTCTTGCTTAGTTTCAGCAGCAACATTTTAGGAGAAAAAAAGCTAACTGCAAAACTTGTAATTTCTGATAACCTGGAAGCAGGCAGTGATCTATCCTTAGCTCAAAAAAAGTGGGGGGGGGGGGGCATGGTCCTAAAGAATTGTCTCAATTCCATCCTATTTCATAGGTTCTATTCCTAGCTAAGGGGCACTTTATTTTATCAAGCTGCATTAGCGGTCCCTGCTTGGAAATGCCGAAGGAACCCATTCCAAGTAAATGGACTTTGTTGGCATTACCACATTGAGAGCAGCTAGCATGGCTTGATAAGAGACCCTAAACTTATTGAGAAGTTTACAGTCCAGTAAGCTTTTGCGACATGGCAAAGTCGAAAGTTTGAACCTGCCTGGGAGACAAGAATTTTATCACCCCCGATCTCAGCCTTTAGTTGCAAGAAATTCTGTGAGGCAGTTGCTTGGTGCAGAGGGGAATCGCCCGTGTTGGAGGTTGGTGATCAAGTTTGGGTGGGACTGGCTTTGGGAATATAGCTTTTGTCTTAAAGGGAACCCGACCCATAACAGGAGAAGCCTTCGATAACATCTTATACCCAGGTACCATCAATAGAATCCTCTGCCCCCCTCAAAGACCAACAGTTATCACCTTGGATCCTTTGTGGAATGTGATGGTAAGACTTAAACACTTGCAAAAGAACTGCAAAATAAAACTCAGGCAACTGAGCAACAATTAGAGACACAGAAGTAGAAAATTGATTCCCTGGAAAAAGAAGTGGAAAGTATGAAGTCAGTCAATAATACTTTAATTAAGGATAAGACTCAATCAAATAGAAGGGTTGAAATTTTGGAAAATTACACCAGAAACCTTAATCTTAGGATCTTGGATTTTCCTAAAGTCCAAGATATGGCACCATTAGATCTTTTTAAGAAATATCTGACTGTGAGTTTGAAGATTTCATCAGAGTTACTACCACCTATAGCCAGAACTTATTATATACCTTCCAAGTCTGTAATATGGCCTCAAAGTGAAAATTTGGGAAATGTATGTGTGAATGTGGCAACTGGATTAGTCTCTGAAAGGTCTTTTGGTTGTTGGGAAAGCAAACTTATTTATTTATTTAACACATTTATACCCCACATTTTTCCACATAGTTGCAGGCTCAATGTGGCTTACAAAAATACAATATAAAGTAGGAGCATAAAGTAACAGAAGTATAAAGCAACAGTGAAATAAGGAGGGGTGGTGATAAAAGGGTAATACAGTCGCATATAGTAGGACATTAATTTGGATCCAAAGAATAGGCTTTTATAAATAAGATGGTTTTAATATCGATTACTCTGGTTTTTGAACAGACTTGAATATGATACTTCATCTCTATTTTCATAATTTGTGGATTTTATTTTTGGGACATGAAATTTGGATTCTTCCTGATCTAGCGAGATCAAGTCAAGAGCATAGAAAAAGCTCTTATCCATGAGGGTAGAGATGTAAAGTCTGGGTGCTTCGTTTTTCCTTAGATATCCTTGTAAGTGTTTAGTGAAATACTTAGGTAATTCCTATATATTCTTTGTCCCAGATCAGTAGAGATCCTTTTCAGATGCCAAGAAATCTTTGATTCCAGTTATTCCCACAATTTTGTCCAATGTAGATGACCCTGGCTGAATTGAAGATATGATTTGTTGTATGATGTTAAAGCCTTTTCTTTTTTGTCAAATTACTTCTAATAATAATCCCCATTTAATGTTGTACTAGTGCCTCCATCTTTTGTGGTCTAGTAGAGTTTTTGTCCTTTTACTTAAAATTTTTGATTCCCATGTATTTGATATGTTATTGACTCATATTTCTTTGTAGCAAGATTGTATTGCTTGTTCTATTATGATAAATTGCAATAAAAAAATAAAGTAAAGAATATTGGGTCCTTAGTTCTTTCAGCTCCTCTAATTACTGGGCAAGATACAGGTTGTCCATCTGATACAATCTGGCTTTCAAGAGAGCATGATACTGAGGTGTTATTGACTGACAGGGCTTTTCAAAGAAAATTCTCCATATGCTAGGCTCTAGGAAATGCATATTATTTTAATATTTAGTAGATATTGTGCCTTCTTTCCTGTCTCAAGAAAGTGGGTTTAACAGCCACTGTTTTAGCCTGGTTTACATTATCTTCACATTTTAGAACATTTCAAACAGATTCCAGTGGTTCATTCTCTGCAAACTTTCTGGTACTCTCAAGTGTTCCACAAAGCTCCTTAGTAGCCCCAACCCTGTTCAAAAACTTTATCTTTCCACTTATAACTCTAACTTTGTCATATAATTACAGCCTCTGCATCTATGCAGATAACATTGAAATCTTCTGGCCTCAGGTATCCCAAAATATTTCAGTCATGAATGACAAACCGTCTGTATTCCCAAAAACCTGTTTTGAATGTCACCAAATGTGGTCATCCTGATAAAATTCCTTCCCTTGCTCCCTCCATTATGGGACTCCACTGCTGGTCTGTGACTTCATCTGTATCCTAGAGGTCTTGCTACATTCTGCACTGTATCAGGTTTAGCTATAAGTAATTTTTCTTTTGCAGCATTACAAAGGGTCAAGACACTGAAACCTTGGCTAGTACTGTCGGATTTGAGGCTTCTCTTTCATTCTCTGGTTCTTTCTAGATTGAATTATTGTAATGCCCCATATAATAGTTTGCCTTCCTCACTGCTAAAGCACCTCTATCTTATTCAAACTTTTGCTGTGAAGCTGCTCACAGTAGCAAAATATTTCAATCATGTGACCCTGTTGACACAGGCTCCCTATTGTTTCTTGAGCTAATCATAAAATCCTTATGCTGGCCCACAGAGCCTTAACATCAGACTAACCTCTGAACCTAGTAGATTGTCTTATTACTCACACCCCTAATCAGACCTCCACTTATCTAAGGGCTCCTTACTCTGTCTCTTTCCCCATTCCCCTATCTCCTTGCTCCATCTCTTTTCCCCCTCCCCACTGGAATATGGCCAGCACTCTGCTTTTGTTTTCTTATCACTTCCTCTTTAGAACTCTCTGCTGCTGAATTTGAGACAGGAACGGGACAAGGGGACAGGGAATCTGGTTGATACTATAATAGCTGAGGTTTTAGTGTACATGTGCTGTTCTAGCTTGTTTTGTTTTGTCTGTTGCTACTATTTTAGTTTTGTAAACCATCTAGGTGGGGTTATTTTCTTCTCAATCTATGGTATAACTTAATTTGAAGAAAATAAAATCTGTGACCTATAACTATGCCTTGTAGGCTGAATATTTTCAGGTTAATACAATGTAATGGCTTGCCATGTTGGCTGCTTTTTTCTGCAGCCTAAACTATTTCAGGACTGCTTAATTCACTGCTGGCTTTAGGGACTTGCAATTCTCTTTTCCCCCTGGCATTGCCCTAGTGAACAACTGCATTCCTGGAGTGAACTAAAGAATGGACTGGATCAGCATCTGAGATATATCTTAAGGCAGTTAGTAAACCAAGTATGCTGAATCCTAGGGCAAAGGTCTTCCTGTCTTCACAGCAAATGGAGGGCTAATCCCCATATATAAAACTCAATATAGGGACTCGGCTGATCTCTGAAATTTTGAGTCTTGGCTTTGGCGTACCACAGAAAGAGAGTATATCAAAGGCATGACCCTTACCATTACCTATATAAGCTTGCTGTGGAGAAAACATAACTATGCTATGTGATGGAAAAAAAATTGTATTGTATGAGAACTGCACAGTTTCAAGCAACTCTGCTTTCAGAGTTTGCCAATCTGTCTACTTGTTTCCATGAATAAATACCCTATTTCAGAATCTGGGCAAATGTTTGGTTCTATATGTGTTAGAAGACACAGGGCTGCAGTGGGCTGAAGGTCTAAAGGGGATTGGCTGTTATAGGCAGTGAAACAATGTTTCTGACTGAAAAGGCCAAAAGTACAAAGAAGGGTATATTAATTGCCACCAAGGGCCACATCTCTCCAGCAAATATACAAGTAGCTATATAATTGTGTAATATCACCTATGGCAGATTCTATTGCTGCTCTGTAGTTTGCTTTTGAGAAGCCCCGTCAGGAAAGGTTTTGACCCAAATAATAGAAGGTATTGACACCATTTCTGCATAGTAGAGATATGTGGGGTCATTCCTTATACTTGTAACAGTTCAAAAGGGACTGAAGCCTAGCTATATAAGAGGCTTACCCTAGCTGAGTAGCTTAGGCTGCCGTATACTTTCCATTTATCTTTCATTAATACTGTATGTAGCTAAGGAAAACCTTACCATGGAGATGGGCCCTAATCTAGATGTGCCTATGTGAGATGATGATTAAGGGTCACTCCTTCCTCTTTTGAACCTTACCCTTTCTCACTTATATCTACTGTATGTTGTCTATAACCTCCAGTGGCAGTCCTGAGTGAAGGGTTACTGAGCTCCATACATGGAAAAAAAACCCTCACCTAACAGCTGATGTATCAACAATAGAAAACTTTACTCACAAACATGGAGGAAAGGAAGATCAAAGGAGGCAAACAATGACACAACAGAAAGGACTCCAGGAAACTAAGGAGAAGGAGTCCTGACAGATGATAATAGCCTTAAGGGGAAAAGGTACAGGGAAGATGAGAGAGAATCAGAGGCCCAGTTCTCAAATGGTTCAAAGGATTCCTCACCACCAGATCCTACCAAGTAACAACGAACAATGACAGATCACCACCTTGGACACCGGAATGTGGAGTTCCCCAGGGACCCCCCCTTTCGCCAACTATCTTCAACCTTATGATGATACCACTAGCCAAACTTCTAGACAATCACAACCTCAACCCCTACATATATGCGGATGATGTCACGATCTACATCCCGTTCAAAAATAACCTAAACGAAATAACCAACGAGATCAACCAGAGCCTCCAAATCATGCATTCTTGGGCGGATTCATTCCAGTTAAAACTGAACCCAGAAAAAACTCAATGTCTAGTTCTCACTTCCCAATACAACACAAACAACTACACTACCATAACCATACCATACGGCACAATTCCTATCTCAGAAAATCTGAAAATTCTTGGAGTCACTATTGACTGAAACCTCACACTTGATACCCATGTGAAGAATATAACGAAAAAAATGTTCCACTCGATGTGGAAACTTAAGAGAATAAAACCTTTTTTCCCAAGAAACATCTTCCGCACCCTAGTACAGTCATTAGTGATAAGTCACCTGGACTACTGTAACACTTTATACGCAGGCTGTAAAGAACAGACCATTAAAAAACTCCAAACAGCCCAGAACACCGCAGCCAGACTCATCTTTGGAAAAACTAAATACGAAAGGGCAAAACCTCTAAGAGAGAAACTACATTGGCTACCACTCAAGGAATGAATTGAGTTCAAGATCTGCACAACCGTCCACAAAATCATCCATGCAGATGCCCCACTCTATATGTTAAACCTAGTGGACCTACCGCCTAGAAACGCCAAAAAATTGGCCCGCAAATTCCTCAATCTGAACTTCCCCAGCTGCAAAGGAATTAAATACAAACAGCCATATGCTACTACTTTTGCGTATAAAAGCACACAGATCTGGAATGCACTACCCATGGCCCTGAAAACTATGAACAATCTAACCAGCTTTCGCAAATCTTTGAAGACACATCTCTTCAACAAAGCCTACTAAATACATCCTAATAAACCATTCCTTAAACTACTCAGGTGCATCAAAACACCTTTCACAATACCTCACCTAGCACCTACATCTAAGCCATATACCTTCAACCGATTATTGAATGTATTTAAGATCATGTAATGACTGCATCATAACAACACTCTGTAAGCCACATTGAGCCTGCAAAAAGGTGGGATAATGTGGGGTACAAATGCAATAAATAATAATAATAAATAATTACAAGCACAGCCAATACCTCATTGAGGATGTTTTGAACTACTCCTAACAGCTGAGCAATTTCTCTCTCTCTTCTTTATCCTTTTTTCTCTCCATGTATCCTGACCACAATCTGGCTTAACCAATCCAGAACACTGCTCTCAGACCTTGAGAATCTACCTTCTGCAGAAAGACACCTAGATGAGTAATGGTGGCTGAATAATAAAAAAATGCAAATAGGGAAACTTATTTGATACCTTGCAGAATAGACTTACTAAGTCAAGAACATTGGCTTCTGATATCAGCAAAAATCCCTTTTAGAGTCATGATGCTTGTCCAGAAACCTTATTTTTTTTCAATATCTTGTGCCCTGTATTTTGGGATGATCTCTTTGATCCTCTCAACAAGATTTACTGGTAGTTCCATCATTTCATCAAATCTGCTTTGAGAATTCATGCTCTTCTGTTTTCTCCATTGTTGCTCTGTCCTTTATAGAACAACCTCCCGTTAGGTCTTACTAAGGAAGTGTCCCTCTTAAGATACAAAACAAATTTGAAACCCTATTTTTTCCTATTATGCTACCCCAATTAATCATCTGCTGACTTTAATGCTCGATGCTGGATGGTGCAGTGAGGGTCTTCACAGCTGTACTGTGGCCAATTCTTTCCTATTGGAATACTGTAGCTTCTTCCTTTTTTTAAAATAATACCATTTAGATGGTATTAACTGATGGGTGGTTATCAAATGATAAATAAACTTGGAAACTTAGATGTTCTCACCTCATTGCCACTGCAGATTTATTACAGAAAAAAAAATTAAGAACCTGCTCCAACTACTGTCTCGTGCCACTGCAGGTGTTAGACCGTCTTCAATCTAGAGATGGAGAGGGATATAGATAGATAGATAGATAGATAGATAGATAGATAGATAGATAGATAGATAGATAGATAGATAGATAGATAGATAGATAGATAGTGAGACCATAGTGGGACCATTATTATGCCCATGTAATGTATTCTATTCCCTTCTTTTTCAATAGTCATATACCCCTGTAGCTGCATGGCTTCCCTTCATTTTTCTGCATCTGTGGATATTTTGCCCATGCACTCTGCCACTCCATGACCATTTCTGCCTGTTGTATTTCCAGTAAGTGTACTATATATGCCACTATCAGTCTTCCCCCTGAACTAAGTTACTGTAGAAACTCACAGGGAACATGACAGTTGAAAATGATCATCTTGACCATGGAGCCTGGCATGTCCTTTTGTTCGCATTGACAAGAATACCTTCAAGTTCCCAAATACAGATTGCACCTACCTGCTAATTTTGTCCATATCCAGAAAAGCTTTTAATCTTCCTCCTTAGTACTACAACATTGTACGCTCCATCACCTACCTTCTTGAAATCTGGACTGTGACTCCTGAATCAATAAACTTACAGGACTTTACCTCTCTTGGCTAGAAGGTCCACTGGTTAAAATGGCAGCCAAAGACATACCAGTCCCAGTTTACCCAACATTGCTTCCTCCATACACTTGGAATGGGGAACAGCAACCCTCTGGAACATCTTCCCCTCTACCTCAGGATGGAAACCTGTTTCGCTAAGTTCAAATTTCAAGTTAAAGGTGTATTATTTTTCTCTTGCCTTTACCACATCAATTTACTTAGGCCATCATAATCTCCATGAGCGGCTGTATGTTCTTCCATGAGCAGTGGCATTCCTTGGTTGGCTGTCACCCAGGGCGGTTCGCTGCTGTGCATCCCCCTCCCCCGTTGTAGCACAACAGCCCCCCTGGGTGCAGCGTCTCCCTCGGTGCATCACCATCCCCCCCCAGTGCATCACCTCCAAGCCCCCCCCCCCCCAAGTACATTCTTCTTACCTGCTTGGGTGCTGGGAGCAGCCATGCAGCTGTTGGCTCCGCAGGTTTCCTACTCCCTCTGTCCTGGAACAGGAAGTAATAGCATAGGGAGCAAGGAACTGGCAGAGCTGACAGCCACGCGGCTGCTCCCTGCACCCCTCCTGCAGAGTTCACCTGGGGAGGGCCACCCCCACCACCCCACCCTCAGTACGCCACTGTCCATGAGAAATTCATTTTGTGAACCCAAGTATCTTCCTTCCCCTTTTTCCTTATTGTGGATTGTCAGTTTCTTTTTTCTATTGATTTTTAGTCTCTTTGTCTACCTTTCCCCCTATTTATTATGTTAACCGTTTAGATTTTCATTATATTTGTAGTATATCAAACTGAACTTGACCAGCTCCTGGGCCATCATAATCTCCATGTATGTCCCTCCATGAGAAATTCATTTTGTGAGCCCATGTTTTATTTGCTGGTGTCTCCTTGCATAACTGGAAAAGTATAGAATATGTACAGAGCAGACCCTCATTAGATTGATGCTCATACTCTGTCCCCCACATCTATATAGCATGACCAAAATTGTGCATGCAAATCTGGTCATATTCTGGATTTGCATGCACAATTTAATTACTTAACAAGCCAATCTTGGCTGATAATTGCCACTTAACAAGCAATTATTGATACTAATTGGCATTAAGTAGAATTCACAAACACAATTTGCTAGGCATATTCTGTAAAGTGGTGTGCATACATTCTAATGTGTGCTGCCAAAAAGGGGTCATGGCCAAGAGCATGGAATTGGCAGGCCATGGACATTCTGAAAATCTGTATGCATGATTATAGAATGCACCTAACTTAGGCACCGGTATTTACACCAAGCTTTACTTGGCGTAAATGGATGCACCTAGAGTTAGGCACAGGCATGGCTGCTTGGTGCATTCTATAAACAGACTAGGCATATTCTAAATCTAGGCACAGTTTACAGAATACGCTTAGGCAGAAATTTCTGGGCCTGATTTTTCAGGCACCATATATAGCAACTAATCCTGTATCTACATATTTCCACCAGTGTTAAAATTTTGGGAGCAGCAATATAGCAGACTTTATCGCCACTTGTGTAAAATACTGGTGCAGTTTTTTGCTCTCCTACTTATGTATGTTTCTGCTTTCTTGTACTATCTGCAAAAGGGAGTGGAGGAATAGCCTAATACAGCAGGAGAGCCCAGTTCAAACCCCACTGCTGCTCTGTGTGACCCTTGACATGTCACTTATGCACTCTATAGAAGCAGAAGAAGATATATAACCGTGTATTAGCTCAGTGTATAGGGAAGAAACAAGAGTATTATAGGACAGAAATCAATCGAAATGCAGGGGTTTCTTCTACTTATAATAGAAACTATAATGCATGTAAAGTAAAAAAAAATTGTTGTTTTATATAAATGTTTTATATAGATTTTAATTAGCTTTATCAATATGAAGCCAAACCTTCATAAGCATGTTTGAACATCCAAACAAGGCTGCTTGAGATTTAAAGCTGTACTCTTTTAATGTCTCTTTTCTCTTTCAACAATAGTAGATGGGAGCTAATTCTCTTCATGGTTTTAGTTAATGTTTGTTTGTTACATTTTTTATTATTATTAAATAGATTAAGATGTGAAGGTCAACACTGAAAAGGTGTTGATGTGCTATTGATGCTTTCTCTGCTCTATTAGATATTCTCCATAATTTACCACAGTCATGTCTGTAATGCAGTATAACTAGTTAGTTTTCTGGTATACCAGTTTTAATTGTATTGGAAAATTCTTATTGCCAATCAATTTGAACATGCCAGTATCAATTTTATTTGGTTTTGTGCCAAAATAGTCTGCATTTGTTTCTTATTTCTCATCTATTTCAACATGTATACAAAATACTGGAAATAATTCAGGGGTCTTTGGCCCAGGTAATCATCTGAAGATGGTGGCCAGGTGGTTGGCTGCTAATAATTTGGGGGTAGATTATTTAAAAAGTGTTTACTCAGGCAGGAGAGACTCCTGACCAGTTAAACTCTGCTGAGCTAGCCAATTCCAGATATTCAGCAGTATTTAACCAGTTGAATATCCACACTAACTGGCCATTCCTATCAGATTGGGGGTAGAGTGTCAACTTAGCCGGTTAGTGGCGATATTCAGTCTGCTAACCGGCTAAGTAACTGCATAAAGATAGGACAGCAAAACAGCTGTCCTAACTTGATGTAGTGATTTAACTGGGCACCAGTCTAAATATTGGCCATTGCCCAATTAACTTCTGAGTCAATGTCCATAACATACCATGAATGTAGACATGGCTTACAGAATACTGCTCAGTGCATGAATCAGACATGCACCATATATAAAATCCGGCCCTTAGGTCTAGATTCTATATATGACGCCTAAAAATCAGCACCAAAACAAAATACATCTAAGAGTAATCTATAAAGTACTTCTAAATTTAAGTGTACTTTACAAAATAAGCCTAAATCTCCATGTGGTTTGTAGAGAATGCTGAGCGCCCATCCATGCAACTAAATTTAGTCGCTAGCAGTTACACCAAGTAAAACTTGGTGTAAATTCTGATTCCTAAATTAGGCGCAAACTGGTTGCATTGTATAACAGCTCACATAGATTTTAGAAATGCCCACAACCTGCCCATTTCATGCCTATGGTCACACCCCCTTTTCAACTACATAACTCAGAATTTACATGTATCATGTTATAGAATAAATTTAGACAGTTCTGCATATAAATTCTAATTAATGCCATTTGGTGTCAATAATTGCTTGTTAAGTGGCAATTGTTGGTGCTGATTGGTTTGTTAACTAATTAAGTTGCGCACACAAATCCAGAATATGACTGGATTTGTGTGTGCAACTTAAGTCATGCTATATAGAATCCCAGGGTTAATATCTAACCATGATTTTGACATATCCTTCTATGAACACACAGATTATTTTTAAGAATGTGCTTGCTTAGACAAGCACAGTTTAGAAGTCTGTGCAATATTTGTACTTTGAGGAAATTAAAGTGGTATCAGCAAAGGCTGTTGATGCTAGTTAGCGGAGCAGCATCCTAAATAATAAAAATATGAATGATTATAAAAATGGAAAACCTCCAAAAGTAAAATTTTTGGTCTTATTGGTGGAGGCCATTTTCCTGATTCTGTGTTGAGGAATACTTAGTAAATTTGACTCTTTTTAGTCTTAAAAAAAATCACAAAGGAAAACATATCTGATTAAATGATGTGAGTGTGTTTGTTTGAATTGCTGGCCAGATTTTTGAAAGCTATTTAGGTTGTACTGCTTCTTTGAAAATGATACAGAACTAGTGGGGAAATTAGGGGGTCCTTTTACTAAGGTGTGCTGAAAAATGGCTTCAGAAGTGTAGACGAGTGTTTTGGGCGTGCGCAGAATCAATTTTTAGCGCAGCTGTAAAAAATGCCTTTTTAAACGTTTTGCCAAAAATGGACATGCGGCAAAATGAAAATTTCTGTGCATCCATTTTGGGTCTGAGACCTTACCACCAGCTATTGACCTAATGGTAAAGTCTCAAGTAGTAACCAAGCGGTAATGACCTATGCGCATCAAATGCCACTTGACGCACGTAGCTGACACGCACCAGAAAATAAAAAATATATTTCAGATGAGCGTAGCAGATGCGCGCCAAAAATGAAATTACTGCAAGGGCCACAAAGTAGCCAGGTGGTAACTCGGAATTGGTGCACGTTGGATGCGTAGTTGCTTACGCGGTTTAATAAAAGGGTCCCTAGGACAGTAACTGCAGTACGTAGAGTGGATTCTATCACCTGTCTCACTTTCACAGTATGTTGGACTATATGTGCTATTTCAGAGTGGTTTCACAATCAGGAGTGTTTGGAAAGTATTTTAGAAATAAAGTGCCATTTGGATGAACAATTTTATAGAAGATGTAAACCATTAAAATGTTAATCACAAATTCTATTAAAGAGGATTGATGTAAATATACACCAATACAAAAAAAACTTCACTAAAGACGTGTTCAGTATATAAACAGTTCTTATGACCTTCAGTAAGTTTGGAAGGAAAAGCCTCAGTTATTCCCAAGGCATCTAGTATGTTTTGCCTGGTTGGCTTCCAACACTGGCTAAAAACCCTTTCACCTTCCATTTTATATTCAAATTATTTCACTCAGTTTTTCTCTCTATTTGAAGATATTGCTTTTACATATAAAAGAAAATTCAAATACAGCGAAAAATTGAGTGAAATAATTTATGTATAAAATGGAGGATGGGAGGTTTTTTAGCCAGTGATGGAAGTCAAAATGTAAAGAATGTTGACATCTGAAGGACAATTCTATGGCAGGATGCCCAGCATGTAAATGTACAGGATGTAGTCACTTACATGATAGTGTACCCGTACCCACAAAAGTATAAGGGCAAGCTGACTAAGTTCAATTCAGTAACAGTGCGGGTAAGTGGTATTGCGGATAAACAGAAGGGGGCATATACATGGTAGAAGCATGGGCAAAACATGGGCAGGGCTCTCACATGTGTCCTTGCCACATTTACGTGGCTGGAGTTATGCCAAGTCTCTGTTTTTAAGGCTCTGAGATCAGCCGAGAACCAGGGTGTAGAGTTGCGGATGTGGGAAGTCTTGAGATAACCCAGTATTGCCCCGGAGTATATGCACCCTTTGATCGACCTCCCGCCCAGGAATGCCAACCCTGCTGCTCGTTCCTTCCTCCACCTTCACTTCCCAAACTGTAAGGGTGTCAAGTACAAGAGGATCTTCGCCTCGTCTTTCCGCTATTGGAGTCCTAAGCACTGGAATGCTCTCCCGCAACACCTTAAAACTCAAGTGGACCACGCCCTCTTCAAGAAGTTGTTGAAGACCTACTTCTTTGCCAAGACCTACTCCTCACTTTATACCGCTGCTTGATGCACCCTCCCTGGCTCCTACCCTGCTAGTTCACCCTGTTAGATGCTTCTCCCCCTGCATACTCCTTGTATATTCTTCTGAGTTTTCCTATTCTGTATTTTATTTAATGTTTGTAAGCCACATTGTGCCTGCATGAGTGGGAAAATGTGGGATATAAGTGAACAATAAATAAATAAATAAATAAATTCTATCATGGAATCTGGGCACCCAGATGCTGTTATAGCAAGTTGTGAGGGAGTGAGTGACATAGAGTCAGGCCTCCCTGGAAACACTGCCTCACTGAGGTTGCAGTTCAGCCACTTCAAAGCAGGTGGTGCTAAATCTGCCGGGTCAGAGGCTGAACTGAGGAGCCAAAGTAATACAGAGAAGATAGGCTGCCCAGCCAGGAGGGTGGGGTTCAACAGCAAGCAGGAGGTAACAGCCCTCAGGCAGTACAGAACAGGGAGACCCCGATGCAGAGGTCCCAGAAGGAGAGAAGCCACCCTGCAGTGTAAGGGTTCCCTAGCTATTGTGAAAGCTACCATAACCTGGCTGAGGTAAGCCAATTTTGCTGCTTGATTAAGACTTGCAAGCCTTGTTTGAGGTCTGGCTGGAGCCAGACCTAGGACTAAGAAAAGAACTGAGAACTTACAGCTGTGTTTGAGTGTGGCAGCCCACCAGCCACCGACTGTTTGGACCTGCCATCAGAGGCCTGCTTAAGAATGTGTGTACTGAACCAGAGAGGTTTTTCCTTATGCTCCTGGCCTGTGAAGTAACAGGTCTCAGGGCTCAGTTAATATGCCAGTTATTTTCTCATTTACATACTGTGTCTGGCTTGGTTATTTTGCAGGGCCGCCCACGAGGTCCACAACCCAGTCTGGTTTTCAGAATATCCCTAATGAACATGCATGAGATCTATTTCAGTCAAATACAGATGGCAAAAAAGTCAATGTTGCTTACAAGAGCAGAATGAAGGGACAGCAGTAAGCCAGCTTTCAATTTCTGTGTCCAAAATGAAGATTTTTAACTCTGAGGGAAGAAAAGAATAGGTTTAACCTTCTAATTGTATAAACATGGTTGCACAATTTTGCACCTTTCTCAAGGGCTCTTCTACTAAGTGGCAGTAAGCCCACAACGGGCTTATCAAGAGCCAATCTTGAGCTACCTACCACCGGCCCAATGTGGGCACTGGAGGTAATTCCACCCCCAGCGCAAGATGTTTTCAGTGCTAGCAGAAATATTTTAAAATATTTCTGATTGGTGATTGGTCAGCGCCGCATGCTACCCAGTTACTGCCGGATTAGCGCGGAAGCCCTTACCTAAACCTCAATATATGGTGGTAAGTACTCCCCCCTCCATGCATGGCCACGCGGTAAGGGCAATCTTACCACATGGTCATGTCTCTTTTTGGTCTTTTTACCCACTACGGTAAAAAGGGCCTCAACACATGGCAAAAATGGCCCCCGCTGCTAGTGCAGGGCCCCTCAATAAGATATAGAATAACAATTATTTAAGTGGGTGCCAGTGCCGTAGCAAGGCCGGCTGACACCCAGGGCGGGTCGCCACTGCGCACCCCCCCCCCCCGGGTGCAGCACAGCACGCACTCCTCTCCACGCCGCACCCCCCCCCCCTCCGTGGCGCATTCTTACTTGCTGGGGACGGGCTGGAGCACCAATCCGCCCCGAGTGCACGTCGCTCGGAGCTGTGTCGGCTCCGCTGGTTCCCTGCTCTTTCTGCCCTGGAACAGGAAGTAACCTGTTCCAGGGCAGAGGGAGCAGGGAACCAGTGGGGCCGACATCCCCCCAGTGCGTGCACCCGGGGCGGACCGCCCCTCCCGCCCCCCCCCTTTCCTACGCCACTGGTGGGTGCTAATTGGCTTTAATTCCCAATAATGATCCTTCAGTGGCAGCCGGTGGCAATCATGGGAGGAGCATGTGCAGTTTAGGGACATGTAGGGCACTTACGTGCAAAGTTTATAGAATATCATTAGTCACACGTGGAACTAACATTATGTAGGCATGAGAATTTACACCAGTGTTTGACATAGCCTAAATGCTCATGCCAAACGTTTGGCGCTGAAATACCAATTTATGCTAGTATTCTATAATGACTTCAGCACCGAACTTGCCATTATTGAAGTGCTTAGTGCTCAATTTTTTCTGTATAGCTTTTGGCACCCTTTCGTGAATCTACCCATAAGAGCAATGACTAGGGGTCTCTAGAGATGACCAAAAATGTCAAGTGTTACATCCTGAGCTCAGACAAGGGGGTAAGGATTCCTCAATGGGACTGGAGAGAATGGGTCCCATGCAGTATTCCACTAATAAGTAAAGATTACATGATCCTTACAGGAAGCTGGGTTGTACTAGGCTTTACAGGTCATAGAATTCCTAAATAAAAACAGGAGTTTGATGAGGTTTTATACTAATAGAGTAGACAAAGAATGAGATTGTTACTGAATTTTGAGAAATGGCATTCCTTTATGTCACTGGAATTCATTGACAGTTCTCAAGTGCCACAATGGGTGAGGGTTTATATATATATATATATATATATATATATATATATATATATATATATATATATATATATATATAACAGTAGCCATGCTGGGTCAGACCAATGGTCCATCTAGCCCAGTATCCTGTTTTCCAAACAGTGGCCAAGCCAGGTCACAAGTACCTGGCAGAAACCCAATTAGCAGCAACATTCCATGCTACCAATCCCGGGGCAAGCATGTCTGACTCAATAGCAAACTATGGATTTTTCCTCCAGGAATTTGTCCAAACCTTTTTTAAACCCAAGTGCGCTAGCCGCTTTTACCACATCCTCCAGCAAAGAATTCCAAAGCTTAAATATTCATTGAGTGAAAAAATATTTCCTCCTATTTGTTTTGAAAGTATTTCCATGTAACTTCCTCTGGAATTCGTTGCCGGAGAACGTGGTGAAGGCGGTTAGCTTAGCAGAGATTAAAAAGGGGTTAGACAGTTTCCTAAAGAACAAGTCCATAAACCACTACTAAATGGACTTGGGAAAAATCCACAATTCCAGGAATAACATGTATAGAATGTTTGTACTTTTGGGAAGCTTGCCAGGTGCCCTTGGCCTGGATTGGCTGCTGTTGTGGACAGGATGCTGGGCTCGATGGACCCTTGGTCTTTTCCCAGTGTGGCATTACTTATGTACTTATGTCCCCTAGTCTTTGTACTTTTCAAATGAGTGAAAAATCAATTTACATCTATTCGTTCTATATCACTCAGGATTTTGTAGATCTCAATCCAATCTCCCCTCATCAGTCTCTTTTCCAAGTTGAAGAACCCTAACCTCTTTAGCCTTTCCTCATATGAGAGGCGTTCCATCCCCTTTATCATTTTGGACTCTCTTCTTTGAACCTTTTCTAATTCCACTGTATCTTCTTTAAGATATGGCGACCAGAACTGAACCCAATACTCAAGGTGCGGTCGCACCATGGGGCGATACAAAGGCATTATAGTATTTTTGGTCTTATTCATCATCCCTTTCTTAATAATTTCTAGCATTCTGGTTGCTTTTTTGGCTGCTGCCACCACACACTGAGCAGAAGATTTCAGCGTAATATCTACAACCACACCTATAACTTTTTCTTGAGTGCTGACTCCCAAGGTGGACCCTAGCATCAGGTAACTATGATTTAGATTAGTCTTTCAAATGTGCATCACCTTGCATTTGTCCACATTAAATTTCATCTGCCATTTGGATGCCCAGTCTTCCAATTTCCTAAGATCTTCCTGCAATATTTCATAGTCTGCACGTATTTTATCAAGTTTTGTATCGTCTGCAAATTTAATCACCTCAGTCATCATTCTGATTTCCATATCATTTATAAATATGTTAAATATCACCAATCCCAGTACAGGTCCCTGTGGCACTCCACTGTTCACCCTCCTCCACTGAGAGAAATTACCATTTAACCCTACCCTCTGTTTTCTGTCCAATAACCAATTCCTAATCCACACCAGAACATTGCCTTCTATCCCATGACTCTTCAATTTTCTCAGGAGTCTCTCATGAGGAACCTTATCAAAAGCTTTCTGAAACTCTAGATACACTACATCAACAGGCTCACCTTTATTAACATGTTTATGCATGCCTTCAACGAAATGAAGCAAATTGGTGAGGTAAGACTTCCCTCAGCTGAACCCATGCTGACTCATTAAACTACGTTTGTCTACATGTTCTGTAATTTTATTCTTTGTAATAGTTTCCACTATTTTGCCCATCACCAATGTCAGGCTCACCAGTCTGTAATTTCCAGGATCACCCTTAGAACCCTTTTTAAAAATCGGTGTCAAATTGACCACCCTCCAATCTTCAGGTACTGTGGACGATTTTAGTGACCAGTTACATATTACTAACAGCAGATCAGCAATTTCATGCTTGAGTTCTGAGTACCCTTGGATGAATACCATCCGGTCCAGGTGATTTGCTACTCTTTAATTTGTCATTTTGACTCAGTACATCTTCCAGGTTCACCAAGATTTCTTTCAGTTCCTCCGTATCATCATCTTAAGATTAATTAATGAATTAATCCAAATCATCATAAGATTAATTTGCATGTATACTACTTCAATTATATGCTACTTTTCTCCTTGTATATTCTTTAGGAGTATCCAGAAAACATGGACCATTTGTGGCCCTCATAAACTGGAAGTGAATATCACAGTCCTAGGTATACAACCCAAAAAATGTTAGTCTCAAAGAATATTATTCTCCAGAGCTCCGAGAAAGGCGAAACTGCAATTTTCAATGAGAACAGACATTGTTGATAACTGTAGGAGCATTAGACCCGTAATTCTGTAAAAGTCACTAAAAATTGGGTGGGCAAATTTGGGCACACAATTTAATTGAATAATGAGCTTATTAGCACCAATAATTATTGGCACTAATTAGACTTAATTGAAATTTATACACTTAAATTTAGATGAGGAATTTGCATCTAAAATTTACACGTGATCTGAAGAAGGGGGCATGGAAATGGGAAGGTTATGGGCGTATCAAGCTCATTCTTAAAATTAACATGCATTGTTACAGAATAATGGGGATGTACGCTTAATATAGGTGCATACATTTCCACCACATTTCAGTTGTTGCAGATGGCTGTGCCCAGTGCTTTTTTTGTAGAAAAAAAGGTGCCGGTACTCATTGTGGGCGGGGTCACCACATATGGCTCCACCCCATGTTATAACCACACCCACATTAGCCACACCCCTTATACCAGCCATGGCACATATAAACAGACATTGAAAACATTATAGTAGTATAGGAGAAAAAAATAATGTGATTTTTATTATAAATAATTTCTGTAAGCTGTTACAGGTCCAGTATCCCCAGTGGGATACTAGACCTGTAACAGCAGATGTAAATTCTCAAATTGAACATATTCCAGACACTAAAATGAAAATAAAATGATTTTTTTCTACCTTTGTTGTCTGGTGACTGTTTTTCTGATCATGCTAGCCCAGTATCCGATTCTGCTGCTATCTGTCCTCTTAACTCCGTTTCCAGGGCTTCCTTTCCATTTATTTCTTTACTTTCCACTTTTCTTCTTCATTTCTTGCCCTACATCCATAAGTAAAAGCTGGGTCCTACTCCACAGACTTGACTGTCCAGTGGATCCAGCTTCTGCCTATTTTCTTCATCCATGTGCAGTTTTTCTCCTCTCTTCCTTTTCCCTGATCTCATCTCCTTCCTCACTCTTCCCTCCCCTCCATCCATGTCCAGCAACCCTCCTCTCCCCTCCATCCACCCATGTCCAGCAACCCTCCTCTCCCCCTGCCCCCCTCCAGCCACCCATGCCCAGTGATTCTCCTCTCTCCCCCCTGCCCTCCCCTGCCCATGTCCAGCATGTCTCCTCTCCCCCTGCCCTCCCCTCCATGTCCAGCGATTCTCTCTCCCCTCCCCTCCATGCCCAGCATGTCGCCTCCCTCCCCTGCCCTCCCCTCATCCATGCCCAGCACTTCTCCTCTCTCCCCTGCCCTCCCCTGCCCATGTCCAGCATGTCTCCTCTCCCCCTGCCCTCTCCTCCATGCTCAGCATGTCGCCTCCATCACCTGCCCTCCCCTCATCCATGCCCAGCACTTCTCATCTCTCCTCTGCCCTCCCCTCCTTGTCCAGCGATTCTCTCTCCCCTCCTCTCCATGCCCAGCATGACGCTTCCCTCCCCTCATCCATGCCCAGCACTTCTCCTCCATCCCCTGCCCTCCCCTCAGCCATGCCCAGCACTTCTTATCACTCCTCTGCCCTCCCCTCCTTGTCCAGCAATTCTCTCTCCCCTCCTCTCCATGCCCAGCATGTCGCCTCCCTCCCCTCATCCATGCCCAGCACTTCTTCTCCATCCCCTGCCCTCCCCTCAGCCATGCCCAGCACTTCTCATCGCTCCTCTGCCCTCCCCTCCTTGTCCAGCGATTCTCTCTCCCCTCCTCTCCATGCCCAGCATGTCGCCTCCCTCCCCTCATCCATGCCCAGCACTTCTCCTCCATCCCCTGCCCTCCCCTCAGCCATGCCCAGCACTTCTCCTCTCTCCCCTGCCCTCTCCTCTGTACATCCGGCGATTCTCTCTCCCCTCCCCTGCCCTCCCCTCACCTACCCTCCATGTCCAGCACGTCACCTCTCTCCACTGCCTTGCCCTCCCCTCTGCAAGTCACGCGAACCGATCCGGAAGTGAAGGCAGCAAGGCAGGCACACAGCAGACAGCTTCCTCTCTTCTCGCGTTGCTTCCCTCTCAGCGTGTCCCGCCCACGAAGGCGGGGTGCGCTAAAGGGAAGCGATGCAAGAGGAGAGGAACCTGTCTGCTGCGTGCCTGCCTTGCTGCCTTCACTTCCGGACCGGTTCGCGCGACTTGCAGAGGGGAGGGCAGTGGAGAGAGGCGACGTGCTGATGGAGGGTAGGTGAGGGGAGAGGACGGAGAATCGCGACGGGTAATGTTTTTAACGGAGCGCAGGGCAGGAACGGACGGGAGCGGGGCCTCACGAAAAAGGTGCCGGCATGCCGTACCGGCGCGTACCGGCACAAAAAAAGCACTGGCTGTGCCTAAAGTTAGGTGCGATTTCCATGAGTAAGTGTTATTCTATAAACTGCACCTAACTTTAAGCATGGCTTACAGAATAATGCTTTTTTCAGAGCTGAATCTAGCCCTAGATGTGCATATATGATATATTAAATATAAACACATGTTCTTAATGCCATTCTAGACCATATGGACTAAATATTATTGTAGGTTTCAGGATGGCAATAGAATATCCAAAACATAGGCCTTCTTTGATAATACAGGGAAATGCAAAGTGAAAGCTAATAGTTGCAAAACCTTCCAATTCCAAGCATATTGTACTCTCTATAAAATTAACATCAACTTGCTAAATGAACAATATTCTGATGTCACATCTGCCAATGCCATTCTTTCACTAATTGGCATGTCTGTACAGTAATAGTAATAATTTACACCTACACAGAACTTCAAAGCCCTCTACAAACAGAGCTGTTCACATTGCATACTGTATGGGCTTAGATGAAATTGAATTATTTAAGTCAAATTACTTTCTCTGTGAAAAGGGTTAGAATCTTTATTACACATTAACAGTTCTGAAAAAAAATATATAGTATCTGGGGTTAATAGTCCTTGACTTTACTTAGTTTTAACTCCTCTCTCACCTAGAGATTTATCCCCAAGAAATGCTCAAAGCTTCTACTTATATTGCTTTATGTCTTGCCCATTACTATTATATATTTTTTTTATTTATGCAATTTTAACAAAATAAACAGGAAAATTTTAACTTCTTGCTAAAGGCAATAAAACAAATCTAAATAGGCAATATACATACAGATGGAATAATTTTTATAAGTGCACTACCAGTTAGCAGCTGACAGTTTCCATGGGTCCACATGGGTCCAGACAGAACACGGCAATTAGAGAAGATCTACACAACAATCAGGATTTTTTTTTTTTTTTTTTTTAGGAAATCACCAACCAATGCTATAGTGAGCTAAATGTAAAGGGGTGTAAAAAAAATAATAAAAAAAAAGGATTTGCCTGATTTCTGAGGTTACCTGAGTCCTTGGGTGTTGTGGGGCTAATTTGGCTCTGCCCCGATGTTTGGGGGCTTGCCTGCAGCTCCAGTGGTCTTCAGGTCATTTCTCGACTCATTTTAATTTTATATTGGTGGCCTGTGGCCAGCTTGGGGTCCCTGTTGCTGTGGGGCCGGCCCATGATATCTGGAGCACTGTGGGGTGTACCGGGGCATTCTGGTGTTTCCCCGGGCTAGCTCCTGTTTCCTTGAGATCTGTTTAGGGTCTGGTGCAGGTCCTGGGGCTGGTGAGGGACAGGAAACACCACCACTAATGAGAAGATATGCAGGGCAGCCAGCAGGAAAATGCCTGGTTTTGGGACTGGCCTGATAGGGCTTCTGCACATGTGTGCTGAGTCCTGTGGATCCGGCGCATGTGCCGAGGAGGTTTGAGAGCTCCGGTAGGCCGCGTTTGAAGCCGGAGTCTCAATTTTTGAGGTTTCCCCGCGGGCTTCCATGGCCTAGTGCACTCAAATAATGGTGGCATCAAGGGTCCACCAGGACCTTGAAGAAAGTTATGGACCACTGAGTGGACGTGTAGACATTAATGGGTATGTTTACTAAGGTGTGTTAGCGTTTTTAATGTGCCTATAAATTTAAGGTGTGTTAAACGCTAATGTGCCTATACATTTCTATGGGCGCATTAGCATTTAACATGCGTAATTTACACATGTTAAAAATGCTAACATGCCCATAGCACCGCTTAGTAAACATAGGCGTAAGGTAGGAGACCTTTGGGCCTTGGTTTAATTTAACTTTATTTTACTCACTTTTGTATTTTTCAAGTCTTCCTGGATTAATTTAAAACATTTTTTTTTTATGGTCATGGTGTCCTGGGTTTCTCTTTAGGTGGGCTGGGTCATTGAAACATTTTAAAATTTATTTTAATGGCTATTTTGGGTAGTTTTGGTGCAGAGTACCTTATGCCGCTCAGGACATGAATTTTCAGAATCTGACGGTGGCATCCAAGTGTAAATTTATTTTAACCTGTGTAGGAAATTTGGTGAATTTTCATTGAATTTTAGTGGAGGTTTTGGGGTAAAATTGTGTACTTTGGTTCTGGAACATGGATTTTAAATTTAAAAACATGGATTTGATTGTGCGTGAAGTGCTTGGACAATGGTATGGCATTTAATAAAATATGATATAGTTTGGACTTTGTTTTAACCATTTTCCCATGAGTTTCAAAATGGAGATTTCCATTGCATTCCAAACAGTAAAAAAAAAAAAATTCCATGTACATATGCCTGTTTGGCTATGGAGGGTCAAGTGACCCAAGCCGAAGCCTGGTTGCCTGGGAATCCAGGGCTCCTCTGATAACAGCTGAAATGACAGTTTCAGCTGTTATCAGAGGAGCCCTGGATGTCGGCGAAGCACGTGCGCCTGTGTCTGTGGCTTTAGAGTGTTGACAGAAGTGTGAAACCAGAAAAGTGGTTTGAGAAAAATTGAGCGCATGGTTATCTGAAGCCTAAGGTTAAAGTGAAATGGTTTATATAAAGATAACAATTTAGTTGACGCTGACTTGAATTAATTGAAGCCTTGTATTAACTGGACCTGGATATTTTTAAGAGATTGTGTGAGTGTGAGAACAGCTCTGGAACAAAAGTCCATAATCATAGGCGCCCCATATAAGAGGCTTGGGGAGGCTAAGCCTCCCTAGCCCAAATGCAATCTCTTTTGGAGCGCTTCCCAATCTGGCGGCAGCATAAGTTATTAACTGGAGCTTCCCCTCCCCGCTGCCTTTCTGCCTGAGACTCTCTGCGCCCCGATTCAGTGGCCTTCAATAAACAGACCATGTGCAGGGCCATAGAGCTCTGCACGTCGCTGACAGATTGCCGGTTCCTGCCCGAACAGGATGTTGCATCATAGAGGGTGGGACCAGAAGAGCTGTCAGTGCTGCCTTGCAGAGCTCTATGGCTCCGTGCACAGTGTCTGTTTACCGATGGCCACTGAATCAGAGAGGCAGTGGATTTGGCAGCAAGGCAGCATGGAAGGGAAGTTCCAGCTTCTTTTTCTTTTTGCGGCTAGGGGAAGAAAAAAGAGAGAGAGAAGATAATGCTGGAGGCAGGAAATGGGAGGAAAGAGAGAGGATGATGGGGGAGGGAAGAGGCAGAGGCATAATGTTGGATATTTGGGGGGGGGGAGGCAGAGAAGCAAGGCTAGATGTTTTGGGGGAGAAGAGGCATATGGGCAAAGCTGGATATTAGGGGGAGAGAAGAAACAAAGGAGCAAAAAGCTGGATATTGGGGAGGGGGAAGAGACAGAGGAGCAAAGCTGGATAGTGAAAAGAAAAACAGGCAGTGGAAGAAGAGAGGCTGAGGTGTAGAGTGAAGAGAGAGAGGGAGGAGCAATGCTGGAAGGTGGGGGAGCGACTGGCCATAACATCTGAAGCTGTCATAGAGGTGGTATGTACTGTTTCTTTCACATATTTGAGGGTGTGAGGGGGTCATTGACCACTGGAGGAGTGTAGGGGGGTCATTCCTTAATCTCGCCAGTGGTCATCTGGTCATTAAGGGCATCTTTTGTGACTTAGTCATGTTTGAAACTGGTCTAGACCAAAACGTCTTAACTTTTAGCCCCAGACATTGCTTTGTTCCATTATGGCAGAAACATTTTCAAGTTTTGGGAATGCCCAAATCACACCCCCAGCATGTCCTCTTGTGATTTGGATGCTCTGCGTAAAAAAAAAAAAATCTCAAATCCTAGTTTTGAAAACTGCAGTTTGGATGTTTTTGAGACATTTTTCTCTGTTGAAAATTAGCCCATAAACTTTGTGCTTAAAACAAAAAGAATAAATATCCAGGGATCAAATATTCAGCTGGAGTAACTGGACAGGAGTTCCAAGATGATATTCAGTGTCACCTAAGTAGATAGTGATGTGATTCAGTTGCTGAGTACCAGCAAAATCATCCTGGCAAAACTGGATCCCTGATGCAGACTGTTACTGAAACACAGTCCATGTCAGATTTTTCTACAATAAATTTTTATACCATCTGAGTTTTAGGCTCCTACTTTCTAATCTAATCTAAGATTTTTAAACCACTTATTTCCTGACGGTCCTGAGTGGTGTACAACCAAAAGAAGCCAATTACAATTTACAGAATGAGTTATGTTTCCTGCCTACTGGTTAAGGGAAGGCTATTCCAAAGGTGTGCAAACTGAAAAAGGAAAGTGCTATGCAAATGTCTTTTTTTAAAAAATTTATACATTTATTTCAATATATCATCACAATACGTGAGTATGCAATCGGCATTTATACAAAAGGCAAAAAAGAAATAAAAGGAAATATCATTAACAGCCTTTCTGTCCACAAGTTTAGGAAATTTAGGAAATTTGGAATCCAAGAATTAGAATTTAAAAATAAAACATATAGCAATAATTACGAACTAATGGTTGCAACCTCTGGATCAGACCCCAGCCTGCATTTAGGGAGGGCACACAACATTAAATTTCACTCTAGCATCTAGAAATTCTTTTAACTGTTTTGGGTCTACAAATTGAAACTGTTTACCCTCAAGCATTACATTACAATAACAAGGAAAACGTAATATGAAAGTTGCTCCCAGTGCCACCACCCTAGGGCGGAGTTCCAGAAAGGCCCTCCGTCTCATCTGTGTAGGCCTTGAGAGATCAGGAAAAATACGAATTTTTGAGCCCAGAAACAGATTTTCTAAATGTCTCAAGGAAAGCCTTAATACGGCATTCCTATCAGGCTCCAGCACAAAAGTAACAAGCAGAGTCAACCTCTGAGTAATTATCTCCAATGAACTTTCAAGGAAAGAAGTAAGATCCATTCCTTCCCCTACTATCGGGGGATTTTCTTCCACCACTCCACCACTCCTGATGTAATAAGCCCAAGTAAGGGGAGGCAGTGAGTCCTTATCCATTCCATATCCAAAGGGGAAATTAAAGGCAATTTGGGAAAGTTAAGAAACCTGAGGTTAAGTCTTCTAGCCTGGTTTTCCAGGTACTCCAATCTTTTATGTAGGAAATTGTTATCCTTAACCAAAGCCGCTTCTACAGATCCCATTTCTTGAATTTTAGTATTCACAGTCTCCAAATCTAAGGTTTGCTGTGCAGTCTTTTGCGCCTGAAGCAGGGCAGCCTCAGAAAGAGTCTTTATGTCAGAAGTATTCATTTTTAAAGTAGTCTGCATAGAAGTGTGAATGCTGTAAACCATGTCCCATAGTGACTCTAATGTCACAGTTGCTGGTCTATTCACATCTCTAATGGCTGGAGAAGAGTGAGGTTGATCTTCAACACGAGCAAGTTTAGAAACTATGTCCTGGGGCAATACCTTTGAAGCTGATTGTAACAATAGCTCTCGGCGTTGAGCTTCAGCCTCCGTTACTGCAGACACTCCCTCAAACAGATCGAGCTGAGCCCCTTCGGCTTCCTTCTCTGTTAGAGCTGCTAGCAACTCCCCTCCAGGCTGGGGTGGAGCAACTCATTCCATGGGGCTCAGGGAAGCCCCGTTTCCATTCTCAATCGACGCCGAAGCGCCGAGAGTTGCAGAGGGGGTCGAAAAACCCTGAGGACCCAGTTGCTGTCTGAAAAATTGCAAAGTTGTCTGCCTCGTCGCCGAAGAAGTCACAGGAGCTGAGGGATGTTCCTTCACTTTTCTCCTCCATTTCCCATATTTGATGAGGCGACGGAGGCAACCGAAGAGAACCTACAAACAGAGCACTTCCAGGAACTAACACAGGTGCGTCCATTCACAGCGCCATCTTGGATCTCATCTTATTATGGGTATGCAAATGTCTTTTATAGGAGATTCCCTTAACAGATGAGAAACAACGGGATGAGATTGGTCTGTTCAGTGACGCAATCACAAGATTTGACTATAAAAAGCTGGGAGTCACAAGGACACAAGCTTTTTTCTTCCTGGCACCTGCATTATGGTATTCTCTTCTAAGGTAACTTCGGTTAGATACCTGTTATCTTTTTCAGATCCAGTGGTAATGCATTCCACAGCTGTGTGCCAATGTAAGAAAAACAGGACGCATGTAGTTTATTAAACTAATAAATGATTCAGGCTATGATTAGGAGCCAGTGGAGATTTACAAGGAGAAGAGGAACCCTATTGTACCATTTATGTCTAAACATCAGCTTTGCAGCTGTGTTATGAATCAGTTGGAGCCTACTGAGGGGCCCTTTTCCTAAGCCGAGTAAGTGTCTACGCGTGCCCAACGCGCACCAAAATGGAGTTACCACCCGACTACCACGTGGCTCTTGCCATAATTTCATTTTTGGTACACGTCCGATATGTGCATCTGAAAAATATTTTTTATTTTCAGGCGCATGTAACGGATGTGTGCCAAGTGGCATTTGGCGTGCATAGGTCATTACCGCCCGGTTACCATGTAAGTCTTTACCGCTAGGTCAATGGCTGGTGGTAAGGTCTCAGACCCAAAATGGACGCATGACAATTTTGATTTTGCCGCATGTCCATTTTTGGCAGAAATTTAAAAAAGGCCTTTTTTACAGGCGTGCTAAAAAATGGATCGGCGCATGCCCAAAACCCATGCCTACACTACTGCAATCCATTTTTCAGCACGCCTTTGTAAAAGGAACCCTTAATGATTCTTCTGAAATGCCAACATAAACAGAATTACAATAATCTAAGTGAGATAGAATTAACAGCAGAACTAACAAGGCTAAATGTTTCTTAAAGTAGGATCGGATCAATCTACCCTCCTGTTTACTAAGCTGCACAGCTGCTAGTGTGGCTTAGTAAATAAGGGGGTAAGTTGCTTAAATTTAAAGAAAACTTTCCTTGTTAGATTATTAATCTGTGGTACAAAGAAAGTGTAGAATCTAGTATAATTCCCCAAAAAACAGGACGTTTTCTCAACCTGCAACTGTCCATCATAATCCAATGGAATAGATAGAGGTCTATCTACTGTGGAATTATTAAACCACAATATTTTAGTCTTATCAGCATTTAACGTTAACAAATGTGAACATGCCCATTAAAAAAATATTATTAATGCAACTAGCTACTCACCATATGTACTGGTTAAGTCATTTAGAACTGGTAGAAGTACAAAAATATCATCAGATGGCATCCAACAGGGAGGAATAAATTCCCTAACAAACTTGTAAACAAATTGAAAAGATTTTTCCTCAGTTTTTTAGCACACAATAACTATGGTTGAATGAGAAGTCAGAGAAGCAATTAAAAATAAACCTGGCATTCCAAGCTCACTATGGGGTCCTGTTATTAAGGTGCACTAATGGATTTAATGCAAGCTAACAAACTAGTGTGCGTTAAATGCCATGCATCCCATAGGTATAGAATGGGCTGTGTGACATTTAACGTGCACTAAATCCATTAGTTCACCTTAGTAAAAGGACCCCTAAGTATCTCTAATAATAAAGTATAATGAACTATATCAAATGTTCCTGATGTATCAAACTGAAGGAGCACCAATTATCTGCCTTGATTCAGTGCATATCTGATTTTCATTATCAAGGTTAACATTAATAGTTCAGTACTGTTGGCTAGTGAATTCAAATTGCAAGCAGATTCTTCTCTCTCTCTCTCTCTCTCTTTATATATATAATATATATTTGCCAATCTATTTCCCACTAAAGTTTCAATTAATGTTGTAAGTAAGGGAATGTTAGCTATTGGTCTGAAATTCGAAGATTGTGACAGGTTCAATCTAGACAGTTTTGGAATTGGAGTCAATGCTATCGATTCTATCATAGAGAGAAGATGACAAGTTGTAAAAATATATTTACTAGCATGGTGATCTACAGTAATATAGATGGAGGAGAATCGATCAATAAAAATGATGGTCTGCTATCCAATATTCTATGGGAATGAGTAAGTTTGTATGGTTGAGAATGAATCTCATTAGCAGTAATGACATCCAAGGTGGACCAAGTTCAAGCTGATGGGATATCAAAACCTGTGCATAGGGAGGGAACGGACGTCCACTCTGAACTTGAAGGATCCTGAACGAAAAATTTCTAATTCACTGGACCTTATTTGAAAAATGGTCCACTAGGATTTGTGCATTAGGCTGCCTTTCTAGTGTGTTAACATCTGGCATAGGAGGTGTTATAAGTTTTTCAAACATTCCAAATGAAACTTTTTGAACAAGATATTTTGGCAAGACTAACTGAGCTGTAATTTCTAAGAAAGTTTCACAGAAGAGACCTTATATTTACACCATACTCTTTCTAAATGGTGGCAGTCTTGCTTTAAGTGGCATGGAGGAGTAGCCTAGTGGTTAGTGTAGTGGACTTTGATCCTGGGGAACTGAGTTCAATTCCCCCTGCAACTCCTTGTGACTCTGGGCAAGTCACTTAATTCTCCATTGCCCCTGGTACAAAATAAGTACCCAAATGCTTGTAAACCACTTTGAATGTAGTTGCAAAAACCTCAGAAAGGCAGTATATCAAGTCCCATTTCCCATTCCCCTTTCCTTAATTTCTGTAATTCCTGAGCATCCCATGTAGATGATTGCCTGATAGTTTTTTTTTCTCACACAAATTCTTTCTAGGTTTATGGGACAAGATCTACAAAACTGACAATCTGTTTCATGACATAACTGAGCTTGTACATATTATCCAGAGAAATGGAAGTTAATTTTTACAAAACATTCAAGACTGAATATTCAAAGATGTTTATATGATTAGCAACAGATGTTGAATGTATAACCCCCCTAAATAAATAAAAAGAGATACAAATCTGCCCTCAAAATCACTTAACAAGACAAAGCAGATCAGTTGATCTTTTGGTTTGACTATCCTCCCTTTTCTTTATTGAGCTACCAGGTCGTGACTAAGCTCTTATGTTTTTGTGGACTTTCTCTTCTTTTATTAACTCTTTTACAAGTGGTTGCAAAAAATTGACTGTTAGAGATACACTCTGTTTAAACCCCTTTTAAGATAGGTGTATATGATAGTTTCTCCTTTAGCACTATGCACTGAAACACAATTCTGTATTGTACCACTATCCAGCTTATTTTCGAAAGAGAAAGACGCCCATATTTTGACCCAAATCGGGAGATGGGCGTCTTTCTCCCGTGGGTGAACAAATCGGTATAATCAAAAGCCGATTTTGGTCGTCTTCAACTGCACTCCGTCGCAGAAACGAACAAAGGCGTGTCAGAGGCGTGGCAAAGGCAGGACTGGGGCGTGGCTATCGGCCAAGGAGAGATGGGCGTCTTTAGCTGATAATCGAAAACAAGAAGGGCATTTTTAACGAGAATTTGGTCCACTTTATTTGGACCCTTTTTTTCAGGTCCAAGTCCCAAAAAGGTGCCCCAACTGACCAGATGACCACTGGAGGGAATCGGGGATCACCTCCCCTGACTCCCCCAGTGGTCACTAACCCCCTCCCACCAAAAAAAACCCACTTTACAAACTTTTTTCCCAGCCTGTATGCCAGCCTCAAATGCCGTACCCACCTCCATGACAGCAGAATGTGTTCTATCCTCTGACAGCCTTTCCCTGGTTCTGATGTGGGTCTCGGGTGAGTGTGACACCTTTTCTGTTAAGGGCACTGCAGAGTCACATCAGCAATGCATTGTGGTGGGTATAGGGTATTGGGCTCCGTGATTCCACTAGCTTGCGCTACATGCTCATGATGTTGGTAGTTGGTAGGCTGTAATCCCATGGTGCTTTTCCGTCTGCTTACTGGGTCAGATTGTGCCCTTTTTTGTTTCCGTTAGTCCATGAGGTAGTGGCCATTTTTGTAAGCCAGTTTTAGATCCCTTTCATGTGTTAGCCACATTACAGAACTTAGTTCTTACCTTGAATGTTGCCGAAAGAGGGCATTGTACACCATTCTGCCAGCTTGGACCTACCGCTCATCTCAGTACAAGGGAGACTCTTTGCCAGTGGGGCACAACCTCTGATCTGCAGTTAACTGTGAGTAAACATGCTTATTCCAATAAAGGACATTTTCGGAGACATTAGTTTTCAAGTTTCAACTAGTGTGGCAAGATTATACAGCAGCAACAAGTCCTAGAGGCCTGTGTGTATGCAGGTCCCTGGAGCACTTTTAGTGGGTACCGCAGTGCACTTCAGCCAGGCGGACCCAGGCCCGTCCCCCCTACCTGTAACACTTGTGCTGGTAAATGGGAGGCCTCCAAAACCCACTGTACCCACATGTAGGTGCCCCCTTCAACCCTAAGAGCTATGGTAGTGGTGTACATTTGTGGGTAGTGGGTTTTGGGGGAGGGGGTTGGGGTTGGGGTTGGGGGCTCAGCACCCATGGTAAGGGACCTATGCATGTGGGAGTGTTGTCTGAAATCCACCGCACTAACCTCTAGGGTGTCCAGTTGGTGTCCTGGCATGTCAGGGGGGGCGTGTGTACTACGAATCCTGGCCCCTCCCATGACCAAATGGCTTGGATTGGGACGTTTTTGAGCTGGGAGTTTTTAGTTTCCATTATCGCTAAAAAAAAAACAAATGCCCAGCTCGGAAACAACTAAATCCATGGCATTTTGGTCCGTACAAACTGTATTTTCGAAGCGGAAGATGGATGCCCATTTTATTTCGAAAATACAGTCTGTCCCACCCCTTCACGTACCCGTTCTCGGACATAGACGCACTTATGCATATATTCAATATGTATATTTATTATTTCATTATTCTTATGCACATATCATCACACTGAACATACCTGTCCTATATATGTAAGTACCTTTTGTTTAAGCTGGCTTGATGTATGTTCTTAATTTATTGTATTCAAGTAATTATTTGTCATTAAAAGGAATTTTCTATGTATGCGTTTAGTTTTATCCCCTGAGGTGGAGAGGCATTTTCGAAAAAAACGTCAAAATCCAGGGGCTGGGAAACCCGTAGTTTCAAAAAAAAGATGGACGTCCATCTTTCGTTTCAAAAATACCGTCAGAGATGTTCAAATCCTTAAATTTTGATGTCCCTAGATTTGGTCGTCCTTGGATCTGGACGTTTCTGACTTTCAGCAATTTTCAAAACCAAAGACGTCCATGTCAAAAATGTCCAAATGCAAGCCATTTGGACGTGGGAGGAGCCAGCATTTGTAGTGCACTGGTCCCCAGGACACCAACCAGGCAACCTAGGGAGCACTGCAGTGAACTTCATAAATTGCTCCCAGGAACATAGCTCCCTTACTTGTATGCTGAGCCCCCCAAAACCCACTACCCACAAGTGTACACCACTACCATAGCCCTTACGGGTGAAGGGGGCACCAATATATGGGTACAGTGGGTTTGTGGTGGGTTTTGGAGAGCTCGCTGTTTCCTCCATAAATGTAACAGGTAGGGGAGGTATGGGCCTGGGTCCGCCTGTCTGAAGTGCACTGTAGTACCCACTAAAACTGCTCCAGGGACCTCCATGCACTGTGATGGACCTGAGTATGACATCTGAGGCTGGCACAAAATATTTTTAAAGATGTTTTTTGAGGGTGGGAGTGAGTTAGTGACCACTGAGGGAGTAACGGGAGGTCATCCCCGATTCCCTCTGGTGGTCATTTGGTCATTTTGGGCACCTTTTTGTGCCTTATTCGTAATAAAAACACATCTGGGTGAAAACGTCCAAGTGTTCATCAGGGATGTCCTTGGTTTTTTCGATTATGGGTCAAAGATGTCCAAGTGTTAGGCACGCCCAAGTCCCGCCTTTGCTACGTCTCCGACATGCCCCCTTGAAATTTGGACGTCCTTGCGATGGACTGCAGTTGGAGACATCCAAAATCAGGTTTCGATTATACCAATTTGGACGTTTCTGTGAGAAGGACATCCATCTTCCATTTTACGTCGAAAGATGGACGTCCTTCTCCTTTGAAAATTAGCCTGATAGCCTGTTGGTGAAATGTGACCACATCAGATAAGCGTTTAATAAACTACTTTTTATTTTATCACTGGTCTTGTCAGTGTTATGTATAATCCCCCTATTCATGAATTTTCAGGTGCACTATACAGATTGGAAAGTAGTATTAGAACGGGACGCCTAACAATGTGGAGCTCATTCTGTAAAATATGCGCCATCGCATTTAGGCACCCTGTGGTAGAATAGCACAAAGCTGGAGTATACCTGTTCTTGGTAACTAAATGTTGGGAGATATGATAGAGGTCTATAAAATAATGAGTGGAGTTGAACGGCTAGACGTGATTTGCTTGTTTACTCTGTCCAAAAATACTAGAACTAGGAGGCACGCAATGAAACTAGAAAGTAGTAAATTTAAAACGAATTAGAGAAAATATTTCTTCACTCAATGTGTAATTAAACTCTGCAATTCGTTGCCAGAGAATGTAGTAAAAGTGGTTAGCTTAGCGGGGTTTAATAAAAGTTTGGCTGGCTTTCTAACGGAAAAGTCCATAGACCATTATTAAAATGGACGAGGAAAAGCCACTGCTTATTTGCAGAATAAGCAGCATAAAATGTATTGTACTGTTTGGGGATCTTGCCAGGTACTTGTGACCTGGATTGACCATTGTTGGAAACAGGATGCTAGGCTTGATGGACCTTTGGTCTGTCCATTATGGCAATACGTTTGTACTTATGACCTTATGTACTTTTCTTACAGATTTGCCTTCACAGTGCCTCTGAAAATTCTTACACATAGTGCTAGGGTGGAGCAAATGTGAAGCATGGGTGTTACACCCAGCTATTTTTATTTATTTTATTTTATTTATTTTATTGCACTTGTATCCCACATTTTCCCACCTATTTGCAGGCTCAATGTGGCTTACAAAAACCTGTCATGGCATCACCATTTCAGGGTAAGAGATACATTTAGTGGTATAAAGATATCAATGATAACAGGCTAACAGTCGATCTGATCAAGCAGTTATAGAAAGAGGGAGGAGTGTCGATGTGTTGTAGTTGGTTATGGATTCTTGAGGTAGGCTTTGGTAAAGAGATATGTTTTCAATGATTTGCGAAAGTTCGTTATTTCATTAGTTGTTTTCAAGTGGTTTGGAAGAGTATTCCACATCTGCGTGCTCTTGTAGGAAAAGCTTCTGCATGGGGGAGCCAGCAATATTCAGCCAATATTGTTATAGCTAAGCGCTTTAAGACAGCTGGAATATCACTCCTAACCTTATAGTTTGACAGTTATATGTATATTCAGCACCACCTCTTCTTCAAAAAACAGTGCTGAGTATACACAAACAACCAGATGATCAAAACAATTGGGCAGGGGAGGCTCCTCCTTGCTTAAATTATGCTCAGCTGGGCAACTGCCGATATTTAGTAGCACTGAACAGGGTAGTGCCACTGAAAGTTGACCCTAACCAGTCCTCTAAAATCTGGGCAGAAGAGGGGCATTATATGAACAGAGTCGGGAGGAACTGGGAGTTATGCAGGTGTCAGCAACGTTCAATTCTGATGCCCATATAGATAACACAGAATGTAGGACCACATGAATAGCAGTCCTAACTTTGCCTGGTTAGCTATTTATTTATTTACTAGGAAAAAATGCCCGTTTCTGAGCGGAATGAAACGGGCGCTAGCAAGGGGCCCCCTCCCTCCGTCCCTCGAAGCTACTTGCCTTGTTCGCTGTTGGCTGTTTCGGCCCTCGAGTGTCAATAGCTCCGCCCTCGACGTCATGACGTTTTGACGCGTCATGACGTTTTGACGCGAGGGCGGTGCAGACACTCCAGGGCACACCGGATATCTCGGGCGCCTCAACTTCCGTGGAGGCTTCAGAACGTTGGGGTTGCCTTTTATATAGATAGATTTGTGGCATTTATACCCCGCTCTTTCCCGCTCAATAGCAGGTTCAGTATGGCTTACATGTATGGTACAAAGTATAACAGAGATAATACAAAGTATGGGACAGAGTGTCGCATAGATGATAGAGTTACATATAGTGGGACAAAAGTGATAGGTGTGGGGAGAGAATTGGAGTGTGGGTGGTGCTAGTGGTGTGACTTAGGATCGGGTTTAGGATTCGTCATTTGGGTAGGCTTGTTTGAAGAGGTAAGTCTTCAGCAGTTTTCGGAAGGGTAGGTATTCATTGGTTTTCGGATGTGTCGAGGTATGGCGTACCAGAGTTGGCTACCTATAACAGAGAAGTTGGATGCGTAGTAGGTTTTGTATTTGAGGTCTTTGCAGTTGGGAAGATGAACATTGAGATATGTTCGAGAAGATTTGGACCAATTCCTGGCTGGAAGATCGATCAGGTTGGACATGTAGATTGGAGATTCACCATTGAGGATCTTGTGGATCATTGTGTGGGTTTTGAAGTTTATACGTTCATTAATGGGGAGCCAGTGAAGTTTTTCTCGAAGTGGTTTTGCGCTTTCGAATCATGATTTGCCAAAAATGAGTCTAGCTGCTGTATTTTGGGCGGTCTGGAGTTTTCTCATGATTTGAGCTTTGCAGCCGATGAAGATGCTTTTGCAGTAATCAGCGTGGGTGAGCACTGTGGATTGTATTAGATTGCGGAAAGTTTTCTGTGGGAGGAATGGTTTCACTCTTTTCAGTACCCACATCAAGTTGAACATCTTCTTCATCGTGGCTTCTGCATGAGTTTCTAAAGTTAGGTGAGTTTCTAAAGTTAGCTATGCAGGTGCCGGCACTGAATATTGGCTGGCAACCGCATAACTACCAGCAAATGTATGTGGGTCAAGATGCTGGGAGCATATGGCAGCAGGTGAAATTAAGCAAGTCATCTGCTCTTTGATAGTTTGTAAAGCTGCAGGGCCAGATGGTTTTTCTAGCAAGTTTAACAGGCTGTTAGAATCCCAAATAGAATCACAACTTGAACATTATTTTGCCTCTGCAATAGATCAGAGTGTTTTCCTCATTGAAGCTAACCATGCACTGATTACCCTTATCCCAATAATGTTTGGGTTTCTGCCATGTATTGTGACCTGGCTTGGCCACTGTTGGAAACAGAATACTGGGATAGATGGACCATTGGTCTAACTCAGTATGGTTATTCTTATGTTCTTAGGTTGCATCCTAAAGCTGATCCCCCTCTCATCCACTTCACCCCGTGACAAGATCTGATCCCTCTCCTTCCATTCCCCCCCCCCCCCTATGAGTAGACTTTAACATAATCCCTCCCCCCAGTAGGTCCCTCAAGCCTATTTTTCAACTCCTGGTGGTCCAGGAATCGTCTGGGCAGGAGCAATGCCCACTCACTCATGCTCATTGAGTATCCTTCAGAAAAATGGATGCTGAAATTTCTAGTGGAAGTCTCACAGTACTACCACAAAATTGCCACTAGAGGTTGCAGCAGCCATTTTGTAAGAGAATCCAAGATGGGCAGGAGTGAGTGGGCATTGCTTCTGCTCAGATGACCCATGGACCACCATGGGGTTGAAAAATAGGGGTGGGGAGAATCTGGTTTAGGGCCTGCTTCTGCATGGGGGGAGCCAGAAAGTAGGAGGATCAGAATAGGAGTGGTCACTGGTCACCTTTTTGAGTGATAATCCTGTTTTAGATAGGCCTATGGATGGACCTAATGGGGGGGGCCTTGAACTGCCCTGCACTGTAAGAATTGTCTAGCTCTAGTCAGTGCAGCTGTGTTTATTTTCTATGTGACTTTCAGGCTTATTTTTAAAAGTGAAGGGCGCCCATCTTTCGACACAAATCGGGAGATGGGCGTCCTTCTACCAGGGTCGCCCAAATTGGCATAATCAAAAGCCAATTTTGGGCATTCTCAACTGCTTTCTGTTGCGGGGACGACCAAAATTCACGGGGGCGTGTCAGAAGCATAGCGAAGGTGGGTCCGGGGCGTGATTAACACATGGTCGCCCTCAGCCAATAATGTAAAAAAGAAGGGCGTCCCTGACGAGCACTTGGCCGACTTTACTTGGTCCATTTTTTCTT
The DNA here is from genome assembly GCF_901765095.1 of Microcaecilia unicolor. Classification (NCBI taxonomy): domain Eukaryota; kingdom Metazoa; phylum Chordata; class Amphibia; order Gymnophiona; family Siphonopidae; genus Microcaecilia; species Microcaecilia unicolor. Next base: position 70,316,752 of record NC_044037.1, read on the forward strand.
GCAACCAAGCCTCAAAAAGGTGCCCGAACTGACCAGATGACCACTGGAGGGAATCAGGGATGACCTCCCCTTACTCCCCCAGGGGTCACTAACTCCCTCCCACCCTCAAAAATAACCTTTTTAAATATTTGTTCCAGCCTCTATGTGAGCCTCAAATGTCATACCCAGCTCCCTGACAGCAGTATGTAGGTCCCTAGAGCAGTTTTAGTGGGTGCAGTGCACTTCAGGCAGGCGGACCCAGGCCCATCCCCCCTACCTGTTACACTTATGGTGGTAAATGTGAGCCCTTCAAAACCAACCACAAACCCACTGTACCCACATGTAGGTGCCCCCTTCACCCCTTACGGCTATGGTAATGCTGTACAGTTGTGGGTAGTGGGATTTGGGGGGGGGGGTTGGGAGGCTCAGCACCCAAGGTAAGGGAGCTATGCACCTGGGAGCAATTTCTGAAGTCCACTGCAGTGCCCCCTAGGGTGCCCAGTTGGTGTCCTGGCATGTCAGGGGGACCAGTGCACTACAAATGCTGGCTTCTCCCATGACCAAATGACTTGGATTTGGTTGTTTCTGAGATGGGCGTCCTCGGTTTCCATTATCGCTGAAAATTAGGGACGACCATATCTAAGGTCGACCTAAATGTTGAGATTTGGCCGTCCCCAGCCGTATTATCGAAACGAAAGATGGCCGCCCATCTTGTTTCTATAATACGTGGGCACCCCGTTCGATTATGCCCCTCCATGCTTTAATCCTCCTTTATATGTTTCCTTTCCTTATATTTTGTGGACTTTAGTATTGAGAAAATATTGTATTTTTGACAGTATTGTCAATTCTTATTCTTATTTCATTAGAAGTTCTCAATTTTCCTTTTCAATTGTATGGCTAATTTGTAATCCTATAAAAACGTTTTAAAAAAAGAAAAGAATGGGGTGGTTGAGATAGCTGGATCAGACGGAGGGAGGGTTCAAGTGGGTGGCTTTGGTGTGCGGATTGGATGAGATCTTATGAACTTACCCAATATTCAGCCCGCAACCTGACTGCCTGCATTCTGGGTGCAGCCAGAGCCTATACAGAGTTCTGATGTTCAGTGTCAGAACCTGCATAAGTGCTGGCACTGAATATTGTGGCCTGATTCAGCCCATAGCAATCAGCGTTTGACTATCACTGGCTGAATATTGACCAGAAAGTATTTAAACGCTGTGACTGGCATTTTTTAAAACACTGACCAAAAGATTTAAATAGTGATCCATCAGCTTCGACAGTCAGCACTGTCATTTAAAATTTACTTATGCTTAATCCATTAAGGACTAAGGGCTATCATGCATTATTCAATGTTTGTGAATAGTAAGAACTCTGCATTGCATATCTTTCCATTTTTGGAGCATTTTTTGCAACTAGGGTTGTGTGTTGGGTAAAGTTATATTTTGAGGGCACTCTGGGATATGTGCATTTTGGGGGATATTATTGTGTGTATAGGTAGAAGGTATCATTGTGAGGTGAGACGTGTATATGAAGGGGATTGATAGAGGGATGTGTTATGATTTGTTTGGGATTTGAGAAACGTATTTGAGGTCATTACGTATATATGAGGTGCATAGGTAGGGGTGTGTAGGTGGATGCCTAGAGATATGGGTGGGGTTAGGGGTTTACATGTATAGAGGGTTCTGAAGATTGACTTTTTCGGAGGTATGACTATGTGTTGGGTGTATGTTTATGGGTATGAAAGAATGTGGGCATGAACATTTGAATGCACGTGTGGGATATGTGTCTGGGGTAGAGGAATGTGGTTGTCATTCAGCATCATCCTTCTCCAGATGTGTCGGTTATTTTGCCTTACTTTGCTTGAAGAAGGTAGATCTATGAGTTTGTGGGGATGTTTTGAGGCATGTGTGCCTCTCAAGCTTATTTTCAAAAGAGAAGGGCGCCCATCTTTCTACACAAATCGGGAGATGGGCGTCCTTCTCTCAGGGTCGCCGAAATCGGCATAATTGAAAGCCAATTTTGGGCATCCCCAACTGCTTCCCGTCGCGGGGACAACCAAAGTTCCCCATCCCTTTTCAAAGGGTGTTGGCCCATAAACCCCCAAAAGGTAAATTTCTTTGCTCTGCACCCACATTTTTATTTAGGGATACTGGCCCCTAGTGTCTGCAAACATCAACTTAGAAATACAGGCCAGAGTTTTCCTAAGAAGGACTGCTACACTCCCTCTACGAATCCCTGATGAGGTGTAATGTACCTCTCCTTCCCACTGTCTGTGAAGCTTCTGATGCTAAGCATCGGTGAGCCTCGTTTCCTGCAGGCAAACTATAGCGCTCCCACTCCTCTGAATTTAATATTTTTGACCTCTTAATTGGTGAGGTTATTCTTCCGACATTCCAGGAGGTTATTTTACATGAATTTGCCATCAATTGCTAGGTTAAAGTGATGTCTTACAAAATATTCAAACTTTATGAGAACTCCCCAAGGGTGCTCAACCTCAACCCAAGGCAGGATGCACATGCAAACACACACATACTTCGTAGTGTACACATCCACATACAAACACTCTGGAAGTGGGAGGGAAAAGAGAGAGAAAAAAAAAAACACTCCCCTTCCCCTTCTTAATCAGTATTTCCATATATAAAGTACATTCCATCTTTTCATATTCTCCTTCCCAACTTTGCTCCCCTCCCCCCTCCCAACCCTCCTGACCACCATTAGCCAGCAGAGAATCAACCACATGTGACTGAGTCTCAGAGATCACAAGTTCTGCCGGGGGACCCTTTTGCTCTAACTCTGCAGGAAGTAAAGGATCTCCTCACTAGGCAATAAGGTTAACCAGACAACTTAGGTTCTAACTCTCCGTTTGGAGATGCCTAACAAATCTTTGGCATCATTTGAAACTCTAACGCCATTATGTTAAAAAAGTACAGTATTATTCTGTTGTCTCATTTGATATTCAGAAGCAATTAAAACAATAGCTTCATGCTGCCATTAACAGTGCCCAACTTAAACTGCGCATCTGCAGATTTATGAAGGTGTCAGCAAAGGAGTTGAACATGTGAGTGAGCTGCATAAATCACTGATATTTACAGGGACTTTGCCCCACCATTGCAGTACATAGTAAATGCTCACTTTGTTAAAGAGGATGGACAAACATTTCCAGTCCTCAATCTTCCATTTGAAGATGCGTAGAATGAGTTTAATTGAGAACAAATCTCATATTTTATGACCTTCATCTTGTGCTCTGCCTCCACGTGCTGTAATATAGGTCAAATAACCTCCCTTCGCTCTTCCTTGTTATCATACAGAGTACAGTATCTTCACCCATTATAATATTTACAAGCTTACTACCAGCTTCAAAATTCCTTCCATCATACCAGAATGGTGAAATGATAGGAGCAATTTAAAGATATATCTGTAAATTACCATTACCCAAATCCAACTCGGACTTTGTATCCATGATATGCAATGATGCAAGCATGTAATTATAGGCATTCATCTGTAATTGCTGGTATGCCTTTTACAAATTCCTGCACCGCTGTGAAATTTTCAAAAGTTTGCCAGCAGCCGTTTATATAGACTTTTAAGGTGGCAGGATAATTCAGTATAAATAGATAGTGCTTCTAAGAGATAGTGCTTCTCATGAAGAATGGAACACAATGGAGTAAACTTCTTATGTCGTTGTTGTAGCAGAACTAAGTAATCTTGAAAACGTTTTATGGGTTCAACCGTAAATTGTAGTGTGTCTCGCTTCTGCCAATATCTTCAAAGTATCTCCTCCTTATGCACGTAGTTGTGGACCTTTATTAGCACCACTCGGGTCCTCTGTGTGCCGTCTTGGGGTCACTCAATTCATGCACCCTCTCCAAACACAAAGGGCCTAAACTGTCGGACAATGCAAGTTCTTTTAAGAACCATTTTTCTAGTTCTGAAGAAAGCACATGATATCCAACTGTTTCAGGTATTCCTATAATTCTTAAATTATGTCAGCAGGACCTATTTTCAAGGTCCTCCAACTTCTCCACATGCTTGTTTAGTCATTTTTTGAGAGTTGAGAGAACAGCAGAAGTGTGCGGGGCCCATGCATCAAGTTCTGTTCGACTTGTGGTGTCTTCCAAAAGCATTTCCAGGCTAGAAAGTTTTTCTAGTATTTGCCCAAATTTAGACTCCAAAGCCTTTCCCACCGCAGTTGTAAGTTGCTGTAGTTGTTGTTCGGTAAACATTGGTGCCGTCGGGGGTAAATCTTCCATCTTGGATTCTGCCTACCGTGGTTTGTCCTTAGCTTGCCTCTGTCCTTTACTTATCATTTTGCTAGTTAGCATACAAAGATACTTGTCCATGTGTTTCGGAGTAATGTGAAAGTAATTGTGATGTTCTCTGTGAGAATATATAGATTAAATAATCAAATGTAGAGCGCAGGGTCCCCGAAGAGGAAGAAACACATCCATATCCTTGTTACTTTAAAAGTAAGTACTACACTCTCTGAAAAGGAAGTACCACTGGGCTACCGCAGCAGCCCAGCAGTAGTTCCCTCCCCCAACATGCCATCATATCATATTTTTATAGCGCTGGTGTGTACCCAGTTGGAATCGGGCAGTGCTGCCGGCTGCCCGGTTACTGCTATTTAGCACAGGAGTCCTTATTGCCACCTCAATGGGTGGTGGTAAGGGCTCCCCCCCTCCCAAAATGGCCATGTGCTTCACTTGCCACATAGCCATTTCCTGAAAAAAAGAAAGACCTACCTTTTAGCCGCTGTGGTAAAAAGGGGCATTGGTGCATCAAAAACACGAACTGACACCAGCGCAGGCCCCCTTTTGCTGCAGCTTGGTAAAAGGGGCCCTAAATTAGGTTTTCTGTCAATCAAAGGGGTCAAATATAAACATATTTTAAGCTTAATTTTCCTTTCTAGCTGTTAAGATGTGTAATGAACTTCCTTTAGATATTACTTTAACAACAATTTATTTACAATTCTGTACGTGTCTTAAATCTTTATAATTGATTCATGGAAAGTAGATAGTGGTAATATTATTGTATCTTCCCTAGATATAGCTAGGCTGATTTGAAATTGTTATCTGTATTGAACTTTAAAGGGTTTGTGCAGAATATAAGTGATATATTGGTTAACATTCTCCAGTTTGTAACTATTTTACATAGAAAGTAATAAGATTGTCTTGGATCCAGCAGAGCCCCTGGCCTGAATATTAAAAAAGAAAGAAAGAAAGCATTAAGAATTCTTTTGAAAACTATTCTTTAAGATGATCTTTTACTAAGCCGTAGTAGCGTTTTTAACTCGCAGTAGAAATCAGCTGGCGGTAAACATCAAGACATCCATAGGAATATAATGGGCGTCTCGGCATTTACCGTCAGCTAAAAATGCTACCACAGCTTAGTGGCAAAAAAAAAAAAAAAACTAAACTCAAATATTGGTTTTTAATTTTCAAGATATTCATACTTTCCTCCTGATTGTCAAATCTGGTAACCTTCCATCCCACTTTTTAAAGAGTTATTGTGCCTACAGACAGATGGGCAGCTAGGCAAAATCCCTTTTATATATAATTATTTCCAAGATTCTGTATATCAGAAAGCATGAAAAAGAAGAAAACTTATAGAAGAAAAATCATTCACAAACACCATTCTAAAAAAAAGCTATTTAGTATAAACATATTCTCACACTTGTTCCATTTATATAAATCTGAATTTCATCCAGCTGTTACCTTTTTTTTCTGAGTAGATCCTTGGAGTTTTATTTTATGGCAGACAGTACGTGACTAAAGTGAAAAGTATAAAGTCTTGTTTATGTTTCAGGACTTGAATTCTTTCTTTTCTCAGCTTATATGTTATTGTCTATGGAATAAAGATTCTATTTAACTGACTAGAAATCTCTACAGTAGAATGTTATTCATCACTTTTAGATTCTTTGATTTCTCCTTTTCAAAAATGCATCTTCCCAGTATTAAAAATATAGAGATGATTTGACCACAGTCCCATCTGTGGTTGCATAGTAAACTCAAATTACAGGCTCTAGTCTATTGGTGCTTGCAGACCTTTGATGTGTGATGGAGGTGACACATTGAAACAAGAGGAGGAGGGAAGGCAGCAGCTGCTTATTGTGGTTCCACATGTGAGTGCATGAGCCTCATTGAGGCGTAATCTTAGAAAACACTTCTATCCAACCCTCTGTCAACTGAGCCTCATCTTAATGGGATCATAAAATAGAAAAACAAATGACAAGAAAATAACATGGATAGATTAGGAATGTTCTTTTCTTAAAACTTGATTCATTGAAAACAGTTGAATTTAGAGACCTCCTGCCCCTACCCCACAACAACAATTTAGAAAGTTGCACTGTCCTTTCAGATTTGTTTTTGGTTAGCTATGTACCTAGTCCTACATAGTTCTGTATTTTATCGCCATACAGTGTAATACCTCAAATATTCATAAAAATAACCAGTTTCCTTTTGTGGAGTGTAATTCTATAGCAGGCTGTCTAGTCTTTAAGGCCTAGAAGGTGCCTCAGTTATTTTATAAAGATACATAAATACCCTTAGGGCTCATTTTCAAAAGAGAAAAACGTCCAAAAAATGGCATAAATCTGCATTTGGATGATTTTCTCACAAAACAATCCAAATTGGTATTTTCAAAAACAATTTTTAGATTTTTTTTTTAATAGAGTCCATCAGAAGTGTGTTCAGATCACAAGGGGTCATGTTAAGGGTGGGATCTAAGCTTTCCTAACACTTGGACATTTTTCTGCCATAATGGAACAAAACAGAAACATCCACGGCTATAAGGCCCAGATGCATCAATCAAACGTAAAAAAAGCAAAATCGTTAAAGCCATTACCGAATTTTAAAAAACGACCAATGCTCCAAAAAAACAAGTCGCACAAGTTTGGTGCGGTATTGTAAAGAACGATGCACTAATCCCCGTCGGTAATCGGCTCGTAAAGCATGCGCAAAGCAGCCAAGCGTTATGCTGGCTGCTCTGCGCATGCCAGAAACGTAAGAAAAAAAAGAAAACACAAACACGTGGTTCCCCGCTTTCCCCTGCATGTCTCCACAAATATTAAAAGATCAGGAGGGGGCAAAGGCGCTCATCAGCAGCATCCTGTATGGATGGCCTTGCCTTGCCTTGCCCCCCCCCCCCCCAAAGTCCCCGCTGCTCCATTTGTGAAATAAAAGCTTTTAAAAATGAAACCTTTGCAGTTGCTGGGCTCCCCCTCCCTTCCTGTCTCTCTCTTCTTCAGTCGGCAATGCTCCGCCTCCTGCCCTCCTCCACCTCCGTGCCCCGCCCCCCCCCCCTCCACCATAATGGCCAGTGCAGCGCCTCTCACCTATGTTTGAAGGAGCTGCACAGGATGGATCAGCTGTTCTTGAGCTCTTCTGTCTCCTCCGATGTCTCCTTCTTCTTCCTGTGTCCGCCCTCCTCTGACGTCAGTTATCTACATAGATGACAGCTCAGGCTTTAACGACAGGTCTGAGCTGACGTTAAATTTCTGGCGGTAAGTGAATCGTTGCTATCGTCGGTATGGTTAGTGCATTCCAAATTGTCTACATTTCAATGGTAGTTTCTCATTTGCATTCCAGTTTCATTAGCTGCTACTGCCGTCGAAAAATAGGCTTTAGTGCATGGAAAGGATAGGAAATTCTTCCTTAAGGGCTCATTTAACGATGAAAAACGTTTAGTGCATCTGGGCCTAAGTTGGATATTTTGGTCCAGACTAGACTAGACTATCAGAGTTTTCTTTACTGCTATTTTCCAAGTTAATTCAAAGCAATTAACATTTTAGAAGACAGTCCAAAATAATGGAAGAATTGCAAATACAACATAAATACATCACAAATTCACCAAAAACTAAAAAAGAAAGTTAAAATACTAAAATATAAAATTATTATTCAAATAAATGCATTTTTAACATTTCGTAAAAGAAAAATAAGAAGATGCTAGACTTACTTCCAAAGGAATCTTATTCCATAGGCTAGCCCCTACAAACGAAAAAGTGTCCTCGAAGATAGAGTTAAACAAATTTCTCCTTTTAAGAAAGAGAAACCCATCCTTGAAAAACCAAAGGTTCTTTCCACTGATGGAAAAAAACAGCAACTTGATTAGACCCTTGGAATTTGAACTAGATAACGTGGAGGGGCATTTTCGATATGACGTCTAAGTCCGACTTTGGACGTTTTGCAAAAAAACTCCAAAATCTGAATAGTAAAGAAGGCCATTTTCAAAAAAGAAAAAGTTTATATTCTTTTTATGAAAATACCATTTTGAATAAGGTTTTGTGATCTGGATGTTTTGTTTTGTGGTCCATTTTCGAAAAAAAAAAAAAAAAAACCATCCAAGTGCAAAATGAACAAAATCAAGCCATTGGGCTGTAGGAGGAGCCAGAATTTTTAGTAGACTGGTCCCCCTGACATCCCAGGAAAGCAGGGGGCACCCTAGAGGGCACTGCAGAGGACTTATAAAATGCTCCCAGTGAGTTGCAATAGTCTAAATGTGGCAACAATACAGCCTGAACAATAGATCTAAACTCTTCTTCAATTTATATAGATCTTATTGAACGAAGCTGTTGAAGCTTTAAAAATAATCTTTTACTAAGGGCATTCATCTGCTTCTCAAAGACAAAGTTGAGTCTTATATTACACCCAATACTTTGGAATGACCCTCAACTGTTTTAATATCTCCCCTGAACATAAGGTAACAATTGTATTTGACAATCTAGCTGTATCACCAAACCATAAAATTTTCATCTTCTGTTTATTCTATTTATTTGACTCATAGCCCAATTATTTATAAGATAAATATAATACTTGATGGAATCTAAAATCCCTTCCCAATTGAGCAGAACAGTACCCAATAATAATACAGTGCAATCTGCTTAAGTGCAAGGGTCTTGGACCAAAGAAATACATGCAGTTAACTGGAGCGTGCATGTAACCATTTTGACCCAAAGAAGCTTGACATCTGATAAACATATGTACAGTACTGTTTATTATACGTACAGTATACAGTCTCCGTTAACTGATGTTATACAGTCTCCATTAACTGACGTTAGGCTTACTTGAAGTAATCAGTGATAGTCCTCTGTACACTATTGTGTCTGTGAGTTCCATAGACTACGTCTGCCAGATGGTAAAATCTGTCATAGTACTGACATCCAGTAGCCTACAGATAGGCCCGCACGGTGTTGAGACTCTCCAGCGCTCTTGCAAAAGTGACAGGAGGTTGCTGAATTTCGTCAGCATGTGCCTCGCTGCTCATTTCATCATCTGTTTCATCATCAGCCATTGCCTGCGTGTAGGCGCATATCTCAACATCAGTGTTGTCGTCAGCTGTTTGTAGATTGTAATCAACAGCTACGTAGTGATAAAACTCCTCTTCAGTAACACCGGCTGGGATGTCAATAGCCTGTTCATCTGATGCGTTTGCAACAGCTGCATATGTTTCATCCCTCTCCACATCCTTAACAAAGCTTGCCTGCTTGTAGCAGTTCACAATGGTTGCCTGTGATACAATTCCAGGCTTCTTTCTGCATATGTAGGGAATCCAACAGTGATAAATTACGAGCCAGCTCAACAGCACATTTATCCTTGCCAGTCTGGTCATCCATAACACTCATCAGACGACGTAGCACAAGAGCCCGATAATGTTTTTTGAAATTGGCTATTATGCCCTGATCCATAGGTTGGATCAGAGAGGTAGTGTTTGGTGGCAGGAAGACCACCTTGACGTTAGACAGCCTGACATCATCACTGTGTGCAGCACAATTATCACAAAGCAACAAAATCTGACAATTTTGTGCCCGCATTCTAGTGTCTAACTTCTTTAGCCACTGCTTCCAAATTTCCCCCGTCATCCATGAATTTGCATTAGCCTCGTATGACACAGGAGGTCGCTTAACATTTTTGAAGCAACGAGGCTGTTTGCTCTTTCCAATGACGAGTGGTTCCAACTTCTCACTCCCATCCGTATTGCAGCAAAGGAGGATCATCAGTTAGTCCTTCAACGTTTTACTTCCTATAGTTTCGGCTTGTTTGAATACAAGTGTTCCATCAGGAATCGCTCGCCAGTAGAGACTGTTTACATCAGCATTGAAAATGTCACGAGGTGCAAACTCGTTCAAGATGGTATGAAGAACTGAAACAACCCAATTTTCAGCACCAAAGTCATCAACGTCTTGTTTTTCACCATGCTGTTTCTTGTGGTGAAAAGTGTCAGCCCCCCCCCCCCCAAAACCCTACTGTAGCCACATATAGGTGACATCTGCAGCCATAAAGGCTATTATAGTGGTGTACATTTGGGTACAGTAGGTTTTCCATGGGTTTTGAAAGGCTCACCATACAATATAAGGGGGTAATGGTGAGATGTGTACCTGGGAGCTTTTATGTGAATTCCATTGAAGTGCCCCCTATGGTGCCCCACTACTCTGCTGAGATGCCTGTGTGGCCAGTCTACTAGGAAAGCTGGTTTCTCCTAAATCCCTAAATGGCTTGATTTTGTGCACTTTTCACTTGGATTTTTTTTTAAGGGTCCAAAAAGATAGATGTACTTAGCACAACATGATCTAGGAAATGGTAATTTTCGAAGAATAAAAATAGACGTTTTTTTGGTTTCAAAACGGTCATTTCCCCTACTTGATTTTTGGATGTTATCAGCAAGATGTCCAAAGTCAAATTTAGATATCATATCAAAAATGCCCCTCCATGGGTTTTTATAAAATAGCAGCAGAAATCATAGCCGAGAATATTGCAGCTAGACTACTATTCGGTAAAACAAAATACGAAAGCGCCAAACCTCTACGAGAAAAACTGCATTGGCTCCCACTCAAAGAATGTATCACGTTCAAAATCTGCACCTTAGTTCACAAAATCATTCACGGAGAAACACCAGCCTACATGTCAGATATGATAGACTTACCACCTAGGAATGCTAAAAAATCATCCCGTACATTCCTTAATCTTCACTTCCCAAATTGAAAAGGTCTTAAATACAAACGAATACATGCGTCAACCTTCTCCTACCTGAGCACACAATTCTGGAATGCATTGCCGCGAAACCTAAAAATGACCTATGAACAAGTTAACTTCCGAAGTCTACTGAAAACCCATCTCTTCGGCAGGGCATACAACAATGACCAACAAACATGAATCCTGTACACATATCCAGAAAGGCCCCTACAATATTTGTCAAACTACTATCATCCTTTTTCTCATTATCATGTCACTCAAAACCTTTTGCTATTACTAAATGCACACTTTCCTATAAGTCTTACATTTCTCTTAAATATCTTTTAATATGTTTACTTGTTATGATACTACCATGTTATTTCACTATCATGTACCCAAAACACTTCTGCGATTACTAAATGTATACTTCCTCATGTATTCCCACTATTCATGATGTATTGTAAGCCACATTGAGCCTACAAAGAGGTGGGAAAATGTGGGATATAAATGCAACAAATAAATAAATAAATAGGTAAAATGTATCACTATACTTGTATATGTGAATGAAGTATGTGCATAGGAGAGTATTTCATGACCTGTGCACATACTTCATGATTCCACCCCCCCCCCCTTTGAACACAGCTACCCTCAGGTTACATAAAGTATGTGCCCCCTTCTTACCATAGGTCCTTTTACACATGAAGTAGTTATATTAGGGGCCCTTTTACTAAGGCGCTCCAAAACGTGGCCTGTACTGGTGTAGGCACTTGTTTTGGAAATGTGCAGGTCCATTTTTCAGCGTGCCTGGAAAAAAGGCCTTTTTGTGTGGCCGAAAATGGACATGTGCAAAATGAAAATCAGCACGAGTCCATTTTCAGTCTGAGATCTTACCACCACCTATTGACTTACTACTACTACTACTACTTGACATTTCTAAAGCGCTACTAGGGTTACGCAGCGCTGTACAATTTAACATAGAAGGACAGTCCCTGCTCAAGGAGCTTACAATCTAAAGGCCAAATGTATAGTCAGTCAAATAGGGGCAGTCAATTGGGGCAGTCTAGCATTAAGGTCTCACATGCTAACTGGGCAGTAAGCGTCGGTGTGCATAAACTGCCGATTACCGTTGTAGAAAATAGAAAATATTTTCTACTGAGTGTTTTGGACAAGCATCAAACATATATATACCATAAATTCATATACTACCATAAATTAGAATACTGACATTTATACTCATTCTTCTACCTGAAAGTAGGCTACTCCTTACTCTTTATAGAATTATCCCAGGGAGGGGGATGAGTAACTTTATGAAGGATTTTTTTGCATGCAAACTCTGTTGTGTGTGCATGAAAAGCTTATTAAGGGGCCCTTTTATTAAAGTGCATAGGCATCTATGTGCGTCCAATGCACGTCAAATTGGAACTACCCGCCAGCTACCATGCACCCCGGGCAGTAATTCAATTTTTGACGCATATATATATATATATATATATATATATATATATATATATATATATATATATATATATATATATATATATACTGTATATACATAAATGACAGCTAAATTGTATTCATTCAGTATGTACCAAAATGAGATGGTTCAATACTTTGGGAGGGGGTATTCTTATAGATAGAGTTTGGGCAAAGTGTGACCAGGGAGCACAATTTATGCACCTACCCCTAGATTCTGTATAGGTTGCTCAAATTTAGGCGTAGATCCCAGATCTGCGCTTAAACTAATTAGTCAATTAGGTGCTAACAATTATTGGCATTAACAAGCACTTAATTGGCAGTAATTGGAGTTACATGCAGATTTGTCCTACACCCTATACTTTAACATGCATGCCTAAATTACATAGTAGGCAACTCAGAAGGGGGCATGGCCATGACAGGGGTATGGGAGGGTCAGGGTATTCCCAGAAATTAGGTACAATGTAATCGAATACCTGCATTTTTGCACCTGCCATCATTTGGGCATGAGCATTTACACCAGCTTTTGGCAGGTGTAAGTGCTCACACCCAAAGTTAGGGACAAGAAGTGCATCAAGCTAGTGTTCTGTAATGGGCGCTCTACGCAGTACCCTTTGCTGAATACTGTTTTAGAGTGGATCATAGCATTGCCTAACTTTGGGCACCATTTACTGAATCTGGCCCATAGATTATAGTATTTTATAATCTGTACGCATTCTTTTGCAATCTACGCAGCACTGTGTAGCACTATGGCTAAAATATCAGTGCATTTCTCACGCCTTACACTACTGTTCTATAAAGAAAAGTAAGCACCTACTTCTTTTTACAGTATAGGATCCAAACAGGCACATTCAGAAAAAAAAAAAACCTCACCACGTAGAGGAAAGTGTGAAATACAGATTGTATCAAGCACAGAAACCCACACATGATGGAATACCTTCTTTCACTAACATGGAGCTCTCTAGTTGCAGCTGCAGAGGAAACGGGAGAAATGAGAAATAAATGGAGGCAGTAGGAGAAAGAATGGAAGGAGAGAAAAGTTGGAAAGGAGTAAAGAAGCAGCCATAGAGAAAGGGAAAGAGGCCTCAGCAGTACCACTGCTGGAGGCTACACAGGCATCAATGATCCAGGAATTTAAGACCTAGGAGCAGTCTGCTGGGCTTTCCTGCATCATATCATTATCGAGTACATGTGTTTCAACCAAGTACTACAAACCATATAAGATGAATAAAAGAATTATATCATGTTTTTTTCTAATCAGAGGATGGAATGGCAGGATGTGAAAGAGCATTTTGTCATTATTGGTCTACCTGACATGATGAGTGGTATTAATTATGAACATTGAATTGGTGTTCTCTGATGAAAAAGAAGTACTCTAATGCATTTGGAAGGATTTTCATTTGTTAAATGTACAATTGGTTTATAACATGCACAAGAAAATTCTTAATGCAGTAGCCAAGATGCCTGCTGTGATTCCTGTATCCTGCATTATTCCATGTTCTGAGAAACTTGAAGATGTGTACAGCCAAGGATGGCTGTTTGATAGGTACACATCATCTTTCTTAGCTCTTTACCTACACATACTTGGTCTTATCTGTGCACTATCACTAGGAGACTCAGTAAAAACTACATCATTTGCAATGATCACACTGTTAGAGTGGTAGAAAATATCACATATGGTCACACATTACTGCATCATACTTTTGCTGTAAATTTTCCATGGGAACACATGTTACTGTGTCTTCAACATTGCTAACTATAGGGTCCTTTTATTAAGCTGCAGTAAACAGGGCACTGCGTTAGCGGCAGGAGGTGTTTTTGCCGTACACTCAAGTTGTGACCCTTTTTACCGCAGCAGGTGAAAAAGGCTGAAAATAGCCATGAATAATAAGAATAGTGTATTAAACATCAATTATTATCTCAAAATCTATTTATTGCTATTGTACATTCATCTCGCAAATATTTTAACATTCAAACATATGTATCATTCTCCACAATGCTATAGAAACTATGTTATTAGGAGTATAATTACTAATAAATCTTATATCCTCCTAATCCATTGTTGTTCACATCTTCTTCTATTATACAAAAACATAATTCTTAATATCAATAGTCCATGTGAAGCAATGAATGGAAAAATCCCCATTGTGCTGTGTTATATTTGTCCACAACTCTTTCACAATCCAGACATGATAATGTTCAGTTCTTATGATATTTGTAGTTTCCTGTATATTAGTCTATGAAGATCTTTGTGCAACAGGTCTTACAGCTCCACCTTTGGCGTCTTCAGGAGCTGTTCATAAATCACTGTAATCCAGCGACATTCCAACAAACTTTCCAACTGTTTCTCATTCCGCAGTAGCATGGCTGTTAATTATAGCACAATCTCAACTCTGTTTACAATCCATACATGTTATACAAGAAGCTACTCTGCTAATTATATTTAAATAAATCTCACTTACATTTTATAACTTGTTCATCATTTCACTTTTGAGCGCGATCCCTCAGATAGGAGACTGTTCTGGTTGAACCGTCCTTCCCCACTTGTAATCTATCAGGGACGCCTTCACATGCGCAATAGGAGTCATCTATATTTAAAGAACCTCTTGTCTTGCTGTGTGTGGTCACTATTAATTCCACCTGTGTTTAATTGTCAACCCTAATTCTGATTACCCTCATATTATTTCTACCCACTCTACCTCCTTATTCAATCCGTATGGATGAAAGGTCCTCCAGGAAAATATGATTTGTTGTTCAATAGTTAACAATTTCTGACTCACATTACCTCCCCTGCCTCCCATATCGATCTTAACTAAGAAGATCTTTAAGTGTGTGATTTTTGTCTATCCAATGTCGTACCAGGGGTGCTTATACATTCCCCCGTCTGATGTTGCTTAAATGCTCCCCAATTCTGATTTTTTAACTTTCTACTTGTTTGACCTACGTACCACAGTTTGCAGGGACATACAATTACATAAGTTACTCCCTCTGTATTACACTTGCCTGAACATTTCAGGAAAAATATTTTTTGCAATTTTTGATTATATATTGTATCACCCTCTTATCGCCTGACTATAATAACATGTTGAGCAGCATTTAAATCCCCTCTCCCTAGTTGGTACTTCTTTTACTTGATTATTCACCGCCAGTAGAGATTGGTTACTTCAAGAGTCTAAAAAATCTGAAGACCATCAATCCTGAACACACCCCCTTGAGATTTACACGCACTTCTGATGGACTTCATAGAAAAACATCTAAAAATAGGTTTTGAAAAACGTCCAAATGCTGCTTCCTCCAGCACTGCTCTTTCCTCTGTTGCATTGCCTGCCCCAATGGCTGCTTTTTCTCTCATGTTGCACATGCTCGGTTCATACTCCAGAGAGTTCAAGCATTCTACGAGGTTGTTTTAGGAGAGGAACAGCAAGATATTGAACATTACCTGTATCACACTGTGTTTAACTTGACATCAACATACATCCAACCAAAGACTCCTGAAGAAGGCCTTGCAGGCCAAAACATGTCGAGTCCTGGATGCTTAATAAAGGTGATAGTTCAGACATTGTCAACTGCCCTTTCTTTTGTCACCCTTGTTGTGGCTGATTTTTCAAAGCAGAATGCATATATTAACAGATGGATCACTGTAGTTTGTACCAACTAGAGTCTTCACAGTAGAGTTGAATGAAGTCCTAAATAGATATTACATTAATCTAAATGGGATGTTATCAAAGCATAAATTAAGGTCTCGCAGGCTGCCATCTCAAGTCAATAATTAATAGAGCGGATGTGATGGAGCAAATAGAAACAGGCCTTAATAACTAAGAAAATCTGAGGCTCAAAAGATAATCGTGTCAAAAACCACTTTGAAATATTTAAAGGAGTCAACCAGTGTTATGGGGGAACCTTGAAAGGGTAGGTACATGGGTTGGAAAAAATGGGTAACTTGTAGCCCACATAGCAGTTGTTTTAGTGAGGTTGAGAAGTAGACAGTGGGCCATAAACCAATCATCAATAGCCATTTTTGCAAGTGAAAAAGGTAGCATGTTCCATGGGGAAGGGGCCACAAAGAAAAATCCAGCATACCTAGTGGATTTCAGAGTCAGCTATGAGACCAGTGGAAGTGAATGGAAACTTAAGAGACAACACAAGAGGGGTGCGAAAAACAATCAGAAAAGCAAGACAAAGTAGAACACTCATGTGTTCAGAGCTCTATAGATCAACAGAAGAACTTTGAAACAAGTATGATAAGCCATGGAGAGCTAGTGGTTCTTAAATAATAATAGAGTTACAAGATGTACCCCTTAATTTTTCATAGGTGTGTGCATTTGTTAGTATGCATTTGGTTCATTAGTGTGCCTAAAAAATGTTAATGCATGCTAAATCAGTTAACATGTGTTACTCTACAATCTAATATGCATTAAGGAGTCCTTTTATGAAGCTGCAGCAAAAGGGAGCCTCTGCTGGTGTCAGCACGTGTTTTTGATGTGCGCCGAGGCCTCCTTTTCCCGCAGCGGGTAAAAGGCAGGTCTTTGGGTTTTTTTTCAAGAAATGGCTGCGTGGCAAATGAAACACTAGTCACATGGCCATTTCGGGGGAGCATTTGCCACAACCCACTGAGGTGGCGGTAAGCGCTTTCGCGCTAACCCACAGTAACTGGTGCACTGCCCGATTACCGCCAGGTACATACTGGCACTACAAAGATTGAAATATTTTTGCAGTGCTGGAAATGGCGCACACTGGGGGAGGGAACTACCGACGGGCTGCTGTGATAGCCCGGTGGTACTTCCCTATTAGCAAGTGGGCTTACCGTCACTACGTAAAAGGGTCCCTAAGTCAACTAGTGCTCATTAAAAAGCTTTAAGGTGCATTAAAAAGTTTTGATGAAGACAACATGTGAAATGAACCAAAAAAATCTGAAAATTGGAGAAAAAGACCAAATGAACCAAAACAATTTGCCCTATTCACATCCCTAGTTACATCATATAGCAGTGTCTACCATACCTTTTATTGTGGGCTGAGGGTTGCCACATACTGTATGGTGAAAGCTGCCTACTTTGATTCAATCTACTTTCATTTGTTTAGATTTTTATTTTAAGTGAAAAACAAAGAGGCACTTTCATCCATAACATACCATCCAGTCCTATGCGGCAGAGCACATAAACACATGTATTCTTTAAGAAGATTTGCATAGAAGATGCCAATTACAGCTATTATTGTTTTTTATGCTTTCAGTTATTAATATCTCATTAAAGGTAATGTTATATTTCATGCAGAGGGTCTCGGTAACAGTCTACCCCATAATGAGAAATCCTTAATGATACTTTACTGCTTGTAGTACCATGTAATTAAAATATAATTTAATTGGGGTTCATATATTTTTTCCAGTTCCTAATCATTTTCTTGATTTAATGATTAGCTGTACACATTACACAAATGACCTGAAGATGGAAATAAAAAAAGGTTTTGTCATATTATACCAGTCTCTTAAGCCTGGCAGCTATATGTCATCTATGAACAATTTATCAGCAAAAGCTTCTGTATAGACACATGGAGACCGAACAGAGAGGGTAAACAGCATACACAGAAAGTATACAGACAAAAAAAGCAACACTGGGCCTTCAAGACTGAGACAACAGGAGTAATTTATTGATAAATGACCCAACACGGGCCGAGTTTCGGCGTGAAACAACGCCTGCCTCAAGGGTCTAACAACAAAACATATAAATCACCATAGGAAATGATCAGATAATTTAAAAAACATGTGAAAGATATATATTATATATTGAAAATTAAAATTTTAATTTTCAATATATAATATATATTTTAATTTTCAATATATAATATATATCTTTCACATGTTTTTTAAATTATCTGATCATTTCCTATGGTGATTTATATGTTTTGTTGTTAGACCCCTGAGGCAGGCGTTGTTTCACGCCAAAACACGGCCCGTGTCGGGTCATTTATCAATAACTCCTGTTGTCTCAGTCTTGAAGGCCCAATGTTGCTTTTTTTGTCTGTAAAGACATGTGGCCAATGTCATAAAAGTGTGAGAACAGCAGAATTCCCCTCCCCCCCCCAAAAAAAACTTTTTTGCAAGATTTCTAAATCCATGTTTTTAGAACTATCTTCTCCCCCTTTGTATTTTCTCAAAATATAGGGGCCCCTTTACTAAAGGACGTTAAGCCCTTAACACACAGTTAGTGCATGGTAACAGGCTACCACACAAACACCTTAAATGGTTGTACAGTAGTTTGTTACCACATATTAAACTGCACATTATTGTATTTCTCTTAATTTTTCTCTGAGGAGACATGGCAGAGAGTGGGCATGGAAGCATTAGCCAGTTAGCACATTATACTGGGTGCTGACTAACTGGCTAACGCAGAGTTATCATGGGAACATTTAACACTTCTTAATTAGAAGGTGGTACATGTCCAATGTTAATGTTCTGCAGGTACCTGTGTGTTAATGGTTATATTAACGCATGACCTGCAATAAAAATAGAGGGATGCCCCCCCCCCCCCCCAAAAGGTGCCACCTCATATCTGGGCCCAGTGCACAGTAAAATCCTGCGTTACAATGTGTTAAGCCCAGATTTTAGTGCACTTTAGTAAAAAAAAAAAGCCACATAGTGAATTAATGTCCTCAACTCCTTCACTATGATCTATTCTAGGATTTCATTTTCTCACACTGATGCTCTCATTAACTCCTTCTTTTTATTTTTAGGTTCTCCGGTGACAGTGGGGATGAGCATTCATATTTCCAGCATTGACCAAATTTCAGAGGTCAATATGGTAAGTGCATGAATCCAATAAGACTTGGAAAATTATGTTAGGGAAGGAGGGTCTTTGGCTGATCCTTTCAAATAGGTGTGGCAGCAAGAAGCTTGGGATTTCTCCCTGACTTCATTAGTCCTGCGGTACTGTAAGTCTCATTCTTTCTATATACACTTGGATTTTGCTGCTTCCCCCTAACTGAACATTGTAATTAAGGGAAGAAGTTTTCTTGGTTTTTCTTATATGTTAATAGGGTTCCTCTGAGCTGAACACTGCTATATCATTAACACAGAATTTTCCAGTGGGTCTTGAGGGCCAGGATGAAGGAGATTCAATCAATAATTCAGGAGATAGAATCTCCGCATCTTTTCAATATTTCATGGTTGTCATGTGACTCTGATAAAGCTAAACATAAGAACCAGTGTTTTAAATATCCCTAGTTATTCTATCACATATTTTCCCAAATAAACCCTGAAACCAAGAACAAAAATGATGAGCAAAAGCTCCTAATTTGAGTTTTGAAGGGTTGAAAAATTTGCGTCACTTGGCCACAACCTAAACCTCTGCTTCCCACTTCCCTGTCTCTTCCCACAGACTAAGAAAAGAAGGTGCTTTCTGTCTAGTTATTTAACTCATGTACTGGCAATTGAAATCCATGTTATGTTACAATAGGACAAGTGAAATTTTGTTGTGATTCATAGTTCACAGGTTTATATCTTTGTTAAGAATGTTTTCCATTCTGGTGCTGATAGATTCTTTGTGGCTACTGTTGGGGTCACAATGAATTATTAAGTCTATAAATTTCTTACAGGAAAACCAATTTACTAACTCAAGGGAATGAAGTTGAGACCATGAATGAGCAAACAAAGTGCTATAAACCTGAAGTTAGGTTGAAACAAAAGGCATTCTTGTGAAATGTGATCTCCATTTTTGAATGCAAGTGATTTGAATTTGGTTTCAGTATAAGTAGTCATTCCCCAATGCAATATTGTGCATATATATATTAGTAACAGCTTAGTATTACATTTGGGTTCTGTACTTTGTTTTATATTTGTTTCTACACTAAGCACTTCTTTTATATTTATTGGCAATCGTATGAATTTGCAGAGGATAAAGTATAATTCTGGTGCTATTCAAAGTTTGAGATATAGTAGGGTATGAAAACAAGCATGATTGAGAGAATAAGCATGAATACTCTTTCCCTTCATTAAGCAATTCTGAATTTAAGTTTTCCAAATCCTCAGTAAAAAAATATATATGATGCTATCAGAAGTCTTCATAACCCTTCAATTCATGACATGTTCTACAACAGTATCTGTCTAAATCTCGACTTGTCTGTGTGTGTGTGCTAATAGATATAAAAGCTTCAGATCAATACTCAGCTGGTGGTGGTCAGCATTTTTCAATGCACTTATCCAGATATTCATTGCTGGACCATATCCAGACAGCATCATTGAATATCCGGGTCAGCAGCAATACCTGGAAGTTATGCATGTATGCCGTATGCCTGACATTCAGTTGAGTACTTGCATAGCTAACTAGGTCTTAGGACTGCTTTTTTACATAGTTCTAATTGCTGGTACTGCTCAAATAACTTCCAGCAGTGCCCCAACTCTGCCCTTGTACCACCTTAGCTCCACTCAAATGATGATCAGAGGGGATATTCAGTGGCACTACCCAGTTAAGTGCTGGTGAATATCCCTTCCTGAAGTTCTCAGCAGGATTTCAGTCATTTGAATGGTGATAATCATAATACTTGCCTTATATCCTTCATGATGTGTCCCAGGTGCCCAGAAAAGTTAAGAGTGACCCCTTTTCCCTCAGTATCCTTGGCACTTGAATTTTATATTCATGGGCTATAGAAAAAAGAAACTTTTGGGGAAATACAAAATTATGGCATTATTATAAGCATGTACCAAAATATGTAATGATAGACTAATAAAAGCTGAAAATCTTTTTATGACATTTTTACTGAAAGCAGATATTGCTAGTCATATGGTTTGCAAGAAAGATCAGAATAGCTTTAGATTTTCCCTGAACACATAATTCAAGAAGAGGAGATGGCTTTTTTGGTGAATGTACTGAAAAGTGCTTGGAGAAAAATTGTTGAGCACACACTCTGATCTTCCAACTGTAACACTAGTTTTCAGTATAAATAATTGACCAGTGGTGGCCCTACCATTATGCCACTTGAGGTGGGTGCTTCAGGTGGCACTCTTTTGGGCACCATCCACCCCTACGCCCACTGTGCTCTATCATCCCCCACCTTTCCTTCCCCAAATTTACCTTCTTTTCTGGCTTCACATAGACTGGCGGGCGTGGCTCTCACCACCTTGATTGGCAGTCTGGATGAACCATGCAGGTCTTAACCTGCTGTCATTTACAGTGTTACTGTTTATAATGGGGACTTTGGGGGTAGTCTAACTGGAATAAATATTGGATATTTCAGCATGTAGAGGAGTAGCCTATTAGCTAGAGTGGCAGGTTGAGAACTAACGAAGCTAAGGTTCAAATCCTATCAGGGTTCCTTGTGACCTTGAGCAAGTCACATCATCAACCATTGTGTTAGGTACAAATGTAGGGCCTTATTTACTAATGCAGTTAGCTCATTTAATGTAAGTTGTGCAGGGGCGGCCCGATCATTAGGGCAGCCTCAGGCAGCACTCTTCAGGGGCGACATCTCTCCACTGTTTGGGGAGCGGCCACCCCATTCGCGGTGTTTGCCTGTTTCTTCATGTTCCAAACCTGGCAGCGATTCCCATATGCTGCCCTGCCACCGGCACCCACCTCTTCCCTTTACTGCGGCTGCCTCTCTGATGTAACTTCCTGTTTTGTCAGAGGCTCAGGCAGCCGCAGTAAAGGGAAGAGGCGGGTGCTGGCAGCAGGGCAGCGTATGGGAATCGCTGTCACTGCCGGGTTTGAAATGTGATGAAAGAGGTAAACGCTGCGAACAGGGGGGTGGCATCTCGGCCTGGGGGGGTGGCATCTTAGCTCTGCCTCAGGCAGCATCTTGCCTTGGGCCGGCACTGAAGTTATGGACACAAGCCTATAACTGAGCACCTCCATTTAGCTTTCCTGAAGCTGTGCGGTAGGAGCCTGCTCTATAATGGAACTTGAGCAACTAGGCTCTGTTATAAAATGCTAGCATAACATAGAGCTGGCATACATGTGGACACCAAAATATGGCAGGAACACGAATAACTTACAGTAGGAGTCCTGCCTATTTTCAGCCCATACTGCATGCTAATCCCCCCTTCCAAATACATGCTAATTTAAGAGAGTGTTTTCAGAATAGTGCCTAGGTGTCCTGCTAGAACCTATGTATGTGTGCACATACATACATAAATGCAAATATTCTAGGAATGTATGCATGTAACACATGTGTAAATATGGGAGCCTAGATTATAGAATAGCCCTTTATGTGCTTAGAAAATAGGCCCCCTTGAGATTAATAGGGTTTATGTTAAATAATGTGTGTTAACTCATGTTAATTTAGGCAAATGAGGCTATTAGATTGTAAGTTCTCCTCTGGGCATAGAGTCATAGTACCAACTGTACCTGAATATAATTTATCTAAAGCTACCAATTAAAAAGTAGATCTAAAAATCTAAATACAGTGAAATAGGTTTTCAAATGGAGTTATATGCTCCCAGGCAGTTGGTGAACATATATCTCTACTATTCATGCATTTTTGAAGGCTTTATATATAGAACCTTATTTGAGAAGCCTATTCATAATTTACATATGTCAATAAATATAGGCATTTAAACATATACCCTGAATAAACATAGAAATCCCAAGATTTTCTAAAAGTGCTTGTTTTGGGTAGCACTTTACAAGAGAGATTAATGGAGGGCTCCCCTTAATCTGTTGTGTTTTTCTTCTTTGAGAAACTGCAGAAAGATTGCAAACTCTGATCTTAATTAGGGGCATTTAGGCATGGAGGTTTCCAAAATGGCAGACATACCTGTCAAGTATTGGTTAAATGTCAATAATTAGATGCGCAAGTTGCTGAGTTGCCTCCACTGAGACATTGACAAATGTAAAACGATTGACCCTGCTGCACTTAGCTGTACATACATGTTTGTATCTCTGCATATATTGTAGAAAAGGCTCTACATTGGCAGATCCTTTTCTAAAATACTACCAGACACATTCCAACCTGGACAACTCAATTCCAGTTTCTACCTTCTATCTAAAATGAAGCAGATAGGCTAACCCCCCCCCCCCCCCCAAAACCCTACAAGCTAGTAACAAAAGGGACAATTCTATAACTGGGAACCTGAAATTGCCGTATTTTTCGGACTATAAGACGCACTTTTTTCCCCCAAAATTTGGGAGGAAAATGGGGGGTGCATCTTATAGTCCGAAGGTAGACTTCTCCCTACTCACGCGATCTTCCCTGGTGGTCTAGTGACGTCGGGGCAGGAAAGAGCCTCCTCTTTCCTGCCCAGCGTGCTGCTCTCCATCCTCCTGTATGCAGCCTGACGGTCTCGGCGAGATTCAAAATGGCCGCCGAGACTTCAATTCTCGGCGGCCATTTTGAATCTCGCCGAGACCGTCAGGCTGCATACAGGAGGATGGAGAGCAGCGCGCTGGGCAGGAAAGAGGGGGCTCTTTCCTGCCCCGACGTCACTAGACCACCAGGGAAGATCGCGTGACGTGAGTAGGGAGAAGTGGTGACAGGGCCGGGGGGAGGGCGATCTTGAACTCGGACAAGACGCACCGGAGCACCTAGGTTTCAGAGGAGGGAAAAAGGAAAAAAATTTGATCCTGTAGTTGAAGTGCCATATAGTGTGTTGTAGTCTCTCTTCACTCTTCCCACATGTAGGAATAACTTCAGATAAAGCTGCAGTGTGAACCAAAGACTTCAGTCCCTCCTCAAGCTTCTGGAACATTCTCTATGTTCTCAAATTGTTATTGTTGGCCAGGTCATTTGTCCCCAGGTGGATTACAACATCAGTAATCTCCTCTTGGATCAAGTTCAGTATTTGGTTGGTACTTCTGGTAGCTGAGGATCCTAGAAGGCACTTCATTAGATTGGATCCTTTGAACTGTGTTCCTAAGTTAATATGTCTGATAATGGAGTATCCTATCAGTAAGAATTTTCTGCTTTCCACCAATCTATCATTGTTTTGGGGATGTCTCTTGGATTGTGTTACATTCTTTGGCTCTGGTTCCACATCAGCACTTTTCTGAGCATCATAATACTCCAATGCAGCAAAGGATTTATATAAGGGTTACAGGTTGTAATCTACCAGAACCTGCTGTGACCCATCTATTCCTCTGTTGCTTTAATCTTTGTGGCAGTGGTGGTGGTAAATAGGCTGGGGAATGAGTAATTCTGGATGCTTCCTTAATTGAAGCCAATTCCTTCTTGAGGTTGATTTCATCTTTCATAGCAGATGTTCGAAGACAGATGGGGCAAGCTATAAGGTTGCAGATTGTTTGATTTAGGACTAAAGCCCAACATGTATTGCATTGAATGAAGGTCATGTTGATGTGATTCACAAGTGTGAAAATTTGAACTGTGTTAAAAGATATGAATGAGGAGGATTGAGCAACTTAGGGTTTATTGAAGATAACTGTCTCTGGATGTTCCTATATAGGGAGAGTTAACCTAGGAGTGGGAGGGAAAGGTATGGTTAGGATGGGACTATAAAACAAGGATGAAGACAGAGATAATGGGACTAACTTTCAAAGCACTCAGACTTACAAAGTTCCATAGGTTACCACATAACTCTGTAAGTCTAAATGCTTTGAAAATACGCCTCGTGGAGGGGCATTTTCGAAAGGGACATCCAAGTTGCGATTTGGACCTCCTTTCAAAACGGCAAAATCTAGGGGCGGGGAAACCCATATTTTCGAAACAAGATGGACGTCCATCTTTCTTTTCGAAAATACCATCAGGGATGACCAAATCCTTAATCGCTGGGTTGCTGGAGGGGGGGCAGGGGAGAGAGCAGAATCACTGCATGGCTCGAGGGGGGGCTGGGGATACAGGACAATTGCTTGGTGGCTGGAGGGCTGGCATGGGAGAGGAAAATAGCTGGGGGGCTGGAGGGGGGGCAGCGCAGAGAACACAATTGCTGGGTAGCTGAAGGGAGGCAGGGGAGAGACCATAATCGCTGGGAGGCTGGAGGGGGGGCAAGGGAGAGAGCATAATCACTGGGTGGCTGGAGGGGGGGCAGGGGAGAGAGGACAATCGCTGCATGGCTCCAGGGGGGGCAGGGGATACAGGAGAATCGCTGGGTGGCTGGAGGGGGGCAGGGGAGACAGGAAAATAGCTGCATAGCTCGAACGGGGGCAGGGCAGAGCATACAATTGCTGGGAGGCTGAAGGGGGGCAGGGGATACAGCATAATCCCTGGGTGGCTGAAGGGGGGGGGCACGGGAGAGAGCAGAATCACTGCATGGCTCGAAGGGGGGCAGGGGATACAGGACAATCACTGGGTGTCTGGAGGGCTGCCAGGGGAGAGCAGAATAGCTGGGTGGCTGGAAGGGGGGCAGTGCAGAGAGCACAATCGCTGGGTGGCTGGAGGGGGGCCAGGGGAGAGAGGAGAATCGCTGGGTGGCTGGAGGGGGCAGGGGACACAGGACAATCACACACACTCTCTCTCACAGACACACTCGCACCCAGTCTCACTCTCTGTCACACACACACATACTCGCATGATGCTGCCAACCACGCAGAGGGGGGGAAAGGCAGGGGGTCCTCACACAACAGGGGAGGGGAATGCAGAGAGGGGGAGGGGTCTTAATACCTGAGAGGGGGAGGGGATCCTGAGACAAGAGGGGGGAGAGGGGGTGCTGAGACCACAGAGGGAGGGGGGAGGTATCTCTGTCACACACACACACTCTCTCACAGTCACTGTCTTTCTCTCACTCCCATACAGTCTCTCACACTATATCTCACACTATATCTCACATCTGCTCCAGCTTGTTCCAGTCCGCCCGATCCAGCTTCTCCCTGCTTGTTCCAGTCCTGCTACGGTACCGAACTGCTAGCCAATCGACCTGCCTGCCTGATCCAGCTCTGCTCTCTTCTGCTCCAAACCACTCCAGACTGTTCCAGTCCTGCTACGGTACCGAACTGCTAGCCAATCGACCTGCCTGCCCGCTACCCAATCACCTGTTCCTGCCTGCCCCAGTCCATCTCCCTACCAGCTCATCACTCTCCTGTCCATCTTCCTACCAGCTCATCACTCTCCTGCCCAACTGCTCACCTGCCTGCCTGTCTCCCAGTCCATCTTCCCGCCAGTTCATCACTCTCCTCCCCGACTGCTCACCTCAACCTGCCTGTCTCCCAGTCCGGCTACCTGCCCGAATCATCTCAGTTATCACTTATGGCCCCCACTCACATTCTATTCATTGCCCTATCCCTCCCTAATCTTTTCCCCACACGAACTCACTGCCCAGCCCTGTCCTCTCCCGTCCCACTCACCATTGCAATACCCTACCTACCCCTGTCCCCCACCACCTCACCATCCCTACTGACCTCCTCCTCCTTCCTAGCTCTCAACCTTCAACACTTCCTTCCCACCATGAACCCTTCCCCATTTCTCTTATGCGCACCCCGTCTTTGTCGCCTTCGTCGCCCTACCTCCCCCATCCTTCTCCGCTCTCTCTTACTCCTTCTCCTGCTATCCGCGGTAGACATCAATCCCAACCCAGGCCCCCCACACCTGTCCTCGCCTCATCTATGTTCCCACAATATCTCCAATCTCATCTCCATTTCCTCCTTTCCCCTTCCTCCCTCCCCTTCTCATGTGCCCTGTGGAACGCCCACTCAGTCTGCAACAAACTTCCCTTCACCCACGATCTCTTCATCTCCCATTCCCTTCATCTGCTCGCCCTAACTGAAACCTGGCTCACCCCTGACGACTCTGCCTCAATTGCTGCCCTATGCCACGGAGGCTATCTCTTCTCCCATTCACCCCGCCCAGCTGGCCGCGGTGGCGGTCTCGGGATACTACTTTTGCCCTCCTGCAGTTTTCAACCTTTCCACCTACCTCAGTCTTACTACTTCTCATCCTTTGAAGTTCACTCCATCCGTCTATTCCACCCGCTGCCACTAAGAGTTGCAGTCATTTACCGCCCCCCTGATAAGTCCCTCCCTTCCTTCCTTACCGACTTTGATTCCTGGCTCTCCGTTTTTCTTGAGCCCTCATCCCCATCCCTCATTCTTGGTGACTTCAACATACACACTGATAACCCATCCAACTCATACGCTTCTCAATTCCTCACTCTAACCTCCTCCTTCAACCTCCAGGTGAGCTCCACCACCCCTACTCACAAATCTGGTCACTGTCTTGATCTCGTCCTCTCTTCTACCTGCTCACCCTCCAATTTCTGTACATCAGTTCTTCCTATCTCTGACCATCACCTGATCACATTCACACTTCATCACCCTCCCCCTCAGTCCCGCCCAACTCTAACCACCACTTCCAGGAATCTCCTGGCTGTCGACCCCCCCCCCCCACCTTATCCTCTATTATCTCTGATCGCCTCCCTTCCATCATCTCCTCAGAGTCTGTCGACAAGGCTGTCTCCACTTACAATGCCACTCTCTCCTCTGCTCTTGACACCCTTGCACCATCTGTCTCCCGCCACACAAGGCATACTAATCCCCAGCCCTGGCTGACCCCTGGCACCCGATACCTTCGCTCCTGCACCCGATCGGCTGAACGCCTATGGAGGAAATCTCGCACCCATACTGATTTCATTCACTACAAATTCATGTTATCCTCCTTCCAGTCCTCCCTATTCTTCGCCAAACAGGACTATTATACCCAATTGACCAATTCCCTCAGCTCTAACCCTCGTCGTCTCTTCGCCACCCTCAATTCCCTCCTCAAAGTGCCTTCCGCTCCTGCTCCCACCCCCTCACTCTCTCCTCAATCACTGGCTGACTACTTCCGCGACAAGGTCCAGAAGATCAACCTTGAATTCACCACCAAACCCTCCCCTCCTCTTCATCCCATTACCCATTCCCTCAACCAACCAACCCAGGCCTCCTTCTCCTCTTTTCCTGATATCACCGAAGAGGAAACCGCCCATCTCCTCTCCTCCTCGAAATGCACCACCTGTTCCTCAGACCCCATCCCCACCAACTTACTTAATACCATCTCTCCTACTATCACCCCCCCCCCCCCTATCTGTCATATCCTTAACCTCTCTGTTTCCACTGCAACTGTCCCGGACACCTTCAAGCATGCCATAGTCACACCCCTCCTCAAAACGCCATCACTTGACCCTACCTGTCCCTCCAACTACCGCCCCATTTCCCTCCTACCTTTCCTCTCCAAGTTACTTGAACACGCCGTCCACAGCCGTTGCCTCGATTTTCTCTCCTCTCATGCCATTCTCGATCCGCTTCAATCCGGCTTTCGCCCCCTGCACTCGACAGAAACGGCACTATCTAAAGTCTGCAATGACCTACTCCTTGCCAAATCCAAAGGTCACTACTCCATCCTCATCCTCCTCGACCTATCCGCCACCTTTGACACTGTCAATCATAACTTACTTCTTGACACTCTGTCCTCCTTTGGATTCCAGGGCTCTGTCCTCTCCTGGTTCTCCTCTTATCTCTCCCATTGTACCTTCAGAGTACACTCTCAGGGTTCATCCTCCTCCCCTATCCCACTCTCTGTCGGAGTCCCCCAGGGATCTGTCCTTGGACCCCTCCTTTTCTCAATCTACACCTCTTCCCTGGGCTCCCTGATTTCATCTCATGGCTTCCACTACCATCTCTATGCTGACGACACCCAGCTTTATCTCTCCACTCCAGACATCACTGCGGAAACCCAGGCCAAAGTATCGGCCTGCTTATCCGACATTGCTGCATGGATGTCCAATCGCCACCTGAAACTGAACATGGCCAAGACCGAACTTCTTGTCTTCCCACCCAAACCCACCTCTCCTCTCCCTCCACTCTCTATTTCAGTTGATAACACCCTCATCGTCCCCGTCTCATCTGCCCGCAACCTCGGTGTCATCTTCGACTCCTCCCTCTCCTTCTCTGCACATATCCAGCAGATAGCCAAGACCTGTCGCTTCTTCCTCTATAACATTAGCAAAATTCGCCCTTTCCTCTCTGAGCACACCACCCGTACTCTCATCCACTCTCTCATTACCTCTCGCCTTGACTACTGCAACCTACTCCTCACTGGCCTCCCACTTAGCCATCTATCCCCCCTTCAGTCCATTCAGAACTCGGCTGCATGTCTTATCTTCCGCCTGGACCGATATACTCATATCACCCCTCTCCTCAAGTCACTTCACTGGCTTCCGATCAGGTACCGCATACAGTTCAAGATTCTCCTACTAACCTACAAATGCACTCGATCCGCAGCCCCTCCTTACCTCTCTACCCTCATCTCCCCTTACGTTCCTATCCGTAACCTCCGCTCCCTAGACAAATCCCTCCTTTCAGTACCTTTCTCCACCACCGCCAACTCCAGGCTCCGCCCTTTCTGCCTCGCCTCACCCCAAGCGTGGAACAAACTCCCTGAGCACATACGCTAAGCCCCCTCCCTGCCCATCTTCAAATCACTGCTCAAAGCCCACCTCTTCAATGTCGCCTTTGGCACCTAACCACCACACCTATACTCAGAAATCTAGACTACACCAACTTGACATTTTGTCCTTTAGATTGTAAGCTCACCTGAGCAGGGAAACGTCCTTTTTTGTTAAATTGTACAGCGCTGCGTAACCCTAGTAGTGCTCTAGAAATGTTAAGTAGTAGTAGTAGTATCACATTCACTATGTGTCACACAGTCACTCTCACACACTCGGTCTCACAGACAGTCTGTGTATCGCACATATAGTCTCTCACACTCTGTGTCACACACACTCTCTCTCACACAGTGTATCTGTGTGAAACACACTCTCTCTCACAGTCATTGTGTCTCACATACGCAGTCACACACACTCATTCTCACACACACTCTCTCTCACACACACACTCACACCCAGACTCACTCTCTCTCTCTGTCACACACACACTCGCACATTCACTCTCTCAAACATACACACTCCGAGGAAAACCTTGCTAGCGCCCGTTTCATTTCTGTCAGAAACAGGCCTTATTTACTAGTACTATATAAACTAAAAGACACTTTTATATTAGGCTAATATCCTTAATACTGTAGCAAGTTTTAAATTATTGTAAAACTCAAAAACAATAAGATGGAGTCAGCAGTCCAGCAGCGAGAGGGGTGCTATCCAGTCTTTTGCATTGAGTGTCACATGTATGATTATCTCCCAGTTGGTGAGATGTCATATGTGTGTGCCTGATGCAAAGAGCTCCTAGCTCTCAGAGTAAGTGTCCATTCTCTTGAGGCTAGAGTAGCAGACTTGGTGGAGCTGAGGGAGACAGAGAGGTACATAGAGGAGACCTACAGGGATGTTGTAGAGAAGTCCCACCTCCAGTCTGGTAGCCCCTGTGCTACCTTTGAGGAGGGAGGTCTCCTAGAAGGACAGCATCACCCTGGTGAAATAGGAAGTACTCCAGTAGACAGGACCTGCCCACCAGGGGATGTGCTATCCTTTTCACCAAGGATATGTCTCCAAGTGCTGCCCGGGAGGGAAAGGTTAGGACAGCTGTTGTAGTTGGTGATTTAGTCATTAGGCATACAGATAGCTGGGTGGCTGTGGGCGTGAGGTTTGCCTGGTGACTTGCCTGCCTGGTGCAAAGGTGGCGGACCTCACGCGTCACCTAGATAAGATATTAAATAGTGCTGGGAAGAAGCTGGCTGTCTTGGTACATGTGGGTTCCAATGACATAGGAAAATGTGGGAGAAAGGTTCTGGAAGCCAAATATAGGCTCTTAGATATAATTAGATATAATAGGCATCACTGAGACCTAGTGGAAGGAGGATAACCAGTGGGACACTGTCATACCGGGGTACAAATTATATCATAGTGATAGGGTGGATCGAATTGGTGGAAGGGTAGCATTGTATATTAAGGAGAGCCCTGAATCAAAAGATTGAAAATTCTGCAGGAAACAAAACACTTCTTGGAATCACTATGGATTGAAATTCCATGTGTAAAGGAGAAAAGGATAGTGATAGGAGTGTACTACTGTCCACCTGGCCAGGATGAACAGATGGATGAAGAAATGTTAAAGGAAATTAGGGACGCAAACAAACTGGGCAACACAATAATAATGGGTGATTTCAATTACCCCGATATTGACTGGGTAAATGTAACATCGGGGTACACTAGGGAAGGTAAAATTCCTTGATGAAATCAAGGACAGCTTTATGGAGCAGCTGGTACAGGAGCCGACGAGAGAAGGAAAAATTCTAGACCTAGTCCTTAGTGGATCCCATGATCTGGTGCTGGAGGTAATGGGGCCGCTTGATAACAGTGATCATAATATGATCGGATTTGATATTAGCCTTGAAGTAAGTATACATAGGAAATCAAATACATTAGCATTTAACTTTAAAAAAGGAGACTATGATAAAATGAAAAGAACGGTGAAAAAAAAACTTAAAGGAGCAGCTGCGAGGATCAAAATTTTACATCAGACATGGATGCTGTTCAAAAACACCATCATAGAACCCCAGGCCAAATATATTCCGCATATTAAAAAAGGAGGATGGAAGACCAAACGACAGCTGGCGTGGTTAAAAAGTGAGGTGAAGGAAGCTTTTAGAGCTAAAAGAAAATCCTTCAGTAAATGGAAGAAAGAACCGACTGAAAATAATAAGAATCAGCATAAGGAATGTCAATCAAATGCAAAGCGCTGATAAGGAAGGCTAAGAGGAACTTCGAAAAAAAGATTGCGTTGGAGGGAAAAACAAATAGTAAAAGTTTTTTTAGGTACATTAAAAGCAGGAAGCTGGCAAAAGAATCAGTTTGACCGCTAGATGACCGAGGAGTAAAAGGGGCGATCAGGGAAGACAAAGCCGTAGCAGAGAGATTAAATGAATTCTTTGCTTCGGTCTTCACCGAGGAAGATTTGGGTGGGATACCGGTGCCAGAAATGGTATTCGAAGCTGACGAGTCGGAGAAACTTAATGAATTCTCTGTAAACCTGGAGAATGTAATGGAGCAGTTCTACAAACTGAAGAGTAGCAAATCTCCTGGACCGGATGGTATTCATCCCAGAGTACTGATAGAACTGAAAAATGAGCTTGCGGAGCTATTGTTAGTAATATGTAATTTATCCTTAAAATCGAGCATGGTACCGGAAGATTGGAGGTTGGCCAATGTAACGCCGATTTTTAAAAAAGCTTCCAGAGGAGATCTGGGAAATTATAGACCGGTGAGTCTGACATCGGTGCCGGGCAAAATGGTAGAGACTATTATTAAGAACGAAATTACAGAGTATATTCAAAAGCATGGATTAATGAGACAAACTCAACATGGATTTAGTGAAGGGAAATCTTGCCTCACCAATCTACTACATTTCTTTGAAGGGGTGAACAAACATGTGGATAAAGGTGAGCTGGTTGATATTGTGTATCTGGATTTTCAGAAGGCGTTTGACAAAGTACCTCATGAAAGAGTCCAGAGGAAATCAGATAGTCATGGGATAGGAGGTAGTGTTCTATTGTGGATAAAAAACTGGTTAAAAGATAGAAAACAGAGAGTAGGGTTAAATGGTCAGTATTGTCAATGGAGAAGGGTAGTTAGTGGGGTTCCCCAAGGGTCTGTGCTGGTTCCTCTGCTCTTTAACATATTTATAAATGACCTGAGATGAAAGTAACTAGTGAGGTAATTAAATTTGCTGATGACACAAAGTTATTCAAAGTAGTTAAATCGCGGGAGGATTGTGAAAAATTACAAGAGGACCTTACGAGACTGGGAGACTGGGCATCTAAATGGCAGATGACGTTTAATGTAAGCAAGTGCAAAGTGATGCATGTGGGAAAGAGTAACCCGAATTATAGCTACGTCATGCAAGGTTCCACATTAGGAGTCACAGACCAAGAAAGAGATCTAGGTGTCGTCATTGATGATACATTGAAACCTTCTGCTTAGTGTGCTGCTGCGGCTAGGAAAGCAAATAGAATGTTAGGTATTATTAGTAAAGGAATGGAAAACAAAAATAAGGATGTTATAATGCCTTTGATGAAGTCAAAAAGTTGAAAAAGAAACAGATAAAGTCTCATAACAGCTTAGACAGAACACTGAAAAAGAGAAAGAAAGAGAGAGGCAGCACTGCTCTTTTCCGTGTCACAACAAAGTGACGCAGTAAAATTCTCGTCAGCTGTCTTGTCTGGGGATGGGTACCCCAGTATACTCTACAGCCACATGCTGAGCAGTGAGCACTGTTGAGTGATGGTAGGAAACAAAACAAACAAACAAACAAACAAACAAAAACAAATATAGGGAAACGGCAGGCTAGTGTTTTATCTGTATCACGGAAAACTGTCTACTTTTTAGGCTCTTTGTGTTCAGACAGCCTGCTAGTTCATGGTAAAGTCAGATGAAAAGGAACTCAAAGAGCAGAGCCAGGGTAGATTGTCTTCTTGTCTTTGCCTGTAATCTACTACCACTTATTCCTAAAGCAATATCAGTGTATGTAAGATTGTAGACACATAAAAGATACAAATCCTTCTTCTTAGAGTTTACAATCTAGTGAGACTGAATCATAATTATTGGAAAGGGTAGACATGAAAATGGTGGTAGAAGCAGAGGAAGAGAGTCAGTTGATCCAGCTATCTTATCTCTGCATGCCTCTTCCCTGCACCGATCCTCTCCTCACAAACTTTTTCTCAGGTTCTATCACATCAATCCCTCTTTTTGTCTCCTTATCCCTTATTTGTCCTGTTTGTCTCTCTTGATTAGATTGTAAGCTCTGTCGAGCAGGGACTGTCTCTTCATGTTCAAGTGTACAGCGCTGCATACGTCTAGTAGCGCTGCGTAAGCCTTGTAGCGTTATAGAAATGATAAGTAGTAGTAGTAGCAGCGCTATAGAAATGATAAGCAGTAGTAGCAGAGAAAATAAAATACTCCACAAAAATTGCCAATAGTGACCAATCCCAGTTTCACTTCTCTGGGAAAATGAAACAAGAAATTGGTCACTATGGGTAAATTCTCCACTTTTGTGAAGGACTTTCTCTTTTTTTTTTTTTTTATAAATAGGCCCTAATAAATCAAAGCAGCTTACTACACATATTCCAAATTAAAATTAAAAATAAATAGCAATGAAATCTATAGGAAACTCTCTGCTTCCTTCAGTTTTTTTATTTTTGTTACATTTGTACCCCACACTTTCCCACTCATAGCAGGCTCAATGTGGCTTACATGGGGCAATGGAGGGTTAAGTGACTTGTCCAGAGTCACAAGGAGCTGCCTCTGCCGGGAATTGAACTCAGCTCTTCAGGACCAAAGTCCACCACCCTAACCACTAGGCCACTTCTCCACTCCAGTGCAGTGAAAGACCAGCTAGAGAATGATTTGACTGGCCAGGACCAATAAAAGCAGCAAAAGGCAGGTTCAATCTGGGGCTAAAAATCCTTAAATTTAATTTACTCCCCTCCATAGTTGCTGACAATGGGAGCCAGAACACAAGAAGCACTAGGGCAGGGAAGAGCTGGCCTAGTAGCAGCATTGTGAAAGCCAAAACGCTGTTGCAGCAGCTTAAAAACTGTGGGTTTGTTAGCCCAGAAAAGCCACGGTAATGCCAAAAAGAGAAGAGAAATGGGGAAACCAAGGCTAGTGAAGGGAGCTATGCCAGAGGAGGAAAAGCTAACTGTAATGGAACAACCTGGAAGCTGGAACTGCAGGGGGTGGTGAAGAGCAAAGGTAGGAGTGAAGGGGGGGGGGGGTTATTGCTTTTGCACTAAGTAGAAGAGCAGGGGATGGCAAAGAGCCCACTGCAGAAGCACCAAAGGGCAGCTGAGGAGATCCAGCTGTGAGATGAATCTCTGGAGAAAGGTTTTCTACTATAGAACCCACCGAAAAGGGCAGAAGAAAGCTTTATCTGGAAGGGAGAAGAGGAACTTTGAGCTGCACCAACAAAGCAGAAAATAAGAAACAAAAAGCATCCCACAGAGCCCTCAAGCTGCATAAATACCATGTGGAACCTGTATGCTGAAGACCAGAAGCTTATGGAGGAAGAACTGTACTAGAGAGCATAAGATGAAGCCCCAAAGACCCAGAGGCTGCAGGTGAAGAGAGAATGC
This sequence comes from Microcaecilia unicolor, assembly GCF_901765095.1. Classification (NCBI taxonomy): domain Eukaryota; kingdom Metazoa; phylum Chordata; class Amphibia; order Gymnophiona; family Siphonopidae; genus Microcaecilia; species Microcaecilia unicolor. Next base: position 70,352,070 of record NC_044037.1, read on the forward strand.
AAAAGAGTGGTGCTGAGCCTGGAATTCCCCACCCCCCAAGCCCAGCAAAAAGAGGCTGAGAAGTTTATCAGATACCAGCAGCATGGACAGGTAACAAAAGTTTGCTGAGAAGGATCTGTGAAGCAGAATCATGGGACACTGCAGGAGACCTATGACTGAAAAAAAAAAATAGCAAAGGGACTGGAAGCTAGCTGAAAGGAGAAGGACACCGTGCTGATTATGAACTGTGGAGGGGCATAATTGAATGTCGCTGGCGATCTATTTTGGCGGCGGTGCAACAGCTGGCCGGAACCGTATTATCGAAAAAGATGGCTGGCCATTTTTTTTCGATAATACGGTTTAGACCGGCCAAATGCCAGAGTTCGCCGGGTTTGAGATGGCCAGTTTTGTTTTTCAGCGATAATGGGAAAAAATGCCGGCTATCTCAAACCCGGTGAAATACAAGGCATTTGGTCTTGGGAGGAGCCAGCATTTGTAGTGCACTGGTCCCCCTGACATGCCAGTACAGCAACCAGGCACCCTAGGGGGCACTTCTAAAAATTTTTTAAAAATATACAAATACCTCCCAGGTGCATAGCTCCCATACCTTGGGTGCTGAGCCCCCCCAAATCCCCCCCCCAAAACCCACTCCCCACAACTCTACACCACTACCATAGTCCTTATGGGTGAAGGGGGGCACCTACATGTTGGTACAGTGGGTTTTGGGGGGTTTTGGAGGGCTCAACACTTACCACCACAAGTGTAACAGGTAGGGGGGATGGGCCTGGGTCTGCCTGCCTGAAGTGCACTGCACCCATTAAAAACTGCTCCAGGGACTTGCATACTGCTGTCAGGGAGCTGGGTATGACATTTGAGGCTGGCATACAGGCTGGCAAAAAAGGTTTTTATTTTTTTAGTGTGGGAGGGGGTTGGTGACCACTGGAGGAGTATGGGAAGGTCGTTCTCCATTTCCTCCGGTGGTCATCTGGTGAGTTGGGGCACCTTTTTGAGGCTTGGTCATGAAAATAAAAGGACCAAGTAAACCCGGAAAAATACTGATTAACACTGCTTTTTTTTTTCCATTATCCGTGAAAGCCAGCCATCTGGTAGCCACGCCCATGCCCGCCCATGTCCCGCCTTTGCTATGCCGCCGACACGCCCCTTTGAACTTTCGCCGACTCGGCGATGCTGTCAAAAAAACAGCTTTCGATTATACGGATTTCACCGCTTTTGAGAGATCGCCGGCCATCTCCCGATTTATGTCGGAAGATGCCTGGCGATCACTTTCGAAAATAAGCCTGATAGGGAGCCAGAGTGCTTGGAGGTAATTTTGACAAAAGACCCACAACAGAGAAGGCTGCGTACAGAACTTCAGGGAGCTAAAGATACAGCCAAGAATGTATGCCTGCTGAGAAATACCTGGAACACATCTGCTGGATGTGAGATGTAGGATAGCACTGGAAGAGTAGAGGTAGGATAGAGTAGAGGGTGAAGCTAAAAGCTTCTGTATTTTAAGAAACCTTAGAAAATTCTACCATTGAGCATCTGATAACAGGGAATGAAGGCTGTTACAGAAAGCTAGAGAGAGAGAGAAAGAGAAAGAGAAAGAGAGAGAGACTGCCTGTTTAAGGTAAGCAGAGGGAAAGATGCTGGAAGAGCTGGGGACTCAATGGAGAGTACAGCTTCAAAAGCAAAGCCACTGAGAGGCCATCTGAGTAGGAGAGAGTGCTCAGATACTTTGAACCTGCTGTTACTAAATTATGTCCCACAAATGTGAGTGTGTCTTAAAATGTTTGCAAGTTACCATTTGCTTTGTGTTTAGATAGGGATCCTAGGTCATTCTGCCCTTTCACCACATGTCAGTGTACAGTTAAGCAGATAACTAAACAGTCCAGTGTCTCGCTTCATAACTTCCAGAACATTATTAACGGAGTAACTGAACAAACAGGAACTTAATTGTAAGATGAGCTGAAATTAGAGTACTTACACGGAGCTTCAGTCCATAAAACTGATGAGACACTGAAGTTTTATTGAAATTCAGTTTGAAAAGAAAATGTGCTCCTAGGATCGCAGCGAGAAGCCTGCCTCAAAAGACAGATCAAGGCCTTGCCTGTGGTGGAAGCTGAAGCTTAGAACAAAGAGTTTTTCAGAATGCCTGCTTCCAGGATGACCAGCTGAGAGACAGGTTATGCCCTGAGTCAGAAAGTGGATATTCAGCACCCCTGTTATGGGGGGGGGGGGGGGGGGGGGGGGGATGAAGGACAAGTTCTCTATGTGCATATTCTGCACCTATTAAAAGCTCATAGACCACAAGTTGTCTGGGACAACAAAAGCATTCAAATGCTGTAGACACAAACTATGGATTAAATTCTAAAAGTGGCACTGAAAGATTGGCATAACAAAAAATAACATTATTGTATAAATGGCACTCAAAGTTAGGCACTTTTTATAAACTAGTGCTGGGATCCACGACTACTTCTAGGCATGAGCATTTACAACAACTGAACCCTTGTGCAAATCCTTGTGCCTAAATTACGAGTGGATCTCCCTTATACTATAACAATGTGCATAAATTGCAGGAAAGCCCCTCATCCACCCATGATCCTCCCATGGTCCTGCCCCCTTTTTGGAGCCAAGCATAAAATTTGCATTCAGATCCGGGCACATACATTTGTATGTATAAATTTCAATTAATGCCAGTTAGAACTGATGATTGTTAGGGCCCAATTATTGGCACAAATTGCCTCGTTAATCAATTCAATTGCACATCCAAATTTGCACACGCAATTTAAAGAGCCATTTTTAGAATTTAGGGATATAGCACAAACACAGAATCTGGGAGCTTTGATTTGGTTTTTCATTTTGGGGGCAATATCTCAAAGAGTGTGCACAATTTGCGAAGAGTGCACATTATTGAGTTAGTGCTGTTTGCAGGTTGTATGCATTATTTACAACACAGGGAGAAAACAACATTTCAGGTTTTTTTTTTCCTGTCATTTCAGCCTAAAGCGAATGCTTATCCTTAATTCATATAGAGACCACTTTACTAGGGTATGTTAGGTAGTAATGTACACCTATTACAACTTAAAATGGCATACTGAGGGATAAGCTCAAGGATACTGTGGTAACTATTTATTTATTTATTGCATTTTGTATCCCACTACCAAGTATGCACTCACAAACTGCACGCTAAAAATAATTTTTTGAGGAGGCATGTCCTTCAGATCTTTCCTTTCCCCAATCCCCCCTCCCTTGGCACATATCGAACCTCTTTCCATCCCCCAGACCTACCTGAGATCACCGGTGGTCCAGTGGGTGTCATGGAAGTAGGAGTGAACCCCACTCAATCCTACCATTGCCACAACAAAATGACTGCCATAATCTCTCTTACCAAGTACCATGAGGCTGCTTCTAGAGGTTGCAGCAACCATTTTGTTGCAGCAGCTAGTAGGGGCAGGAGTGAATGGGGTTTCCTCCTGCCCCCATTGGGCCACCAGGGATCCCATGTAGGCCTGGGGATGGAAGGAGGGTTGTTCTGCAGGGGCGATTGGAAGGGCTGGACTATATAAAAAGTCTTGCAGGTCCTGGCTGATTTTCGACTAGGGTCCATATAGCTATCCGGGTGAATTTAGGACAGCTTTGAAGCTATCCTAAATTTGCCCAGTTATCTAAGCGGGTGCCAGTACTGAATATTGCTGGCATCTGCATAACTGTGGGCTCCACCCCCTGTAGTGCTCCTGACATGCCCACTTTTAAACATGACCAGTCACAGATGACATTGAGCGGTACTGCCTAGTTAAGCGCTGCTGAATATCAGTGGTTAAGTGGACTAAAGCAATTTAAATCACTGAATATCAGGTGGAGAGTGTTCAACTGCAAGGCAATATGGACCTGGGAGGGGCATGGGTGGGTCAGGGGTGTGTCCACACTAACACACACACACACACAGAGGATACTAGCAGTTACGCAGTTAGGTGCAGCATTTACACCACCCATTGAGCTAATACTCATGCCTAAAGTTAGGCACATAACTAAAGACTTTCACTAGTATTCTTTTTTTTTTACTTTATTTTTATCAAATTTAGTAACAAATATCACAAGCAATAATGTCTTGTTACAGCAGTACAGGGTTAGGCATATATCAAGGTATTATCAAAAAATATTAGGTAACAAAAAAATCTCTTCTTCAGACCACAATTGAGAGAGAGAGAGAGAGAGAGAGAGAGAGAGAGAGAGAGAGAGAGAGAGAGAGAAACAAAAAGATAAGGAGATCAGTTAAAGAAGAAAGAAAAATAAAGGTCTAGTGTGAACCCCACTCCCCCCCCCCCCCAGCTATATTCATCCCAGTTGATCCTCTAATCTAACTTTTTCAAGTCCAGGAAAGCCCTGAGTTGTTCCAGAGTGAAGAACGCATACTTAGTTCCAGCATATTTAATTATACATTTACATGGGTAACTCAACAAGTAAGTAGCCCCAAGATCTTTGGTCTCCTGTCTCATGGTCAGAAAAAGCTTTCTACATTCCTGTGTAGAATTAGTAACATCAAGGTACACACAAATTCTCTGGCCATAAAACAGCTCTTGCGAGTAATGAAAATATATTCTTAATACTATGTTTAAATCCTGCTCAAATACAAAAGAAATAATCAGAGTAGAATGCTCTAGTATCTCTGTAACAGATTGCTCTAATAAGTCAGAGAGATTATTTAAGTCATTTTTCTACACATCCTTGCGCTCCTGGTTGCATACCTGGTTCCAACCTAGATGAAATATAATAAATTCAATTTAAAGGAGGAATAGTTTCAGTGGTAAATTCAAGACTTCTAGAAGGTATTTTCTAAACATGTCACCAGGGGTCATCACAGGACACTTGGGGGAAATTCAGGACACGAAGATTAAGTCTTCTAAACTGATTTTCCATTTGTTCAATTTTCCTTTGAGTCACCATTTTGTCCTTCACCAGCGTAGCAGAAAGTGCTTGGAGAGATTTAACTTCATTCTGTACTTGTTTAATCTGAGTGGAACAATTGTTCTTAACACCTTCTATATTAGAACAAAGCAAGTCAATTTTACTCACAAATGTTGAAACTTCACCCATCGATTTGGAAACAGTAGCTTCCAGACTCAGTGCTCTCCAACTACTCTCTAAAGTTATTTCTGTGGGGGAGTCATTCCCAAGCACTCCCTGGGACTCTATCACAGTTTCAGACTTGCTGGCAGCCTCACCCTCTACACAGGACTTCCAACCCTCTTTGGGAACTGAGCTCTGCTTAGAAGCTGCCACTAAAGCTAACACGGAGGAGGACAGATCGCCAGAGGAGAGAGAGTTGTATCAAGTCTTAGAGCGCCGGAGGCTCCTTCCTCTGGTGCCACAGCAGAATGTACTGCTGGAGAGGTAGCACATCCAGTGACCTCAAATAAGTGTTAACTAAAGTGTGGGGAAGTAGAATATTTGCATAGGTTGCTGAGTTAGCATCAACGAGCCTGTTTAAAAAAAGGCCCCTTAGATTCAAAACTATATAAAGAGGAAAGGTCCCACTGAACTTTCTTTCTGAGAAGTTCTGAGAGAAGAGGACATTTCTCTGGTAAGTGAACACTATTTTGCTTTGTGCTTTGGGAACTTAAAGATTGGGGTTTAAAAGAGGAATTGTAGGTTAATGATAGGCAGAATATAAAGAAAAAAGCAAATTTTATCAACTAATCTCCATAGTCTTTTCCCCTTAGTTTTAAAACTTGAACTTTGTACCACAGCATTAACAGATAGCCTCTAGCAGAGTAGACTTACAAGGATGTTGTAGAGAAGTCCCACCTCCAGTCTGGTAGCCCCTGTGCAGCCCCTGCATTTTAACATATTTATAAATGACATAGAGTTGGGAGTAACTAGGGAGGTAATTAAATTTGCTGATGACACAAAGTTATTCAAAGTGGTTAAATCGCGGGACGATTGTGAAAAATTACAAGAGGACCTTACAAGACTGGGAGACTGGGCATCTAAATGGCAGATTATGTTTAATGTGAGCAAATGCAAAGTGATGTATGTGGGAAAGAGGAACCCAAATTATAGCTACGTCATGCAAGGTTCCACGGTAGGAGTCACAGTCCAAGAAAGGGATCTAGGTGTCGTCATTGATGATACGTTGAAACCTTCTGCTCAGTGTGCTGCTGCGGCTAAGAAAGCAAATAGAATGTTAGGTATTATTAGTAAAGGAATGGAAAACAAAAATGAGGACATTATAATGTCTTTGTATCGCTCCATGGTGCGACCGCACCTTGGATATTGTGTTCAATTCTGGTCGCTGCATTTCAAAAAAGATATAGTGGAATTAGAAAAGGTGCAGAGAAGGGCAACGAAAATGATAAAGGTGATGGGACGACTTCCCTATGAGGAAAAGCTAAAGCGGCTAGGGCTCTTCAGCTTAGAAAAAAGGTGGCTGAGAGGAGATATGATAGAGGTCTATAAAATAATGAGTGGAGTTGAAAGGGTAGATGTGAAGCATCTGTTTATGCTTTCCAAAAATACTAGGACTAGGGGGCATGCGATGAAGCTACAAAGTAGTAAATTTAAAACTAATTGGGGAAATGTTTTCTCACTCAATGTGTAATTAAACTCTGGAATTTGTTGCCAGAGAGTGTGGTAAAGGCGGTTAGCTTAGCAGAGTTTTAAAAAGGTTTGGACGGCTTCCTAAAGGAAAAGTCTATGGACCATTATTAAATTGGACTTTGGGAAAATCCACTATTTCTGGGATAAGCAGTATAAAATGTTTAGTACTTTTTTGGGATCTTGCCAGGTATTTGTGACCTGGATTGGCCACTGTTGGAAACAGGATGCTGGGCTTGATGAACCTTTGGTCTGTCCCAGTAAGGCAATACTTATGTACATATCCAGTCTTCTGCACAGGGGGCTGATGGTGAATCGCTCCATCATTTGCTGGATGGGCAACAAAGTCCTGGCCAGTGAGGAAACCGGGCGAATCGTGCCCTTACGTTTGGTATGCGGCATTGGTCTCAGGAGTAAGATTCTCAAGCCAAGCAAAAGAAGCTCTTCATGCTGACAGCCTCATACCGCCATCTTGCCACACCCCCTAGTATTCTATAGTGGCAATTATGCATGAATTTGCCAATATAGAATTCACTCTTAGTGTGCAGCATCCCAGTGCCTAACTTTTGGTGAACTGTAGAGAAGTATCCCCCGCCTATGAACTACCCAAACTATGGTCCTGGGCGTATCCACATATAGGTCATGTAAAATTATGTACCTTCTTCTCACTACATATACTTGTACACATATATACTGTGGAGTAATAGTATACAAGCCATTTTCTGCAAATAAAACAGATATTTACCATGGAAAAAATGTGTAAAATTATCCCTGTGGGCACCAACAATATAGGTGAATGCACCGAAAGAGCCAAGGAATGCATCATTAAGGCTGATTCTTTCATAAGACATGAATGAACATAGATCCACTAAGATCTGAGTATTTGTACCTAGATCCATTCAGATCCTAGTACTTTACAAGTTACCAATAAAGAATCGTTATTATCACCTTTGGATTATCCTGGTGCTAGAATACTTTTTTTGCTCTTCTGTTGTGCTGGTGCATAAATGCTGACCTATTAGATTATTCTATAATGGAATCTGAATACCCAAATTCCATTATAGAAACAGTGCTTAGTGCTCTACATCTTGGCCCCTAATTTTTGGCATCCTTTACAGAATTGCTCCCATAATGGAAAAACTGAATTAATTCTTTGCTTCTGTTTTTACGGCAGAAGAAGTAAGAGATCTACCTGTAGCAGAAATGGTTTTCAAGGGTGATGATGAGGAGAAACTGAAAGAAATCTCGATGAACTTGGAAGATGTACTGAGCCAAATCAAACAATTAAAGAGTAGTAAATCACCTAGACAGGATGGCATATATTCAAGGATATTGAAATAACTCAAACATGAAATTCCTGGTCTGCTGTTAGTAATCTGTAACCTATCATTAAAGTTGTCTATAGTACCTGAAGATTGAAGGGTGGCCAATGTGACACCGATTTTTAAAAAGGGTTCCAGGGGTGATCCGGGAAATTACAGACAGTAAGTCTGACATCAGTGCCAGGTAAAATAATGGAAGCTATTATAAAGAATACAATTAAGGAACACATAAATAAACATGGTTTAATCGGACAGAGTCAGCATGATTTCAGCCAAGGGAAGTCTTGTCACATAAATTTGCTTCATTTCTTTGAAGGCATGATAAAGGTGAGCTGGTTGTTGTGGTGTATATAGATTTTCAAAAAGCGTTTGACAAAGTTCCTCATCAGAGACTCCTGAAAAAATGAGTCATGGAATAGGAGGCAGTGTTCTGTTGTGGATTAGGAATTGGTTATTGAACAGAAAGCAGAGGGTAGGTTTAAATGGCCATTTCTTTCAATGGAGGATGGTGAATGGTGGAGTGCCACAGGGATCTGTACTGGGACTGGTGCTATTTAACATATTTATAAATGATATGGAAATTGGAACGACGAGTAAGATTGATTAAATTTACAGATGACACAAAACTATTCAAAGTTGTTAAAACACATTCGGAATGTGAAAAATTGCAGGAAAACCTTAGAAAATTGGAAGACTGGGCATCCAAATGGCAGATGAAATTTAATGTGGACAAATGCAAAGTGATGCACATTGGGAAGAATAATCCGAATCATAGTTACTGATGCAAGAATCCACCTTGGGGTTCAGCACCCAAGAAGAAGTTGTAGATGTTGTAGACAATATTCTGAAATCTTCTGCCCAGTGTGTGGTGGCAGCCAAAACAGCAAACAGGGTACTAGGAATTATTAGGAAAGGGATGGTAAATAAGACCGAGAATACTATAATGCCTCTGCATCGCTCCATGGTGTGACTTCACTTTGAGTATTGCATTCAGTTCTGGTCCCCTTATCTCAATAAAGGTGTGCCAAATTAGAAAAGGTTCAAAGAAGAGCAACCAAAATAATAAAGGGGATGGAATTCCTCTCATATGAAATGTATTAAATTATGTCCAATAAAAAAGGTATCATCTTATTTTCTTTTCCATGTTTTATTTTGTTTTATTTCTATTGATTACCTTTAAAAGTGGAGTAACATGGTTACCACACCTCTCTACTCTCATATAAGGAAAGGCTAAAGGGGTTAGGGCTCTTCAGCTTGGAAAGGAAATGGCTGAGGGGAGATATGACTGAGGCCTACAAAATCCTAAGTGGTGTAGAACAAGTAGAAGTGAATCAATATTTTACTCGTTCAAAAAGTACAAACACTAGGGGACACTCAAGGAAGTTACACAGAAATACTTTTAAAACAAATAGCAGAAAATATTTTTTTCACTCAATGAATGGTTAAGCTCTGGAACTTGTGGTTAGTATATCTTTTTTTTTTTTGTTACATTTGTACCCTGTGCTTTCCCACTCATAGCAGGTTCAATGTGGCTTACATATTATATACAGGTACTTATTTGTACCTGGGGCAATGGAGGGTTAAGTGATTTGCCCAGAGTCACAAGGAGCTGCCTGTGCCTGCAGTGGGAATTGAACCCACTTCTCCAAGACCAAAGTCCACCACTCTAACCACTAGGCCACTCCTTCACTCCAATATCTGGGTTTAAGAAGGTTTTGACAAGTTACTGGAGGAAAAGTCCATAGTCTGCTATTCAGACAGACATGGGGAAACCACTGCTTGCTCTGGGATTGGTAGCATGGAATGTTGCTATTATTTGAATTTCAGACAGGTACTTGTGACCTGGATTGGCCAATGCTGGAAACAGGATACTAGGCTAGATGGACCATTGGTCTGACAGAGTATGGCTATTCTTATGTTCTTTCAATGAGGCATGGATCAGGTGTTTTGGAAGAATGTATGTATTGGGTAGTGAGGGTGATGTGGCTCCATGGGAATTGAAGACGCCACTCTCTTGAACCCCCCACCTGGAGGAACTGAAGCCTGTGCTACCCTGGCTTTGATTACTTGTTGAGGGTGAGTCAATAGCTCATTGCAAGTTTGTCTCTTTTAAAATATTTGCAAACCTATTTGATTCTACCATGTGTGAAAATAAATAGCTGCGCTAGATATTGCTTTTCATCATGGCTTTGTTTCTGCTTTATACATAGTTAATTGTGATTTGTTTTGTTTTATGTTTTCATTCATTTAACTGGTGTTATGAATACATTTCTGACAGAACCCGGAACTGGGAAATTTCCTCAGAAGCTCTGCACTAGAGATACTGCACTGCTATACTTATAGCTCTGCACTATTTTCTGACATATTTAATAATATTTCAAACTGTTCAAAACACAGCTGCTCATCTTATTTGTAAAGCTACCTCACTCCTTCATAACTCACACTGGTTACCTATAAAGAGCAGAATTTTGTTCAAGCTATGTGCATTGGTCCATCAAATTTTATTTGATTTGTCACTGTCCTATATGAATGAATTCATTGATTTACCTCCACACAATGTTTCCTTGTCATCCAAAGAATATCTCATTTTACATCTCCCCAGTTGCAGAAATGTGTCTTACAAAACAATCCACAATGCTAACTTTTCTTATCAATGCACCCACATCTAGAATTCTCTTCGTAAACAAATTAGATATAGTGATTATGGGTTACTTCATAATTTATTGAAAACTTAACTTTCTTAGCTCAGTCTTCAACAATGTTAGAACTCAGTGATGAATATTATTTAGTTCATTATATTTCACATCTTCCTGATGCCCCACTGAATTTACCCCTATCACTTCCTATATAATATTTAATGATGTATTCTTTAAATGTAACTCTAATTTATTTATTTTCTTTTAAGTTTATATTGTAAGCCACATTGAACTTGAGTTCCGCTTGGGCTAATGTGGGATAGAAATGTCATAAATGAATAATTGTCTGGAGAGTGGTACTATATATGCTAACTTTTGGAATAGCCTAGTGGTTAAAAACAGCATGTGGAGAACAAAGGAAGACAAGATCCAAATCTTGGTGATGCTTGTGTGACTTTAGGCAAGTCAATTTGCCCTCTATTGCTTCATCTATAAACTTAGGGGAGGAAGTTACTGACCTGTAGTAAAATCTGGTATTTTACAACAGCTTAGTTTGCTGTGGGATTTACAAACGAGATAACTCAGTACTATAGCATAGTGACTTCTGGAATACATGAATAATACAGCTTGCAATCAACCTCACAAATTGTGTTACTCTGCTCTTTAGGAGCATTGTGCCACTATAGCACAGCCCAGGGCTCCTGGAAAGTCATTTTAAAGAGGCAAGATCTGTCTAAATAGTAATGGCAGACCTCTTTCCCCACCTACCCAGAACAGACACCCTCCTTCTAGAGGGTTCCCTTCCACTACTACTACTACTAATCATTTCTGTAGCACTACTAGATGTATGCAGCACTGTACACATTATATGCAAGTACTATCTCTGTCCCTTGAGGGCTCACATTCTAAGTTTTTTGTACCTGGGGCAATGGAGGATTAAGTGACTTACCCAAGGTCGCAAGGACCTGCAGTGGGAATCAAGCCCAGGTTGCCAGGATCAAGGCCTACTGCACTAACCATTGAGCCACTCCTCCTACACCCCAATTAATGGTACCTCCTGAAGTCACCCCAGCCGATGTATGCCCAGCCCAGACTTATCTGAGGCAATCTGTGGTGGTCTAGTAGAATGGGGTAGGAGTGATCCCCAGTTGTTCTATTCCTTGTGTCTCTGAATTCAAAATGGCACCCATGACTCCTAGTAGTAATCTCATGGTACTATCACTAGGGGTCAGGTTATAGGGACAAAGGTTTTGCCAAAAGCTCTCAGGGAGGTGGAAGGTAGTCTGTTGTGGGGGATTCCTTTTCTAGGAGGGGGATGGGGAGAGGTGAGATTCTACTGTTGCTGGTTGCTTGTGTGTTAATAGCTTCATAGTCTTAGACATAAATAAACTGACATTGAGATGGCATTAGTAATCCATGAATAATGCAGCTTGTGGAGTTCAATACAAACTGTGTTATTAAGTTTGCAACAAAGCCACCTAGACTCCTATACTTGCCCCTTCCTTCTCCCTTAGGAGAATATAGTATGTGTGCTTATCCCTTGGTGTTCTGCTCATTATCCAAACTGGTGCTGAACCTTGAGCAACTACAGAAAAAGGTGTGAAGTAAATCCAAACAAATTAATAAAATAGTGTTGCAGGCAGAAGCTCTTCTTCTGCCTGCAGAGGAGTACAAGGAATCAGGGAAATCTTGTTGGGGGGGGGGGTCATGTGGATTTTTGGGTATTCTAGGCATCCTTACTGGGGGAAACAATAGTGGGTATGGAGTTGAAGTCCACACAAGCTTCTTGTTCTCTCATGATGGTGGGCCTTGTGTTAAGCAGCAGGGGGGGGGGGGGGGGTTGCTGTGGTGTAGTGTTTTCATTATTGCTTCCCATTTTGTCATTCTCTCCTTTTAAGTTTCTTACAACTATTTGACTTACTGTAAGGGCCTGGTGTACCATTTGCTATGCTGCCTTTTCATTGCTAGGGTCAGGGCTGTTTGAGGTCATCTTCACAGTAGACACTGTTATGATATGGGAAGTTTACTGTAGACTCGTAACGTGATTTTTGTCCAGTTTTGTGTTATTTTATAGGCTGGCTGCGCTGCTGTTAATAATATATGATATTCAATTATGTGTTTCCACACGATCATTCTTGGGAGGGAGGAAGGGTGATCAGTGGTTTAGCAAACAAAATCTTTAGTGGGGGTTCTATGTTCTTTAAAACATTTAAAAATGTCTCTGCTTGGAACTCATAGGCACCATCTGTCGCCTTTCTCTATCTCTCTCTCACTCTCCTATCTTTCCGGTTCCCTCCTGTTTGCCTTATCCCAGCAGACAGTAGGGGAGTGAAAGTAGTGGTGTGATGGGCAGGCACTTTTCTAACCTGTTCTTCCTGCTGCCAGCACTTCTTCTGCCTCATGGTGTGCTACAGAAATCTATAGAACATCATGTGGGCTAGACAGCTGATCTGAGCTGTGAACTACTTGGGCAGGAGAGGCAATGTGGGCAGGAAATAGAATTAGACAAGCACTGGGCCTGCTGTGCTACCAGCTGCACTCCTTTGCTGTCAGCTGGGATTAGGTGGCTGGGGGGGAGAGGGGCACTCCAAAAATAAACTATGACCCCTGAGTGCTGGAGAGCCTCTCTGTGCCACTGATTCTTCAGTTAAAGTACTGTTTTGCTTTGTAGATGAATGAAGCAACATAAAATATTTGCCTTTCTTTGGTGCCTATGAAAGATATAGGTAGAGTAGAGGCAATGTGAGGACAACTTTCAAAGGACTTTTCCCGGGTAAATTCTTTAGACTGAAAGCTGCCCTCCAGTCATTGGCTGACTAGAAATATGTACTTTTAAGTGCAAGGAAAAGGGATGAAGGAGAACACATGGAACCGGGATTCTGAAATTCCTGCATGTACTTTGTTTCTACAGCAAAGCAGATGCAGGGTCCATGGCTACTTTTAAACCTATGAACTTTAGCAACCCAGCTTTTTGAAGGGAAAGTATTTATATACTGTTGTCCCCACTAGAGAAAGAAAGAGAAGGGAAGACACATGTATACAAAATGGAAGGAAAGAGAGAAATATACTGGTGCAAAAGGAGAAGCACACAGATGGAAAAAGACAGAGACCACTATGGAGAGGAAGAGAAAGACAGACTGAGACAGACAAAAGCACAGACATATACATATGTATACAGAGACAGAGGATGGCACACCTACATACACAGAGATGGAAGGAGAGACATAGGCAGACAGAGACAGATGCAGATAGATACACAGATAAAAGGAGTCATAGAGGGGCATAATCGAACGGCACCATCCAAATCGATGGCCGGCCATCTTTGGGGCTGGCGCCATAAGCAGGCGCAGCCAAGCAAATTTTCGAAATACGCTTGGCGCTGGCCAAATCGCTCGCCGGATTTAGAGAAGGATCGCCGGGTTTATATGAGATGGCTGGCTTTGTTTTTCAGCCATAATGGAAACCAGGCCCGGCCATCTCAAACCCGGTGAAATGCAAGGCATGTGGCCATGGGAGGAGCCAGCATTTGTAGTGCACTGGTCCCTCTGACATGCCAGGACACCAACCGGGCACCCTAGGGGGCACTTCTAAAAATTTAAAAACAAAATGCAAATAGCTCCCAGGTGCATAGCTCCCTTCCCTAGGGTGCTGAGCCCCCCAAATCCCCCCCAAAAAACCCACTCCCCACAACTCTACACCATTACCATAGCCCTTATGGCTGAAGGGGGGCACCTACATGTGGGTATAGTGGGGTTTGTTGGGGTTTGGAGGGCTCAACACTTAGCACCACAATTATAACAGGTAGGGGGGGATGGACCTGGGTCTGCCTGCCTGAAGTGCACTGCACCCATTAAAAACTGCTCTAGGGACCTGCATACTGCTGTCAGGGAGCTGGGTATGACATTTCAGGCTGGAATAGAGGCTGGCAAAAAAGTTTTTTATTTTTATTTTTTTAGTGTGGGAGGGGGTTGGTGACCACTGGGGGACTACGGGGAGGTCATCCCCCATTCCCTCCGGTGGTCATCTGGTCAATTGGGGCACCTTTTTGAGGCTTGGTCGTGAAAATTAAAGGACCAAGTAAACCCGGCGAAATACTGCTTAACACCACTTTTTTTTTCCATTATCCACGAAAGCCAGCCATCTGGTAGCCACGCCCATGCCTGCCCATGTCCTGCCTTCGCTACGCCGCCGACACGCCCCCTTGAACTTTCACCGGCGAGGCGACGGTAAAGCGGCGATGCTGTCAAAAAAGCCGCTTTCCATTATACCGATTTCGCCGCTTTTGAGAGATCGCCGGCCATCTCCCGATTTATGTCGGGAAATGGCCGGCGATCACTTTTGAAAATAAGCCTGATAGTATGAATTTATACAAAACCCTACAAAAGTCACTCAGGACCTGTATGACACAAATCTACCATTCCATAACAGCAAGAAACAAGGACCTTCCTAGGAAAAGGCAGCACTGAAAATATTGCAGTGAGCCCAGAGCATCAATACACTTTTTGGGAAAATTGAACAAGCTGGATTACTACTACTACTACAGGTCCCAACAATCAACACTAACAGAGTATATGGCCTTGGTCACACCTGCAAACACAAATACAGGATAAGTGACCACAAACTAAGGGGCCCTTTCACTAAAGCTTAATGAGTTCTGATGGAATGAGCAGCGTTAAATGCTGCACGTCCTATTTATATACCTATGAGCCATAGGGCAATTATCGCAGATTTATTCCCATTAGTGCATACTAAGCTTTAGTAAAAGGGCCCCTAAGAGTAGAAATATGTAATCAACAATCAGCTTAGAAGCTCAAGATGCCAGACTCTACATGCAGCACAAGAGATAAATAGAAAATGTTGTATTTCCTTGTACAGTGCAAAATATAAAGATAGCAAATGTCAATTCCCAAAACTGACCAAAACAGAGCGGGTCAAAGTACAAGACAAAGTCCAAAACAGCAGAAAAAAAGCACTAAGAGCTTTCAAAACGGAGATACGTCCTCGCAAGATGCAAACTGAATGTAATTCCTTACTTCTCACAGTCGGAAGCGAAATAGTCCTTTTTTCTGGATTATGAAGGACTGTTTCACTTCCAACTATGAGGAGTAAGGAACTACATTCCATTTGTATCCTGCAGGGAGCATCAGAACTTTTCAACCAGAATTGTTTAAGAATAACCCATTGAACCCTGATGCAGGCACTGTGCCCCGAAACACGGCTTGTGTTGGGTCATTAACATAAGATTGGTGTTCAAGCTACATGATTAAAAAGATCTTTGTCCCTATTTTCAAGGCTCTTAGTGCTTTTTTCTGCTGTCTTGGAGAATTCCCAAAACTGACACATTGCTATCAATAAATGGAAAATAAAATTATTTTTCTACCTTTATGCCTGCTAATTTTATTTTTCTAAGCATAGTGGTCCCAGTATCTGCTCTTTCTTATCTCTTAGATCGCTGTCCAGGGCCTCCTGTCTATTTGTTGTGTTTTTCCTCTCCTCCTGTCTTCTTGATTTTTTCCACTCGTTGATTTTTTTCATTCTCAGCATGTCACCCTAATCTCCCTTTCCACCCTCTTCCATGCCCAACATGACCCCCCATTCCCCTCCCACATTCCGCCATATCCAGCACGTCCCATGATCTCCACTTCCACCATGTCCCCCTGATCTCCCTTTCCACCCCCTCCATACCCAGATCAAAATGCCCCCTCAAACTCCCCTTCAACCATATCCAGCAAAAGATTATTAGAAAAAAATCGGCTGCCTATACGTGGTCCATCTGTAAAAGTCTAAAGCTCTTCCGGTTGTAGGCAGTGCCTTAAAAAGTGGAGGACAAAAGATTTTTTTAAACTTATTTGATAGCTTTTTAATTCATTTGAAAGCTTCTCATATGTAGATATAAATATCATTAAATAAAAATTGAATATCACTAGAACAGCTTCAAAAATTATTGTAACCGGTAGAAACAGCAGTTATAACCTGTATTTTGTGCTCATTTTTCTACACTATTCTATACAATACAGATGGCCAAATTTCAGTGAGGATATCGTGTTTCCTGATGGGCTCACCTCATCTTAACTGTTATTGTAATCTGCATATACCACTGTATTCCACAAAATGCCGTCTCCTATTCTCAATCTAACCTCCTTAGTCCCATAGGGTTCTGGCTCCCCCACCTCCTGCGGTCTGTCTTCCCCTCACCCCACTTCAAACTGGAAGCTCCTTACCATGCAGTGGTTCTGAGCTCTGAAAAGAAAAAGATGAAGCTGCCGGTACAGAGCTGCGTGCTGCAACACTGACAGCGAGGCTCTGATGGAACCTCCCCCGCTGCAGCAGGAAGTGTGTCACAGGGTGAAGTTCCGGCAAGCCTCGCTGTCAGTGTTGCAAGCACAGGGCTCTGTATTGGCAGCTTTATCTTTTTCTTTTTAGAGCGTGCTGCAATGGTGACCACTAGATCACCAGGGTGGCTGTAGTGAGCGGCGGCAGTAGCAGCAGGCAAGGGCAACCGGGCAGAGCCTTTGGGCCCTCAGGCACCGCCTGGTTGCCTGAATGGTCAGTGTAGAAAATTGATACCACTTGAAGCCTTGCAACAGTGCCACCAAAAGGGGCTTCGCCACCAAAAGTCAACCCCTGGGCTCTTCTCAGAGCCACCCCAGGTCCCGGTTAGCCAGGCCTGGCCCAAGGACTCTTGTCAGACCCATCCCAGATCCGGTTCTCTGGGCTTGCCCCCAAGGACTCTTCTGAGAGCTCCCACAGGTCCTAGTTCTGCCAGACCTGCCCCCCAGGGTCCTTTTTAGGGCCACCCATATTTCGCAGCCCTCTAGGAGAGGCTTACATACCATCTGCCAGCACCTATCTGACACTGTCCTGCCCGGCTATGGTCTAAGGGCTCACTCATCTTGACTTGTGACAGACTGTTAATATAAATTTGGAGAAGGAATCTCCTTCCATTTCCTCCTCCTTCTCAACTCTCCCTCCTCCTCCTCTCCTGTATTTTGGGAAACTGCTTCTCTGCATAGCTGCTTGATTCCCACCCAGTGACACACGTACCATTCAGGCAGCCCCTGCAGTGTGGGGAGCCCCGTCAAGGATGGAGGTGGTGCATGGCAACACTGAACTTAACTTTACTATGGGGCCTCCCAACATCTTTATTCAATTAAATTAGCAAATTTTTACCCTCCCCCCCCCCCCCCCCCCCCCCCCCCACAGGTAGCTAGAGAAGCACTTAAACATGTCATCTCCTGCTGTTAGGCTGTATTTCATGATAGGAGCCACATAATTTTGGCTGCTACAGGGAACTGGCTAATTTAAATGAATAAACATGTTACTTTTAAAGATAGGTACAGCACCACATTTAGCTCCTGTTACGGTAATGGTAACGATGCTTACAGTCCACCAACTCCCTTATAAGACTGAAATTATTAAGGATTTGATTGATGAGGCACAGCCAGGGCTTATATTTCTAACAGAGATGTGGTTTTCACTTTTGGATGATCCAAGACTGAGATTGATCTGTCTCCTTGGATATAAATTGTTGCAATGAGATAAACAAGGGTGTGGGTTACTCATTTTATGAGTTTTTTTGTCAGTTACTTTGTTGGATAAGTTTTCTACACCATCTTTAGAAATTTTGCGCTGTTCTATTACTGGTTCGTTTTTCCTAGGTACACTGGAATGTATCCTTGTCTATTGCCCCTCCCCTCCCCCCAGATAAATGGGTGAGTTTAAAAGAAATTTTACACGAGTTTGTTACCAAATATAGGGCCCTGTTTACTAAGCTGTGCTATAAGTACACTAGCATTTTTAGCACGCATTAACACTAAAGACACCCATAGGAATACGTGGGTGACTCTAGTGTTAGCATGTGCTAATTTTTAGCATGTGCAAAAAAAACACTAGTGCACCTTAGTAAACAGGGCCCATACTGTGTACCATCAAAATACTTTATTCGTAGGGGGTATTAATTTACATCTAGAAAATAGACAGGATACTAATTCAAATGACTTGTTGGAATTCTTGGAGTCTTTAGGTTTTAGATGGCCTGATATTTAATGCTCATACAATAAGGGTCATTTGTTGGGTACTCTTGCAATATCAAACTTAGGGCGTCTTTTACTAAGGCGCGCTCACGTTTTTGGTGTGCGCTAAAATTGTGGGTGCACTAAATGTTAGAGATGCCCATAGGAATGCATTGGCATCTCTAAAGTTTAACGCGCCCACAATTTTAGTGCACGCCAAAAACGTGAGCACGCCTTAGTAAAAGACCCTTTTAAACTCTAATGTTCCTTTTTGTGGTCTTAATTGTACATATATGCAGATGACATTACTTTGTTACTATTGACCTCTAGTGATTGGTCTTCCACTTTGAATAGCTTGACCGGTTGTGTTGGATTAATCAATCATTGAATTATTAATAATCACCTGAAACTAAACCATGAGAAAACAAAATTAAAGTATATAGTATCCAGGGCCGGCTTAACCATTGGAGCAGGCGAGGCTCTGACCCAGGGCGCTGACAATTAAGAGTGCCAAAGTACCCAGCCTCTGACCTCAACTGGACTACAAATTAAGCCTCCTCCTCCCCCACCCCACCCCCTGTCTAATATCTCCCCTTTTGTCTTCCTCCTCCCTGGGGGTCTGGCACGGCTCCTTCACCTCTCTCACTTCCCCATGGCCCTGTAAAGTTTGCATCTGTTGCCAGTGGCAGAAGCATCATAACAGGCTCAGCTCCTGGGTCTTCCCTCTGCCACATCCTGCCTCCTCTGGTGCAATTTCCTGTAGGTGGGACATGGCAGAGGGAAGACCCCGGGGGCTGACTGAAGGCAGCATGTCATGATGCTGCTGCTGCCAGCAATAGATGTAAATTTTACTGGACCACGAGGGAGGGGGAGAGGTGAGGGAGAAGTGCCAGACTCGCAGGGAGGGAGGGAAAAAGAGACTGGACTGGGGGGGGAGAAAGATGCCAAACTCATAGGGGTGGGGGACGAAGGGGGCACCAGAAGCAATGCAATCGGGGGGAGGGGCACCGACAAAGTAAGTTGGCTCAGGGTGCCATTATCCCTTCAACCAGCCTTGATAGTATCCTCCATACAACAAAACATAAATTGTAGATTGAACATTATATTCCAATCAAGGAATTCTTGTCAGATTCTGAAACCTTAACTAGTTTAGTAGGCAGATAACTGACAATATACTACTACTAATGATCATTTCTAAAGTGCTACTAGAGATACACAGTGCTGTACACTAAGGCTAAATTCTATATATGGCACCTAAAAAAATCAACTAAAAAAAAGCGCTATTCTATAAGCCGTACTTAAAGTTAGGCACGGTTTATAGAATAGTACTTATGTGCCTAATTTAAGCACAACCATTTACACCAAAACATGGTGCAATTGTATGTACCTACATTAGGTGCATATCCCCACTATTCTACAACATGCATTAATTATAGGAACATCCTCATTATGCCCATGATCCTCCTGCCAATATCTAATTAGTGCCAATAATTGCTTGTTAAAAAGCCAATTATAGGCAATAATTGGCTCATTATTCAATTAAACTGTGTGGGCAAATTGGGCATGCACCCAAATTTACATGCACAATTTTTGACAACTTTTATAGAATTAAGGAGTAAACACTTAAGAGACAGTTCCTGCTCGACAGAGCTTACAATCTATTCAAGACAGACAAACAGGACAAAAATGAGATTAGGGAGTTACTTTTATTATAGGAGTGATTAATACAACATGGGTATTGAACAGCCTCAGAGACATTATTCACAGCTGAAGAGGGACTTATGTGGTCTCAATAGTTCATACTCTAGAAGTAACTAGATAGGAACAAACACAGACCCTCACAGGGCAACACTTGCACCCATTCAAAAAAAAAGAAAACAGAGGAAACCAGGAAGTTACAACAAAGGATCACAAAACACCACACTCCAATGATATTGACAAGCACCTAACAGTTTCTCTCCTTTTTTTTTTTGTTACATTTGTACCCTGTGCTTTCCCACTCATGGCAGGCTCAATGTGGCAATGGAGGGTTAAGTGACTTGCCCAGCGTTACAAGGAGCTGCCTGTGGTGGGAATTGAACTCAGTTCCTCAGGACCAAAGTCCACCACCCTAACCACTAGGCCACTCCTCCATGTTATGGGCTGGTTACTGTACAGCGAGTCTCCTTCTCAGCACCAATCCTGTTAGCATCTTCAAAGTTGCCTTTAATCTACTCCTGCTGGTGGCAGATATCAGGTGTCAGGATCAGAAAAGCTTGCACACAAAGTTAGTGTGCACGCTTCAGTCCATCAAGCTCCATCTCTGGCCGTCTTCATATCTAAGCTAAAAGCCCACCTTTTTGATGCTGCTTTTAACTCTTAACCTTTACTCATTTGTTCAGTACACTTATTTTATCATCCCCACCTTAGTAATTCCCTTATCTCTTATTTGTCCTGTTTGTCTGTCTTAATTAGATTGTAAGCTCTGTCGAGCAGGGACTGTCTCTTCATGTCCAAGTGTAAAGCGGTGCGTACGTCTAGTAGCGCTTTAGAAATAATAAATAGTAGTAGTATGTGTACAGGGGAAAACTATATATACTCTGGCCAACATTTTGCCTGTAGGAGGCAGGACGGCTAAGATGCTGTTTCTGGTGACCAGCATTGAATATCCATTTTTTTTTTTTGGCCAGTTTAAACCTAACTGGACAACTCAATGTTCAGTGCTGGCCAGGTAAGTTTAAAGAAGCCAAAGATTTAGGTTTAAAGAAGCCAGCTATTTAGGAGGTCCTATTTGGGTAAACTTACCCAGCCATGAGCTGAATATTCACGGCTAGCCAGTTATATCACCTGAAATAGCCATTTAGTGCGCTAAGCAGTAATATTCAGCAGAGATAACTGGCTATCTCGCGCTGAATAACTAAGCCGGTTAAGAACTATTTAACCAGCCAGGAGACATTCCTGGTTGGTAAAATAGGGCTTAATATCAGCCAGTCATGGTTCATTTACAGACTTTTTCCAGATTTTCAGACCTTTTTTGATTCATTTCAGACATTTGCTTTAAAAAAATGCACATTAGAATTTGGTGTGTACCACTTGGTTGCACGTGCATTAATTTGATTTTGCATACATTCAATTTATGGTGTGCTAACAAATCAAAATGCATGCTGCCAAGTGCACATTACTATACAAAGATGTGCTAATTTATTGTGCTACTACTACTACTACTTATCATTTCTATAGCGCTACATGGCATACGCAGCACTGTACACCAAACACAAAAGTCAGTCCCTGCTCAAAGAGCTTACAATCTAGAAAGACAGGTAAACAGACAGAACAATTAAGGGTAAGGGAATAAAGAGGTGAGGATAAAGGACAGGGCAAGTAAGTTAGGAGTCAAAAGCAGCGGTAAAGAGGTGGGTTTTGAGTCTGGACTTGAAAACGGCCACAGACAGCCAACAAACTTCCCTGGGTTTCCTAAAACCTGTAGCTGTGTTGATTAGTGAACTGCATGTAACAGTGACCTATAAACTAGCAAAGAAAAACCTGTTAAACTGCACAGCTTCAGTGCATCAGCCCTTAAATATATTAACCATTATGAAGGAAAATTACAGCACACCTCTTAGATTTCTAGGACATAATAACCGACTCCATTATAGAAATAGCTTTTTGTCATTCATCTGTGTTATAGGTGGAGTATTTACCAATGCTTTGATTGCTTTCTATCAAGTAATTCTTGAATGCTGAAAGGTTTGCACCTCTTTGAATTTTCAAACTCTGTGGCACTTATGGACAACAGAGAAACAACATTCTCAACTTCCTGTTTGTCCCCTAAGAAACCAGTAAATGAACAAATGAAAAGAGCGCTTGCAAGGTTTGGTTTCCAGGGAAACAGGATAAGGTCCATTGTTATTCAGCCAATGCTGGTACTGACTATGCCTAGTAAAATAATTTTTCATTAACCCTAGAATTACCTTAATCTCACATACACATTGATACTTCTTTCTCTTCAAATAGCATTGAAGAAGCCAATAATTTATCATACACTGTTCTTCTTCCCTCTTACCTACATTTCCTTCATAGCTATTTGAACCCTATAAGGATTTAAAAATCAGATGTTCATACAAAGCAGATTTGAACTTTACCCCTGATTTCTGTAGGTCCTTGAATAGGATGCTGTTAAACGTTGTAGCAAGGCTGCATTTGAAATTGGTATTGAGTATTGGGCTCACCCAGTGACATATAGATATAGATATTTATTGATGTGGTATGATGCATATTTGTATAAAGTTACATCTATTTTTTTTATGTGTGCATCTTCTGGAATCAGTGGCAAATAAAGCATTTGTAAATATTTCAGCATATGCAGTGCACAGATATTCTGTGCAATATAAGAGACATGAGCAATCACTTCTCAGTGTTGTAGTAGTTTCTAAATGTTGCAAATCAGTACAGTAGGGGAAGGATTTTACTTATTCCCAGTCCAGCTATTTAATGCACTAGAGATATTGTAGTCATTTCTGAGTGCTAATAGGATCAAGACACACTGCGGATCTGTCCATCAGTATATAAAGGGGATAGAAGATAAGAGTCAAGAAATGTCAAGTTACAGTGGTGATTTAGTTGTATTTCTAGCAGTAGGACAAAAAGCTGTAATCCCACAACACAGTAAAACTGGTTTTAAAGCCCTGAATAAGGCTTTGCTCCAGAAGGGTTAAGCCGAGGGTTTCAAGTCAATATCTTGATTCATCTCTACCTTGGCCCATGCTCTGAATTTTACAACTTGTTCACTTGCTAGATGTTTCCTGATGTAGCATTTCAGCACAATGGATATAATGCTTAGTCTTATTTATATTGTTTTAAACTGCTACAAGATAGCTCTTCTCAGATATGTAGCATACTGATAACTGTGCAGTAATTTAGCAGAGCTAATGCAGTCATGTCTCACCACTGTACATTCCAGAAGCAAAGCGATATCTATTGGTACAGTGAGTCTGTGGATGTTGCTTAGTTTATGGAAGTAATCTCAATTTATGTGTAGTACACAATGAAAGTTCTGGAATGATATAATCCTACCAAGATGGAAATATATATCTAACTACTAGAGTAGATTAGATGCAGTGTTTTAGAAACTGTAATGGAGGCATGTTTTCATTTACAAGATCTCAAACAGTACCTCCTAGTGAAGATAATGCAGTAACGTTTACTCTTCCTTTTTAGCTGTGCATAGGAACATTTTTAATTTCTTTTTCAGATCAAATCGTCCATTTGGTTCATTTTGGATATGGAATGATGTATTTTATTTGTGTCCATGAACGTCAGTGGGCAAGCAATTTTATATACTCTTAACAGTGACATTTCCCATCCATTTCAATTAAGCTTGCTTAAAACATACAGCAATCATCTGTAATAGAGGCAGCAGTACTACAAGACATCAAGAGTAGCCAGGGCCATTGCTAAGAAGGGGGTCTCCTGATCCCCTCTCCTTCCTGTCCCTCCCCACCCACCACTACCACCATTCATAAAGCAAAACACAGATATATCATCACTAAATACAGAACAAGGGATCAAAAAGACACAGAAATACTGCACAGTACTGCAACACTGGAGAAATAAAAACAGAAATGCACTTTCTTTTGTACTGAACACAACACAAATACACCTGTGATGCACATATCCCAAAGCTAACATATTCCAGTTAATAAATTCAAAGTAAAACATTTTTTCTATCTTTGGTGTCTAGGTAATTTATTTTTCTATCATATTGGTCCCAGTTTCTCTTTTCTGCTTTCCTGTTTGTCTTCTGCTAATTTTCTTTCCAGTGGCTGTTGTACATTTATCATTTCTCCTGTCTTATCTTGTTCTTTTTCCTTACTACACCTGTCTCTAGCATATTGATCTTTTTCTTTCAGTTCTTTCCTTACTTTTATTTTTAATTTCTGTTTCTCTGTCCACTCAAATTTCACTCTCTTTCTCACCATTCTCCTTGTTTTTATTTTTCAGCTACCTATACATTTTCACCTTATTTTTTCATGCCATAGTGCTCCCATTTTTTATCTCATTCCTTCACCTGCCTCCTATTCCCTTCCATCTTTTATCTACTCTTCATTACCACATTTCTACCCTCTGTATTTACTTTCCTTCTCTCACTCATCTCTTTGCTGTATCCCCAGCCTCTCCCACATGGTTCCACCATCTCCTGTATCTCTGCTTCCTCTTCATCTCTCTATTCTTGGACCCCAGCATCTCCTCTCCCTCCCCCTTCCTCCGCCTTTGTAGCCTGACATCTCCCTGCCCCTTTCCCTCCACAATCTAGAATTTTTCTGTCCCACCCCTACCCAAGGTCCAACATCTCTCCTCCTCTCTCTCCTCTCCTTCCATCTATCCCCAGGTCCAACATCTCTGTCTTCATTCCCAAATGCCCTCCCATCCAGCATCTCTCCTTTCCTTCCCTCCGCCCCATGCTCCAACATCTCCACTTCTCTATTCCCTTTTTCCATCCCATTGTCCACATCTCTCTCTCTCTCTCTCTCTCTCTCTCTCTCTCTCTCTCTCTCTCTCTCTCTCTCTCTCCCTATCCTTTCTGTTCCCATGCCCAATATTTCTTCCTCTAGTCACCTCTCCCCACCTCTGGTCTATATTTCCCTCTCTCTCTCTCTCTCTGTCTCTCTCTTTCTCTCTTTCCCCCCTCCCACCCCTCTGTTCTACCTTAAAACATATCTTCCCCTTCTCTCCACCCCAGTCCAAAATCTCCCTTCCTCTCTCCTTCCCAAACCTTTCCATGTCTACCTGAAAATGCATTTCTCTTCACAGGCCTCACCTGTGTGGTAGCAATTCTGATACATTACCTGTGACCATTCTAGAACTTTCTCTTTGCTACATTCTCTCCAGCTGGAAACAAGAAGTTGCAACAAAAGTGGCAGGATGCAGCATAGGGAAAGACCTGGGGCAGCTTCAGGCAGTGTTTCAGAATCGCTGCTGTGCCAGTGACCCCTGTGAAGAAAGAAATGCATTTTAAGGTAGACCAAAAAGGGGCAGGAGGGAGAGAGGGGAAGAGATGTCAGACTACTGGCATGAAGGTCCAAAGACAATAAAAGATGGCAAAGCAGCACTAGCATTGGCTGGAAGACCCCAAGGTAGTGAGAGAGAGGCAGAGCAGCATCAATATTAAGAGGAAGACCAAAAGTTAATGATGAAAAAAACTTTGGACATTGATGTTGAGTGGGTGAATGGGAATTACCTCTCCAAAATTTGGCCATTGGAAATCAGTGGGCAGGTCAGCATTAGAGGCAGCATTAAGACCCAATTTCTTTTGAGGTAATTGGGTATACAAAATGTGTCCACCTAGGAGAATATGTTCTCCTAGAGGGTAGTTGGTAATTGGGGGTCTAGGAGGTACAACATTTTGCATCTGTACTGTGGAGGGAAGAAGACCTAAGATATTCCAGAAAGGGTTAAGATGCACCAACAACAGTATAATGGAGATCCATATCAACAAGAAAGGTGCAAAACAGGATGAGGAGAAAAACTGGCATCTGTGTAGAAGGACACTATTCACAAACAATGGGAAGCTGCAGCAGAACTATATACCACAAATCTCCTCAGTAATATCAGCACGAGACAGCATAAAAAGTAAAACCTGTCCTCCAAGTATAAACTGAAGCATGCCTACAACCACTCTCTTAAAAAGAATGGATAATGTTCCTTTCAAACTTCTCCCAATGCTCTGGTCCAAAGATGAAGCAAAGGTGACAGAACTGAAAATGAACCAAAACAAAGGTAATTTCTGTGTGGTTGTGCACATCCCTATTTGATGACAGTTCTAATAATAAGCATATATGCAGTTTGATCAGGCAGGGATATTAGACTTATGGGGTCATCTGTATATGGGTCTGAGAGCAGCTCAGCTGTAACTTTATGGCAAGGGAGATTGAGAGCTATGAAGGAAATGGATGTTTCAAGCCAGGTGGTAATACCCACAGTTAAGGAAGAGGACTTTCTTGTAGAGAAGCTGGGGAGGCCAAGATCCATCTAGAATTAAAGATGACCACATTCCTAATAATAGAAGTGAATGGGACCAGGAATTGAAACTTTAAAGGACGATCAATCTGAGAGATTATTCTAAAAAAGGATCTGTAACCTCTCTCATTAGAACTATCCTATAGTGGATCTTCATTGCCTACTACTACTACTACTACTACTTAACATTTCTAGAGCGCTACTAGGGTTACGCAGCGCTGTCAAATTAATAACTAAGGACGGTCCCTGCTCTGAAGAGCTTACAATCTAAAGGACAAAATGTCAAGTTGGGTAGTCTAGATTTCCTGAGTAGAGGTGTTGTGATTAGGTGCCGAAAGCGACATTGAAGAGGTGGGTTTTGAGCAATGATTTGAAGATGGGTAGGGAGGGGGCCTGACGTATGGGCTCAGGGAGTTTGTTCCAAGCATGGGGTGAGGCGAGGCATAAAGGGCGGAGCCTAGAGTTGGCAGTGGTGGAGAAGGGTACTGAAAGGAGGGATTTGTCTTGAGAGCGGAGGTTATGGGTAGAGACGTAAGGGGAGATGAGGGTAGAGAGGTAAGGAGGGGCTGCAGATCGAGTGCATTTGTAGGTTAGTAGGAGAAGCTTGAACTGTATGCGGTATCTGATCGGAAGCCAGTGAAGTGACTTGAGGAGAGGGGTGATATGAGTATATCGGTCAAGGCGGAAGATGAGACGTGCAGCAGAGTTCTGGATGGACTGAAGGGGGGATAGGTGGCTAAGTGGGAGGCCAGTGAGGAGTAGGTTGCAGTAGTCAAGGCAAGAGGTAATGAGAGAGTGGATGAGAGTTCGGGTGGTGTGCTCAGAGAGGAAGGGGCGAATTTTGCTAATGTTGTAGAGGAAGGCTAATGCCTCCATAAGGCCCACAGAACAAAGGCAGTAGACAAAGGTTTGTGAAAGAAAGGTATGCTGAGGTGGGTGCTTGCAAAAATCTGTGAGAGCGCACAGTGCTCACAAAACTGTCTATTGTTTTATCATCTATAGATTATTCTAATGGTATATACTAGTAAGTAAGTGACTGATGGCAGATAAAGACCTACGGTTCATCCAGTCTGCCCAACAAGATAAACTCATTTTACTTGATATGTGATACTTTATATATATACCTGACTTTGATTTGTCCTTGCCATTCTCAGGGCACAGACAATAAAAGTCTGCCCAACACTCTTCTTGTACTAAAAGTTCTGAAGCTAACATTGAAGCACCTTAAAATTTACACTCCAGCCCATCCCTATCTATTCAGTCCCGATCAGGGCATAGACCGTTGAAGTCTGCTGAGCATCGGTTTTGCTTCCCAATTACCAGCGTCACCACCCAATCTCTGCTAAGATTCCGTGGATCCATTCCTTCTAAACAGGATTCCTTTGTGTTTAGCCCACTCATGCTTGAATTCCATTACTGTTTTCATCTCCACCACCTCCCACGGGAGGGCATTCCACATATCCACCGCTCTCTCCTTGAAAAAATATTTCCTGACATTACTCCTGAGTCTGCCCCCCTTCAACCTCAATTCATATCCTCTAGTTCTACCGCCTTCCCATCGACAGAAAAGGTTTGTTTGCAGATTAATACCTGTCTGCTATCTGCGCATTTAATTTCAAAATTACAACTTTTGAAGAATACCGCTGCTAAGAAACAATTTGATCATGCTACCCTTGTTTGGTTAGACTTCATTGGCTTCCTATTGATGCACGTACTTCTTTTAAATTAGCCTGTCGGGTTTATAAAATGTTTGATGGTTCTTGTCCTAAGTCAGTGGTTTCCAAATTTAGTCCCAGAGGCACCCCAGCCAGTCAGGTTTTCAGGATTCCCACAATAAATATTCATGAGAGGGATTTACATGCACAGCCTCCACTGCATGCAAATCTCTTTCATAAATATTCAAACTGACTGGCTGGGGTGCCTCCAGGACCAGGTTTGGGAACCACTGTCTTAAGTATTTGATCACACTTTTCTCTTTTTCTATGGCCTCTACTTTCTCTAGAGCAGGCAACCATTGTCTTTTATGTTTTCCATCATTTTCTGATGTTAAGTATAAAAAAAAAAAAAAAAAAATCAGGCCGTTCAGGTCTAGAATTATTTGCCCATTCAGTGAGAATATCTCCTACTTACCATTCTTTTCAAAAGAATTTGAAGACTATTTATTTCAGAAATATTACTTGTAATTTCTCTGTCTGTTTTCACATTTATGTTTGGAATCCGTTTTGAACCATATTTTGGGAGATAGTGGAATACAAGTACCATGTCATATCATATCATAACTGAAATAATATAACAATTATTGCAATGTTTGAGACTGAGATGGAGGAAATGTAGCATTCCATGACAATTTTAGCTGGAGAACACTGGTAATTAGAAAATAAATGAGAGTCTGGGGACTGTCTCTCTCTGTGCTAGGAGAGACTGCGCTAGAGAAAAGCACAGCATGGGAAGGTCTGTCCTTTTCAGCTAACCTCTGTTCCATATTTCAATCCAAAATAAAACAGCCCAAGTGTACAAAATGCTTATTCCCAATAAATAATTAAAAAAACTAATACAGGAGACCAGTGATTGACAAGTAGGACTGAACATTTTCCAGTGTACATCCCTACTAAATATGTCCCAGTGTACTTTTTAAAATTAAAATAGTAAACTATTCAGGCAGACTTAGGACTCAGGAGCTCAAATATGATGTTTTTCTGTGACTATTACTCAAGTCACATCATCTCAATCTTACTCAGTTCAGCCAGTAACAGTAATAAATTGCTTCTTCTCACCCTCATTTCCTTAGCAGTGAGCCAACAGATTAGGCCCCAAATGAGAAAGTATCCGCCAGTGACACAGACCGTCTTTAGCTGTTTTTAAGTCCAAACTCCTTTGACTCCTAACTCACTTGCCCTGTCCTTTATGCTCACCTCTTTATTCCCTTACCCTTAATTGTTCTGTCTGTCTACCTGTATTATCTAGATTGTAAACTCTTTGAGCAGGGACTGTCTTTTGTGTATGGTGTACAGCGCTGCGTATGCCTTGTAGCGCTATAGAAATGATAAGTAGTAGTAGTAGCATGCACTGTTTCCCTCTTCAGTCACACACATGCACATGCATGGAATCTCACTCCCCCTTCAGATGCAAGCATCTACACCCTCATTTTTCAGACTTACACACATGTGCAGGCATGCACTCTCACTCTTCAGAAACAAACAGCATGTGCACACATTCTTTCACTTTTTACATGGACTATCTCTCCCTATGCAGTTAAATCTATTCAAAATCAAGTATTGTTTAGGAAGGTGTTGTAGACATTTTTATTTTAAAAATATTTTACTTGAAATCTTATGACATAACACAGTTAATGTAACTTTGGTATCTTTCTGTGTTATCCACATTGAACCTCATGTGGAGTATAAGAGCAGTTGCTTGCTTGTATGTATGTATGTATTATATCCCCCACATCCCTCCTTTCCTCTAGGGTATATATATTGAGGTCTTCAACTCTTTTCTCATACATGTTTTGGTATAACCCCCATATCATTTTTGTCACCTTCCTCTGAACCACCTCAAGTGTTTTGATGTCCTTAGCAAGATACATGCATAACATTTCCTTATAAAATTACCCCTCATGTAAAAGTACATATAAGAGTGGAGGAGTAGCCTAGTGGTAGTGCAACAGACTTTGATCCTGGGGAACTGGGTTCAAATCCCACTTCAGCTCCTTGTGACTCTGGGCAAGTCACTTAACCTTCCACTGTCCTAGGAACAAGTACCTGCATATACTATGTAAGCCACTTTGAATGTAGCTGCAAAAATCACAGAAAAGCAGTATATCAGGTCCTATTCACTTTCCCTTTCTATATATCATGCCTAAAAAATAGGTACCAAAATGAAATATGCCTAGCCATATTCTATAAAGTATGCCTAAATTTAGGAGTACTTTATAGAATAAGCCTAAATTTCAGCACAGTTTATAGAATATGCCAAGTGCCTGTCCACATGACTAGTAAAGCTTGGTGTAAACGTCAGTGCCTTAGGCACAGACAGGGTGTATACTATATCAACATGCATAGATCTTAAAAATGCCCATGACCCACCCATTCCACACCTGTGGTCATGCCCCCTTTTCAACTATGCGACTTAGAATTTCCACGCATCACGTTATAGAATATGCTTAGACAGTGCTGCATGTAAATTCTAATTAATGCTAATTAGTGTCAAAAATTGCTTAAGTGGCAATTATTAGCGCTGATTGGCTTGCTAAGTAGTTAAGTTGCACACACAAATCCAGAATACAACCGGATTTGCATGTACAATGTAAGTCATATAGAATCTTGGGGATAGGACTTAATTCTATTAGCACATCTAAAAAATTGGCTCCAAAATGAAATACACCTAGGCATATTCTATAAAATATGCCTAAATTTAGGCACACTTTATACAGTAAGCCTAAATTTCCACACAGTTTATAGAATATTCTGAGTGCTCATCTGCATGAGCAAATTTAATAGCGGGCAGTTTCGCCAGGTAAAATTTGGTGTGAATTCTGATGCCTAAATTAGGTGCAGACTGGGTATATTTAATAGTAATGTGCATAGATTTTAAAACTGCCCATGACCAGTCAATTCCACGCCCATAGCAATGCCCCTTTTTCAACTACGCAACTTAGAATTTACGCACATCACGTTATATAATACACTTCATTCTGTGCGTAAATTCTAATTAATGCCAATTAATGTCAATAATTGCTTGTTAAGTGGCAATAAGCAGCGCTGATTGGCTTGTTAGGTAATTAAGTTGCATGTGCAAATCCAGAATACGACTGGATTTGCGCATGCAACTTAAGTCACGCTATATAGAATCTGCAGATAATGACCAGAATGTGTGTATTTTTACATAACTTGAGTTCAGGTGGAGCATGGGCAGAGTTGCTATTGATGTGTATGTTTTATAAAATAGTTGCATTTGCATGTAATTTAAGCATGAACATTCATGCTGCTGAGCAGGCATAAATATCCACAGCTTCATTTCAGCCATGATTTCTGCAGTTTTGTTGGGGCAATTTTATAAAGACTCATAGATGCTTATGTGCCAGGCACTTTCTTGTCCTCTCAACCTAGGCAACTTGTTATGAAATTACCTTTATAATAGATATTAAGGAAGCAATTTTCAAATTCCTCACTAGGAGCAAAGGGCCTGATATTCTGGAAATGTTGAGCTCCTAAATTAGGTTCCTAAATTTCTGCCCTATTTTCAGCCAAATTTAGGAGAATAAGTTTTCAGTTTGGAAATTCATTTTAATTTTAGGAGCTTAAAAATTCTGCTTATAAATTTAGGCTTGCCATTTGTTTGCCTAGGTTTAACAGCCTAGGGGCCCCTTTACTTCAGCGTGCTGTTCACCGCCGCTGCCTTGATTTTCTTTCCTCACATGCTATTCTTGACCCACTACAATCTGGTTTTCGCCCTCTCCACTCAACCGAAACTGCGCTTACTAAAGTCTCCAATGACCTATTACTGGCTAAATCCAGAGGTCAATATTCCATCCTCATTCTTCTTGATCTTTCCGCTGCTTTTGACACTATCGATCACAGCATACTTCTCGATACCCTGTCCTCACTTGGATTCCAGGGCTCTGTCCTTTCCTGGTTCCTGGTTCTCTTCCTACCGTTAGTGTTCACTCTGGTGGATCCTCTTCTATTTCTATCCCTCTGCCTGTCGGCGTACCTCAGGGTTCTGTTCTTGGTCCCCTCCTCTTTTCTATCTACACTTCTTCCCTTGGTTCATTAATCTCATCCCATGGCTTTTCCTACCATCTCTATGCTGATGACTCCCAAATCTACCTTTCTACCCCTGATATCTCACCTTGCATCCAAACCAAAGTTTCAGCGTGCTTGTCTGACATTGCTGTCTGGATGTCTCAACGCCACCTGAAATTAAATATGACCAAAACCGAGCTTCTCATTTTCCCCCCCAAACCCACCTCCCCGCTCCCCCCGTTTTCTATTTCTGTTGATGGCTCTCTCATTCTCCCTGTCTCCTCAGCTCGAAACCTTGGGGTCATCTTTGACTCTTCTCTCTCCTTCTCTGCTCATATCCAGCAGATTACCAAGACCTGTCGTTTCTTTCTTTACAACATCCGTAAAATCCGCCCCTTTCTTTCCGAGCACTCTACCAAAACCCTCATCCACACCCTTGTCACCTCTCGTTTAGACTACTGCAATCTGCTTCTTGCTGGCCTCCCACTTAGTCACCTCTCCCCTCTCCAGTCGGTTCAAAACTCTGCTGCCCATCTCGTCTTCCACCTGGGTCGCTTTACTCATACTACCCCTCTCCTCAAGACCCTTCACTGGCTCCCTATCCGTTTTTGCATCCTGTTCAAACTTCTTCTACTAACCTATAAATGTACTCACTCTGCTGCTCCCCAGTATCTCTCCACACTCGTCCTTCCCTACACCCCTTCCCTTGCACTCCGCTCCATGGATAAATCCTTCTTATCTGTTCCCTTCTCCACTACTGCCAACTCCAGACTTCGCGCCTTCTGTCTCGCTGCACCCTACGCCTGGAATAAACTTCCTGAGCCCCTACGTCTTGCCCCATCCTTGGCCACCTTTAAATCTAGACTGAAAGCCCACCTCTTTAACATTGCTTTTGACTCATAACCACTTGTAACCACTCGCCTCCACCTACCCTCCTCTCTTCCTTCCCGTTCACATTAATTGATTTGATTTGCTTACTTTATTTATTTTTTGTCTATTAGATTGTAAGCTCTTTGAGCAGGGACTGTCTTTCTTCTATGTTTGTGCAGCGCTGCGTATGCCTTGTAGCGCTATAGAAATGCTAAATAGTAGTAGTAGTGGCATGTTAGGCTCTACGTGTGTGCAGCGCACACCAAAATGAAACTACTGCCAGGCTACCGCATTCCCCTGGTGATAATTTCAGATTTGCTATGCGCCCAAAATGCCTGGATGATTTATTTATTTCCTCCCATGTGCGGTATTTCCAGCAGTAATCGGCAGTTGGCGCTCGCTGACCTGTCACCGTGTGTGTAGCGTGTGAGCCCTTACTGTTAGATCAATGGGTGGCATTAAGAGCTCATGCCAGTTTTAGGCACGTGCTGATTTCAGTTTTACTGCATGCCCTTTTCCTATCCCATTAAAAAAAGCCCTTTTTTGCAGACACGGTAAAAACTGGCCCGACGTGCACCCAAAACACGTGCCTACATTACCGCAGGCCATTTATTTTTTACTGTGGCTTAGTAAAAGGACCCCATAGTGCTTTAAATCAGTACTAAACTCCTAGCTTCTTTTCCCCATCCTAAATCCACTCCGTTGCCACCCACTTTTTTATGTTCTAAATTTAAGTTTAGTGAAATTTTGAGTGAAAATTTATACACTCAGCCCTAGTCAAATTTTAAAGAGACTAACTTATGAACATAACACTCAAAGGGATCCTTTTACTAAGCTGTGGAAAACATGTCCTTAGCACACCCCTACATACACAAAGGCCATTTTACCATAACTGTAAAAATGTTTTTTTTTTTTATTAATAATGGCCATATGCTAATGCTGAATACTCAAAAATCAAAAAATGCCGAAGAGCAAAAATACACTATGAAACAAAAATTATTAAATTTGCTCTGAACATTAACCAAGGAAATTGCCTGTAAATGACTAATTAAAGAATAGAAACCTCAACTGTCGGGGACACCAACAAAGATGGCCTTCCCTTAAATGACTTTTATCACAGGTTTCTCAAAACCTCTGAAACAAGTCACAATAGAAAATGACTCCTACCCGGAGAAAAAACTATTGTAGCCAAAAAACAGAGGGATTCTATAGTAAAAAATACACTAGAGCAATATTCCATATGGTTAACGTTAAACCAATACTGGAAAAGGTATATAATAACTACAAGTGCACAGAAAAGACTACTTCTTATCTTCTCCACCCGGGTAGTCTCCGGAAATTGTGCATTCCAGCGAAGGTATCCATCCAGGTTAGCTCACAAAAGTAGAACAGCTCTAGCAGTGTATAAATCCCGGACAAAGGGCCCCCTTGTTTTGAATTGCCTCAGGAAGAATCCACCAAAGAAAGGTTTTTTGAAAGACTGGAAAAAACCTTTCTTTGGTGGATTCCTCTTGAGGCAGGTTTGAAACATATGCTAATGTTGCCATTCATATGTGTTAACAATCTATAGAGCTGAAGAGTATAGATGTTGGTAAATCTTATATTTAATGTTAATTTCCAAACAAAAAAGGAGGAAAAATACCACATACATCCCAGCTTGACAGCAAGTAATAAATTCTTTGTGATAGCATCCAATGGATTCCAATTTTATCATCAGTCTAGAGAAAAACCTCCTTTCTAAAATTTTTAATCCTAATTTGCTTTGTATATTGTGCACCTAAAATTTCTTTATCATGATGTATTCAATCATTAAGGGGCCTTTATACTAAGTTGCATAGATGCCTACGCATGCCCAACACACGCCAATTCAGAGATACCACTCGGCTACCATGTGGCCCATGCGGTAATTTCATTTTTTATGTATGTCCGCTATGCACACCAGAAAATATATTTTATTTTCTGGCGCACAGCAAAAATCAGCCAGTAACTCTGACTTGAGGTGCATAGGTGATTACCGCACAGTTAACTCGAGAGACCTTACCTCTAAGTCAATGGTAGCAGTAATTTCTCAGACCCAAAATGGACGCATGCCAATTTTTATTTTGCCAATAAATTAGGCAGTTTTTTTTATTAATCTTACTAGCAACCTTGTATTGCCTCTTCAAATGATTCGGTCCTAGATAGCCATTTCCCTCCACCTACTTCATCAAGTATTCACAGTATTCTTCACACTCTTTTTACAATTTTTTCAATTATTTTCAATTTGCCTCAGTGGTACTCATTGCCCAGTCATAATTTCTGTGGCAATTACTGTAGCACCCAAATCTTCATCGGCTATACGTATTATTTTATATATGATTTAAGCACTTATCTGTGTAGATATTCGGACTGGGGGTTCAAAGACGTCTGACATGCATGTTTCGCTGTTAAGCTGTATCAATGACTTCCCCTTATGCCATTTAGCACCAGCTCAGCTACATTACTTCCGGGATTCCCCCTTGACAGCGGGAATCCCGGAAGTAATGTAACTGAGCTGGCACTAAACGGCATAAGGGGGAAGTCCTTGATACAGCTTCACTGTTCCCTCTAAGCTGAGCAGAAGTCTTGCGCCTACAGTCCTGCCAGTGAGAGTTGCTGTTTCACTATCACATTTTCAATAGTGAGGGACTGGCAAGCTTTGCAGGAATCCAGTGAACCTGCCTGACCCTAGTGATTGAAAACGTAATATTGAAGTACTGCCCCCCTCTGGCAGCAATGCAGTTAGAGGACTCCGCTCAGCTTAGAGGGAATAGTGGTGCCCTTACCACCACCCATTTTGTAGGTGGTAAGGGCGCATGCACAATCCATGTGCTAAAACGTTAGCACACGTTAATGTAGATGCTCTAACTCATTAACACAAAATGCCACCTCTTGGCCTCCTGACACGCTCTCTCAAAAAATAGTTTTTAGCTTGCAGCTAGCACGCGCTTATTTGGCAGTTACATCAGAACGCCATTTTAAGCTGTGATGTGTGTGTTAGCCAGTTTAGTAAATGGGCCCCAAAATTAGGAGCATAAATCCTTTGAGTATCCAGCCCAAAATCTGTGGGTACGTTGTACCTGTTGACTCTGAGGCTTATTTTCGAAAGAGAAAAACGCCCAAATTCCGACCTAAATCGGGAGATGGACGTCTTTCTCTTGTGGGTGCCCAAATCGGTATAATCAAAAGCCGATTTTGGGCGTTTCAAAACTGCACTCCGTCGCGGGAACGCATAAAGTTGACGGGGGCGTGTCGGAGGCGTGGTGAAGGCGGGACTGAGGCGTGGTTATCGGCTGAGCAGAGATGTGCGTGCTCGGCCGATAATGGAAAAAAGAAAGGCGTTTTCAGAGAGAATTTAGGACACTTTTGTTGGACCCGTTTTTTTTTACGAACAGGTCCCAAAAAAGTGCCCTAAATGACCAGATGACCACCGGAGGGAACCGGGGATGACCTCCCCTGACTCCCCCAGTGGTCACTAACCCCCTCCCACAAAAAAAAAAACGAATGTTAAACACTTTTTTCCCAACTTGTAAGCCAGCCTCAAATGTCATCCCCAGCTCCATGACAGCAGTAAGCAGGTCCCCGAAGTAATTTTAGTTTAGTTAGTGCTGTGCGGGACCCATGCAGAGAGGAAAAATCGGAAGAAAAAAAAAAAACAAGCAAGTGCAGTCAGGGACTGTCTAAATTACCAGGATAGTAAAAGGGGGAATCGAACCAGCAACCTTCTGATTACAAGCTCAGTGCTCTAGCCAGTGCACCACTGATTAGATGTCCTTCCCTTTCCATTAAGTCCCTCCAAGTTTCTGTCAGCCAATCACCGCTGTTTAGCTGACACAGATGTCAGCTAAATGAGCTGTGATTGGCTGACAGAAACTTGGAGAGACTTAATGGAAAGGGAAAGACGTCTAATCATTGGTGCACTGGCTAGAGCACTGAGCTTGTAATCAAAAGGTTGCTGGTTCAATTCCCCCTTTTACTATCTTTTAATTTGGACGTCCCTGACTGCACTTGCTTGCTTGTTTTTTTTTTCTTCCGATTTTTCCTCTCTGCATGGGTCCCGCGCAGCACCAACTAAAGTAAAATTGCTCTGGGGACCTGCATACTACTGTCATGGAGCTAGGTATGATATTTGAGGCTGGCATAGAGGCATCTCAGGGGGACCAGTGCACTACGAATGCTGGCCCCTCCCATGACCAAATGCCTTGGATTTGGTCGTTTTTGAGCTGGGACGCTTCGGTTTCGATTATCGCTAAAAAACAAAAATGCCCAGCTCAAAAAACGCCCTAATCCAATGTATTTTCGAAAAAAAAAAGATGGACGTCCATTTTTTTCGAAAATACAGTTCGGCCCGCCCCTTCACAGACCCGTTCTCGGAGATGGACGTTTTTACAAATGGGCGTTCGTGTTCGATTATGCCCCTCTCTGTGTCTAATTATCAAAGGCAAAATGTGGGTGTATCTTTCCTTTGAAAATTATCTATGCAGTACCCACAGACCTTGCTTCTCCTTTTTCTGCGAGTGAAATGGCAATAGAAAATAATACACAGAGATTTGTAAATCCAGTCTGTGTACATTATTTCCCTTCCTCTCCCACTTCCCCCAAGCTAGAAGCATGCTTGTGGAACGCCTCCTCAGTATGGTAAAAATGTATGAGTGCAATCAAAGACCACACACTTATCCTGATAAAGGGAGCATAATTTTCTATCACTTTACCTGGGAAAATATCATTAGAACTTTTTCTCTAGGAATATACCAGGAGACTATTACCCTGTAAGACTAGTCATGGAAAATGGGATTGTGCAATAACACACAATGAAATATACAGTGCCCTCTCATAATTAGATACAGGTTTGCATAGTTAGCCCTGTAAAATATGCAAAGACTGCATTGAAATAAATGGTATGTCAGATCCCAGATTGCACCATGATAAAACTGCAGCTTTTTGAAAGATTAAAAAAAAACAAGATAAATAAATATAATTATATTCTATTTTTAGGCTTAAATACTACTTTTTTCTCTGACAACCCCCTTAGCTATCAATTCCTATGTCCAAACACTAGGAAATGTATATTTATAGTGTGTGATCATACAAGCGCTGAGCACGCTGAAGATGCACTTGTAGCTATTTCATGTGTTTTTATTTGAAATGATAAGCTGCTTTGTTTTTGAACATGTGGCTTTTTATAAATGATTCCATAAAGATTTGTTTTGTTTATAAAACGTAGAATGACGTTCCTTTCATATTCCCATATTTTCCCTAAGCATCATGTTTTTAGACCTCTAGAGAAGCAAAAAGGGGAGAGAGGGGTTGTTAATATTCGCAGGCTGTACCAGGTTGCTAGGCAACAGAGAAATGAACCTTCAAAGCAAGAAACTAGTAGGGAGGGGAGGAAAAATAATGAGATTTTGAGGTCCAGTCAGTCTCTCTGGTCAGATAAAGGGGTCAATGTGTAATCAGTTGTGGGGATTCAGCAGGTGAGGTGGAGTGGGGTGAGGATTAAACAATCCTTGCCTGGGTGCAATCACTAGAAGATTAACGACCTGAGTCATTGGATTAACAAGCAAACTGGAGACAAGGATGTAGTTAAAGCACCAACAAGTCTGAGCTCTGTCCAGGAAGGAATGCCATCTGAATCAAAAATTATCTCATTCGCAACATTTCTGCAGGTTCTGTCCTTCCAAGTTCCAATTCAGACTGTACAGGGATAATATCTCTGTCAGAGAACAACTATCATCAATTTCCATGGCTGACACAAAATTATGGAATTTCCATATATGTCGTCTTGTGTTTGCCAGCGACACTCAAGTTTAAACCAGCAACGTGAGGATCTGCACTGCTGGATTCCTTTCCTGGGAGCTATACAGCCTGGTCTGAAAATGGCTTCCCCAGATATTCATCCTTCAGTAGCTGCTAAATAGCTCTTTCACAAGATGCTGGTTGGTCGGCTCATGCTAGTCTCTAATTGGATGAACTGTACCACTAGCTGTTCCAAGGAGGTCTGTTGGGAAAATAGCTCAAGCTGCACCTGTCCTGTCTCTTTGCTCTCAAGTCTTCGCTCCTGAAACTCCTTGTTTGTCTGGATCTTGATCAAAGTTTACTTCCTATCTGCGTTATGCTTTTCTTTGTTTAACCCACCTTAGATTTGCTTCTTTGCTTTTGGTACTGATATAGTCCTCTGATCGTAATTCTGTCTTCTGTTTCAGACACCTGTAATCTTGCGCTACCACAGGAAATTGATCATGGCTTCTAATGAAAAACCTTTTCCAATTTGATGGACTTCCAGAAGACCTTGTTTCTGATCGGGGCTCTAAATTTAATTGAGATTCCAAGGGGAATGTATGGTCTTACTCCACATCACGCTAAACTTGCCCACAGCATACCTTCCTTAGTCCAAAAGACAGAAACAAGGGAAGGTGTTGTGCTAGGACAGTAAGCCAGCCTTTCAATCCCAGTTTTTCTAGTTAGAATTCAGAAGCCTCTACCAGCAGTATGTCAATGCATTTCAGCTATCTTATGTGGGTACCACCATTCCCTGGAGTCAGAGTTAGAGCCTGTGTATGTCTTTGCATCCAAATACATCAAAAAACAAATTTGAATTTGTAAAACAGAAATTCAACTACTTCAGGGTAAGGGGGAAAATGCATTAAATTGTATTCATTTATTTAATGTTAAATGCAAAATTGTTTTCCTGGTACCTTACCAGAGCACGATCCAAAATGATGTACCTGCTTAAAACAGACATAATAACAATCCAGGGTGTTGGGAGCTTGAGAACTATGATGCTGCTTTATTTTCAGTCCAGGAACGAATGTTCTCACTCCCTCACCAAAATCACTCCAGACTTCAGAAGTTTGATTTAAATGCAAACCAACTTTGCTGGAACTTCTGCAACCAGCAGTCAACATTTCAAACTCTTTCTATACACAGTTCTATTCAAGATTCAGTTGTGTTAATCTTGACCTCTCATCCTCCCTCTCCAGGTAATTCACAGCTGTGCATATTTACATCCCTCCTGTTTTTTACTCATCCTATCATGACAGTAATAAATCTAAGGCTGTTTCTAATGCTCCTGATTTCCAGTCCAGTTCTTGCAGGACAAACTTTTAAGCTGTCCCAGGGACGTAGCTACGGGCGGACCTGGGCAGGCCCAAGCCCATCCAATCTCGGCTCAGGCACGTCCACCCAAGCGTGGTTGCACATATCACTTTACCACCCAAGCATGGTTGTACACATCACTTTCGTACCGCATTGTCACTCCGGCGGTGGCCGCCCGCTCAACTGATCTCCAGTCCCACCCACCTACCTTTTAGGCAGAGCAGAGACAGACTAGTAACGACGGGCACGCACACACACAGTCGCACTGCAGGTCGCAGCTTGACCTCAGGTGCCCCATGCAGCCTTCCTTCGCTGCATTCTGTTGAGTTGAGTCATGTTTTGTTGTATATCCCCACCCGCGCGGTGCACTCAGCCTCGTTCTCGCTCGTCGTTGCTGGTCAAAATAGCTGCATGCACGCACCACGCTTACTGCTGCCAGGGGTTGACTAGTGCAAGGAAAGGTTGGAGATATGGATCAGCAAGCAGCTGCTCAGCACTGCAGGACCAGGTAATAAAATTTTAAATACGTATTTTTTTTAACATCATCATGTAAGTTTTTTAAACATGATCATGTAATTTTTTTAAAATTAAGCTAGCTGGGCAGTATTAAAATTTATTGTTGGGGAATTTCTGGGTGGAGTAAGCTTGTATATTTAATGGTTAAAATATACCTTTTTTGCCCTAGGCAGTGAAGAGCCCACCCCTACCCAGAAGCCCACCACTGTGACCAATCAGCATTTTGATTACTCTGGTAGTGGGATTCTGGATGGGCCATGGGGATAGACTCTTCACTGCCTAGGGCAAAAAAAAAGATGTATTTAATCATTAAATATATCTCTTTTGCCCCAGCCTAGGCAATGAGAAGCCCATCCCCACCCAATAAGTATGCAGGGCTGCTGTGGGCAGAATACTTAGAAATCCATCATCAAGTGCATTCTGAGGCATTATTTTGTAGTATCCCAAGAAACACTACTTATATATGTATAGTGCCCACCCATATTAGCTCTGGGCTGTCCTTCCAGCACTGCACCTCTCAGGGCTAAACTCCATCCTTGGACAGGCTTCCCCTGTCCCAATCCATCTTCCAGGCTGGACTCCCCATCTTCCAGGAAACTCACTCTCTTTCTCCATTGCCTCTTATGGGGCAGCAACATCTTTTATAATCAGCCTGTATTTATTTCTCATACTCCAGAATCCCCCAATACTCCCAAGGCTTCTGACAGGGGTACAGGCAACCAAAGACCCAATGCTGAGCTTCCTTCCACCCAGGGACATCCCAACTTTCCAACCCATTGGCAGGGATCTCCCTCCTTTCAGGCTCTCTGGAAAAGTCTATTGCTGCTGACTAAGTAATACCCATATCATGAGGTTTTACACTTAGAAAGAATTATAACATATGCAATACATGAATTACTGCATGTGCCCGGGGCTGCCTAGTGCACTCTGATCTCTGTCCCACTGTAGGGCATCTCACTGCCCTCCTTAACACCAGCCTCTGGTGTCTAGTATCACTCTCTCCCTTCCTCTCCCCCCCCCCCCCCCCCCGGTGGCAGATCCAACATGATCCTGTAGTCACCCTTCACCCTCCCCCCCCCCCCACAAGGCCAGCATCAGTCTGTAGCCCCCCCCCCTGCAATCCTCCAAAGGCTGTGTTTGGCCTCAAGCCTTTCCTCTGCCACATCCCCTTTCCTGTGATTTATTCCTGTGGGCAGGACTTGACAGAGGAAAGACCCTGGCATTACAGAATACACTTAGACAGTTCTGCACATAAATTCTAAGTAATGCCAATTACAATGGTGCTGATTGGCTTGTTAACTAATTAAGTTGTATGTGCAAAGCCAGAATGTGACTGGATTTGAACGTGCAACTTAAATCGTGCTATATAGAATCCAGGGGCTAACCGGTTAGTGCTGAATGTTGGCTTGTAATTAAATTGCCGCAAAAAAAAAAAAAAAAACTGAATCCTTACATTCAATGCCGGTTGCCAGAGACGGCCCAACATTGAAATATCCAGGATCAGCACCAGCAGCAGCAGCTAATCATGCTGCCTGTCGGAAGCTGAATAGCGGGGGTATTTCTATTACTATGTCAGATTTTCTATATAGGTCTGAAATGTGTTTGCTTTTCACAAAGCTTCTTTACTGGAGCTCAGAAGGGGTTTCCTCTTCTGCTTCCCCAACCCCCAATCCCCACTACTTTGGGAAAGATAGTGTTATAGGAGGTCCATCTTAATTTTTCTGTCTGGGACCCATTCAATATTAGTTATACCACTGCCCAGGATCCCAAAATCTAATGAAAGTAAACATTTACCCAGTTTTCAAAAGCACTTATTCAGATGGCAGCAGCTATTGTCTAGATAAGTGCTCTAGCCAGCACCATCCATGAATTTTCATCGACACAATTTGGATGTTGCTACTGAAAACTCTTACAGGCTCGATCTCTGCAGGATATACACTAGTATTCCATAAAGAGAAATAGGTGCCTTCCATCCCATTTAACCTAGATGTCCTTGTTATTAAGTTTGGATTCTTTGTCTTTTATACGACCTGTTGGTTTTGTTTACTGCTCTGTTATACTTCATATAATCTTATTTGGTCATTTGCATTGCGATTTGTATGGTGTGCATACTCTTGGATTTAATAAAGATACTTAAAAGAAATGACCCTTATACAGTCCAGGGAGCCACTTAATCAACTACTGATAATTTTCTGTATTTGCCAACTGCGATAGCCATACAGAGATAGCTAGTTTAAATCTAGCAGCTAAATTTAACAATCTAACATCAAATCCTGACTATGAATAGGAAGACCTTTTGAAAATTGTGATTCTTTTGGACAGAAACCAAATTGACACACAATTTTATTTCTATATCATCTTTTTTTTTTTTTTTACCAAGTATATAGGCATTATCTCCATGGTTTTCATAGAAAAATGCTTTTATACAATATTAAATAAAATAGCAGCTTTAATTGCTTTTACTTGGAGAGTAGAAGATATTAACCAATAACAGTGGAGAGAGACAGCACAGCACAGCACTCCTTTTATCTCCACTAATATACTCCATGCTACATTATCACAAAGCAGAGAATAAAAACATGATTTCAGAGGGTTTTTAAAGAC
Organism: Microcaecilia unicolor; assembly: GCF_901765095.1. Taxonomy (NCBI): domain Eukaryota; kingdom Metazoa; phylum Chordata; class Amphibia; order Gymnophiona; family Siphonopidae; genus Microcaecilia; species Microcaecilia unicolor. Next base: position 70,395,458 of record NC_044037.1, read on the forward strand.
AGGGGTTGCTCTTTCATACTTGTGGTACTTCTAAAACAAACAGCTGGCACAATATACATGTAGAAGCAGTGGCGTTCCTAGGGGGGCTGACACCCGGGGCAGATCGCCGATGCGCCCCACCCCCGGATGCAGCCCCCCCCCTGGATGCAGCACGACCCCCCCTGTGAAAGGACACCCCCGCAAAAGAACCCCCCGGGTGCACGCCGCTGGGGGGTGCCGCGCGCGCCTGTCCTTTGTTCCATGCTCCCTCTGCCCCGGAACAGGAAGTAACCTGTTCCGGGGCAGAGGGAGCATTGAACAAACGAAGGACAGGCACGTGTGGCACCCCCCAGCGACGTGCACCCGGGGCGGACCGCCCCCATCGCCCCCCCCCCCCTTGGTACGCCACTGTGTAGAGGAGAAGGGGATGGATGGATGGATGAAAAGGATGGTCGTGATGCTAATTGGGAGCTAGGCAACATTGGTATGGATTCACAGATGAAGTCCAAGTTTCCGTATTGACAAAACAATAGAGCTGGTCTGATATATCAGATATTTTTCAATAGATACATAAATGTTTGTAATTAAATCTGACCTAATTGTTTAAAACAACATCTATAAACTTGCTAGTACTATATGTTAGTGTATAGTGTCTGTTCTACCTCTCCCTTTGGAACTGATAAAATAAGATTTATCATAGACACACAATTGGAGAAATAGTATATATGTGTGTGTGTGTGTGTATGTGTGTGTGTGTGTGTGTGTGTGTGTGTGTGTGTATGTATGTGTGTGGAAGCTAAAGTGAATTAGATCTTGCTTTCATTTTAGAATCTTTCAATTGATCATTCAAACTTTACTGATAGTGCACTTAGTGTAAGTTGGATGCTAAGTATAGCCAGTTATCTTATCTGCTCATGGCAGTGGCATAGCCACAGGGGGACCTTGGGGGTTCCCCCACTTTAGGCTCATGCCCCCTCTAGAACTGCAATACCCCTTTTCCTTTGCTGACAGGGATGCCAAAGACCTGCCAGTCAAATAAATACAGTGCCTCCACTCTCCTCTTTCTCGGCTGCTTCCTTCCTGCAGTTTTCACCTGAGCATCGTTGGAGTTGAGTGCCTGCACGCCTGGAGGAGCTGAACGTTGACCCTGAAGATGCTATTTTTAGCGAAACATGACCATGTCGGGTCCAGGTTCCGTGGTGTATCAACTGTGTTTTGTGATATAACCCTATGAGGAAGAAGATTTACCAATAGAGCAACTGTGCTACTTATTTAACAGTGTTGACCCAGATGTATGCGGGTTGAAGATTTTTGTTCAGCTAGAGCTTATTGGCTCAAGGATATTCATTTTAAGAACAAATATTTACAGTGAAGTCCTAAGGAACGTAACACAGTGAGGAATCCAGCCTACAGTTGTATTGCCAGGACTGGGGCATTGTGAATTCAATGAAAGGACTGGTGTACTGACATGATTAATTAATGTTTATGTGATATATGAGGCACTGTTTAGTAAAAGCCAGAGCTCATTTGTATTGGGTAAATTTGTGTAAGATTTAAATGTTTGGTGTGTTAGTGGTTGTATGGCTATGAGTGGATGAGAATGTATGTGAAATTTTTTTTTTTAATTTGTAATCTAATGACATTGAGCTAATTTTTTTATAAACAAATAAAATTAAATGATTTTTGTATTTTCAACAGTTGTAGGTGTGTTATTATGGCATAAGTATAAAGGATCTCTGAGACAGAGGAAGGGATTGTAGAACTAAGCAGTTGCGTGCATGGGCAGACTGGATTGGCTGTATGGTCTCCATTTGCCATCATTTTCTCTGTTGTGTTGTTCTGTGTTCTCAAAGGGAATGATGATGGAAGCTTTTCTGTGAGGCTCAGGTGTCATTTCTCATCTGCCCTAGAATGGTTAAGAATCCAAATGCTGGCACAAGCTGGGCTTCTAGATTACCTGTCAGGAGAAAAAAATATCAGTACAGGAGAAAGGCTGTAAGAGTGACTGTGTCAATTGCAGTTTCCCTATTTTCTCCACCAACAAAAAATTTAACTGGGTGTAGACTTAGACAACATGGAATGATATGTAACTTGTAAGGAAGAGAGAAAAGAGTTCAGTTGGTTTTAAATACTAGCAAGGACACTATCCAGTCAATTACTGATTAGTGAACTGAGTAAGAATCCCTGAGGCAAAACTGAAGATACTACCCTTCCTGTATCCATTACTCTGATAGAGGTGCCCGTTCCTGAAGACAGGAGGGCTACTGAATACTGAACAGTTGTTGTTTTTTTAAATTCTATTACCATTACTATATTTCTAAAAGATGTATCAGTGACTCCATGCTAGTACAACCAATCACTGAACTACTGGTATATTACACCTCTGCTCTTTGCTGCATTGTATTTCTTAAAAAAAATGTTTTACAAATTCAATTTTGAAACCTTGTTATCTGTGGTTCAAATGGGAGAATTCCTTCTGATGCTATTTGTCTGTATCATGAGCTTAATTATAAAAGTCATCTCTTTCTCAAAGGGAATTCTTCCAGCTCCCAATTCACACAAAGCAAACAGAAGCATTAAATACTGTGGGGGTATAATATGCATTTTCTTCGATAGCATCATCCAGTGACTTTCCTTTACAAGATTTTTCCCCCTGCCTTTAATGATTGTGAACTCGCAGGCCTTAGTATGGGGGTAATTTCATAAGAAGTTACCTCAAAGAATTTTCAAACAAGAACGTATTTTCTAAACACCTGTCTGTGTGTCTTTGGAAAAGAGCTTTTCCCTATTTAACATTTAACCAAATGAACAAAACTGAGAATATTGTAATTCCTTTGTATCACTTCATGATGCAATATTGTGGGCAATTTTGGTCACTACATCTCAAAAAAGATATAGCAGAATTAGAAAAAGTACAGAAAAGGGTGATGAAAATGGGGCAAAGCTAAGGAGGCTAGAGCTCTTCAGCTTAGAGAAGGGATGGCTGAATGAAGTGGAATGGGTAGACATGAATCACTTGTTTACTCTTTCCAAAACTACAAGGACTGGCTAGGTGTGCCCCAAGGACTGGGTTGAAAGCATCTGCTTTATAGAATAACACTTAGAGGCCAATAGTCAGATCTCAAGAGTTAGCCCGGCTAACTCCCACGGTCTACTATGATGCCGGATATTCAGTGCCAGACCGTTTTCAGTGACTTGTATTGAATATCCAGTTTATTTTTGGCCGATTTGAACTTAACTGGCCAAGCAGATATTTAGCACTGGCCAGTTATGTTTAAACCAGTCAAAGGTATTCTAGGTTTTCACACAGCCAGATACGACTGCCAAACTCAGACTGAAAATCAGTGGATAGCCGGTTATATCGGGCAATATAACTAGCTAGTCACTAGCCGCCAGCCTGTGATATTCAGCAGGAGACAGCTGGATATTTCCCACTGAATATCACCAGATAGCTGGCTATGTTCCATTTGAGTGGGCAGGTGCCATTAATGGCTGGTTAAATAGTTTTGAATATCGGGGGGGGGGGGGGGGGGTTAGTGCCAGTTCCCGCACCCAGCTCTGGGTACCAAATTTATGCCTGCTAAAACCTAGTGTAATTCCTGGTGCCCAAGCTTGGTACAGAAACCCAATATTCTAAAACACTATGCGCAACTTTTTGGAATGCCCATGACCCTCCCATAACCCACCCATTCCCCTCCCATGGCCACATCCCTGTTATGGAATAGCATGCAGCCAGATGCACATGCAAATCCTAATTAGTGCTAATTTATGTCAATAATTGGTTGTTAACATCCAATTATTGATCGTTAACTAGTTAGCCAATTAATATGCATGTACATCTTGGAAGCACGTCCAAATTTGGGCACTCATATCTGGGCACCATATATAGAATTTAGGGGTCAAGGTGTAATCAGACTCTGGAATTTGTTGCCAGAGAATGTGGTAACAGTTAGCTTAGCAGGGTTTTTAAAAGGTTGGTCAAGTTCCTTAAAGAAAAATCCATAATCCATTACTAAGATGAACTTGGGAAAATCCATTGCTATACCTGAGATAAGCAACATAACATCTGTTTTTACTCTTTTGGGATCACACTAAGTTCTTGTGACCTGGATTGGCCACTGTTGGAAATAGGATACTGGGCTTGATGGACCTTTGGTCTGTCCCAGTATGATGCTTATGTTCTAACATATCTGAACTTTAGGAAGTTAGCAGGCAAAACTATGTTACACAGTGGTGATTTCATGTAGCTCTGGAGTACTGCCTCAGTGACAGTGAGGGTCACTGAGTGCATAAGGGTAGCATTGCACACCCCAAGCCTCTGTGGCCATGTTGGACAAGGGACAGGAAAGTCTTTCAGTACTCTACCTCTGGTTAACAATTACAGCAGATTAGTCTAGGTCCAGGCAAGTTGGGTTGTCCAAAAATGAAAATGATTTACTGATTATAAGTCTTTGTAGCAATCCAGTACAATATTGCAATATTGAAAAAGAAAAGCAGTCTAGTATGCTCAACCCAGAATGTGGTAAATACACCACAAATCACTTAGATTCATGTGCGGGAAGTAAATCCTGGATTAGTTGTATATGGGTAAGATCTCAGTTCTTATCTTTGATAGACACCTAGATTGAATAGACCATTAGCTTTTCTCCTCTAGACTGGTTAAAAGTTCATCTCTGGCTGACCTGCATTTTCACCAGTTTGTCTTAGATTTGATTCATTGAGTAACTTCTTACTTCTTGAAAATATTAAAGAGCAACTCCTACAATTTAACAAGCATCTAATAATTCATTCTCTTTAGCCCAAGCCCTTTTGAATCTGGGACCCACTTCCCAGATCCTAAGCAGGCTGTTGAGCCCCAATACTCTGCAAGATGAGTACTGTGATGTTTGCCCCTTTTAACCAAGAAGTGACATCTCGAGTTCTTCCTGACAATAAGCTCCTCCTTCATTTTAACAGGAGGTAGCCATGTAGCATTCTCTCCTCAACAGGACACCACTAGTGAGATAAGAAAGTTCTCTTTCAAATGTTTTATTTCCCTTTCAAAGTCAATCTGCAAGGCTCCCTTTTTACTCAGGGTGAATAATCATAAGACATCTGTTATTTTGTCCAACATGCCCCCTCTGAAGCCTTCCCCAGTAACAGGTCACAATTCTGTTACCCTCTTTGCACCACCTGTTGCTCCGTCTGGGGAATACCACTTGACAAACAGGCTTATACAAATTAACCACTCAGAGGGCAAATCTCTCATAGGCTATACTTTAATTACTCTAAAGGGGTATTCTTCTTGCAAAAAAACACTTTAGCAAGCACTCTTGAACTGAGCCCTCCACTGGAAGAACGTGTGGGTCAGTTATACAATACTCGGTTAGACGGCTTCCCAGGATATGCAAATTAAACATTCTAAATGCAAATCCACTCCAATTAGCTTCTGCTAACCACTCTGTAGGGGTTACTCTTCTTTCAACAAACAATTCATTAATCTCTCTTCAACTGAACCCTACATTGGGAGATGAGGGTCTCAGATAAAAACAGTCACCACCCATTGGACAGGATTTCACTTCACCTCAACTTTACAATCCTGTCCTCCACCCCCAGCTGTTGATATTAAAGTCTTATTTCAAGGCTCACAGTGTTCCCTCTACACTGTGGTCAAATCAAAGATTCTTCCCATTAAACTGGACTTGAGGTAAGTATCTTGTCTGCTTGTGGGCTCCTCCTTTGGGGTCCAGGCCCTGGGTTATCCAGCCTGTCTTTATGGATCTCTTCCATTGGTGTCCAGTCATCAATTGCTTGGCATTCGTCTTGGAAGGCTCCTTTTGCTCTCTTCTTGGGAAAAGGCATTTTTAAAGGGTTGCTTCCTACCATCCCCACCCTTCCTGGGCTCCTCCTATATTCTGGAAAAGGTACAGAACCTTCTCCAAAGGGTTTGCCTTCTGAAGGGAACAATTCCTATCTTGTGCCATGGGCCCTCCCCTTTCACTTAGCACAAAAGTTACCTCCGCCCCTCCCAGCTGTGTCTGGGCTATCCTTGAGGTAGGGCTCCCTTTAGTGGCCTCTACAAAATAACACAAGGGCCTCCACAATTAGAATTCCCTATAGAGTTCGCTACCCATTTAAGCAGGCTTCTTCTACTCCTGAGTGCTCCCTAGTGGCTCCTTTCAGATCATTACAGCAGTCTTCCACCATAAGAGCTCCTGCTGGTGGCTAGGTCTTGTCGAGGCATGTCCTATATACAGTACATAAAGGGCACAGATCCCCCTCCTTTTATACATCCCACTCTCTGACATCGCTCTCTCCAAATGGTGTCATGAGAATATCCTCCTCCACTTGCAGTTACTGCAAGCAAAGCCTATTAAGTCTCTGATGCAAACTTTTAAATTAGAGGAATTTATCATTCCCTTATATTCTTTCCCCCCCCCCCCCCCCCAGGAATTCAGGGGAGCCCAGAAATATATTAGCTGTTCCTACATTCAGCAACCATTTTCCAACCAGGTCAGCCCAGATCTACCATAAAACAAGGGCATAAATGTCTCCATAGGAATCACATGTCCCTGTTGATATCATTCCTCAAAACCATGCACTTCTATTTCCAACAGGACAACAGAGCAATTACAAGCAGTAATACAAATATTCAGATTTAGATTACAGGATGTTAAGATAGGGGTGATCTCGTAGCTGGGAAACCTTGCAAAGCCATGGAGAGAAGGTAAACTCTGAGGCCACACTACAGACTCTGTTAGAATTTTTGCTTTGAACTGTTCAAATATGAAATGGGATTTCACAGTTTATTTTTCCATCATTGTTGTTTCTTCATTTTAAGACAGGGTCAAAAGTTAGTAGAGATAGAAACACTCCCCACCTGATTTTGTGTAAAAATTCAACCCAATGAAAATCCAATTTGTGAGTGTGTCTGAGCAAATGATACAGTAGATGGATCACTGGGGTGTATCAGTAGGTAATTAGATCAGAAGAGTTTTATTTGTCAGATGTGTTTCTGAGATGCAGCCAAGGAGACCCGCCGTTATGCCCTAAGTGTAAGGTTAAGAAGATATATCAGGTGACTCAAGGAATGATAGATGTACAGAACAATAAAATGTCCACTGAACAGTCCAGTACAAGCCTTTTATTGGCTATCCTCTTTAGACCCATTTCTGGGTATTCTCTCCTTTTCTGTACATCATGCATGGGGACACTGATAAAGAACAGAATCACCTCTAATTTAATTAGATGGGAGAGTGACAGGAGAGACTGAGGCCAAACAGCTTTCAAAATATTGAGTAGAATCCAAAGCTGAGAGAACCAAGAGAATCTTTAGAGTATTTATTTTAGCCAACTGAATTATTCAGTACCACAAACAGGCACACAAACACACACACACACACACATATAGACAAAGTCCCCAAAATTCTATAAAGGGTGCTTAAAAGAGCATGCAAATTTGGGTGTGTTTCCAATTTGAATGCACGATTTAATTGAATGATGAGCCAATTAGCAATGATAATTGGGTGCTAATAATTAATTGTCAGCACTAATTGGCAACTGAAATTTACATGTGCATTATTACTCATGGAGATCCACTCATAAATACAATGAGAACTAATAGCCACACCAACCAGCTTATAATCGAAAGTAATTGCCGGCTATTTCCTGACACAAATCGGGATATGGCCGGCGATTTCACAAAAGCGGCGAAAGCGTATAATCGAAAGCTACATTTGTGATAGCTTCGCCGCTTTCCCGTCGCCTCGCCGGCGAAAGTTCAAAGGGGCGTGTTGGCGGCGAAGCGAAGGCGGGACATGGGCAGTCTTGGGCGTTGCTACCAGATGGCCGGCTTTCGCGGATGATGGAAAAATAAAACCCGACGATAAGCAGTATTTCGCCGGGTTTACTTGGTCCTTTTATTTTCACGACCAAGCCTCAAAAAGGTGCCCCAACTGACCAGATGACCACCGGAGGGAATGGGGGATGACCTCCCCTTACTCCCCCAGTGGTCGCCAACCCCCTCCCACACTAAAATTATTAAAATACAAACCTTTTTTGCCAGCCTGTATGCCAGCCTCAAATGTCATACCTAGCACCCTGACAGCAGTATGCAGGTCCCTGGAACAGTTGTTGTTGGTTGCAGTGGACTGCAGAAAGGCAAAGCCAGGCCCATCCCCCCCCCCTACCTGTTCCACTTGTGGTGGGTAATGTTGAGCCCTCCCAAACCCCCCAAAACCCACTGTACCCACATGTAGGTGCCCCCCTTCAGCCCTTAGGGCTAGGGTAATGGTGCACACTTGTGGGCAGTGGGTTTTGGGGGGGATTTGGGGGACTCAGCACACAAGGGAAGGGTGCTACGCACCTGGAAGCTAATTTGGTTGTTTATAAAAAATGTTTGAAGTGCCCCCTAGGGTGCCCGGTTGGTGTCCTGGCATGTGAGGGGGACCATTGCACTACAAATGCTGGCTCCTCCCAAGGCCAAATGCCTTGGATTTCGCCGGGTTTGAGATCGCCGGCAGTTTTTTTCCATTATCTTGATAGAGTGGGTTGTCGGGTGAATTGGAGGGGAATAATCGAACGTCGCCGGCGAAATAGGTCACCGGCGATCTATTTTGGCGGCGGCGCAACAGCTGGCTGGAACCGTATTTTCAAAAAAGATGGCCGGCCATCTTTTTTTTCAATAATACAGTGTGGGCCGGCGAAATGCCTTGGATTTCGCCGGGTTTGAGATCGCCGGCAGTTTTTTCCATTATCACGGAAAAACAAAACTGGCGATCTCAAACCCGGCGAAATCCAAGGCATTTCGCCGGCCCACACTGTATTATCGAAAAAAAAGATGGCCGGCCATCTTTTTTGAAAATACGGTTCCAGCCAGCTGTTGCGCCACCGCCAAAATAGATCACCGGTGACCTACTTCGCCGGCGACGTTCGATTATTCCCCTCCAATTCACCCGACAACCCACTCTATCAAGATAGCTCACCTAATATTAATACCTTATTCAATCCTTTCCTTCCTCACCCTTATTTAACCTCTGCACAATATTAAATGTAACTGTCACCCTGCAATGACAATGTTAACAAAACTATCCAGCTTATTTTCGAAAGTGATCGCCGGCCATTTCCCGACATAAATCGGGAGATGGCCGGCGATTTCGCAAAAGCGGCGAAATCGGTATAATGGAAAGCTGCTTTTTTGACAGCATCGCCGCTTTCCCGTCGCTTCGCCAGTGAAAGTTCAAGGGGGCGTTTTGGTAGATTAGCGAAGGTGGGACATGGGCAGGCATGGGCGTGGCTACCAGATGGCTGGCTTTCGCCGATAATGGAAAAAAAAAAGCGGCGTTAAGCAGTATTTTGCCGGCTTTACTTGGTTCTTTTATTTTCACGACCAAGCCTCAAAAAGGTGCCCCAACTGACCAGATGACCACTGGAGGGAATGGGGGATGGCCTCCCCATACTCCCCCAGTGGTCACCAACCCCTTCCAAACTAAAAAAATAAAACTAAAAACCTTTTTTGCCAGCCTGTATGCCAGCCTCAAATGCCGTACCCACCTCCATGACAGCAGAATGTGTTGTATCCTCCAACAGCCTTTCCCTGGTTGCGATGTGGCTCTCGGGTGAGTGTGACACCTTTTCTGTTAGGTGCCCTGCAGAGTCACATTATCAATGCATTGTGTTGGGTGTAGGGTACTGGGCTCTACTCCCATGGTGCTTTCCCCCCCTGCCAACCAGGTCAGAGTGTGCCCTGTTTTGTTTCCTGTTGTAGTCCATGCGGTAGTGGCCATTTTTGTAAGCCAGTTTTAGTTCCCTTTCCTGTGTTATCCAAGTTAGAGAACATAGTTCTTACCTTGAATGGTGCTGAAAGAGGGCATTGTACACCATTGTGCCAGCTCTGACCTACTGCTAATCTTAGTACCAGGGGACTCTTTGCCAGTGGGGCACAACCTCTGATCTGCAGTTAACTGTGAGTAAACGTGCTTATTTCAAGAAAGGACTTTTTTCAGAGAGATTAGTCTTCAGGTGTGAACTGATGTGCCAAAGTTATACAGCAGCAATAAGTCCTAGAGGCTGTATGCAGGTCCCTGGAGCAATTTTAGTGGGTGCAGTACATTTGTGGGTAGTGGGTTTGGGGGGGGGGGGGGGTTGGGGGGCTCAGCTCCCTAAGTAAGAGAGCTATGCACAAGGGAGCTTTTCTGAAGTCCACCGCAGTGACCCCTAGGGTGGCTGGTTGGTGTCCTGGCATGTCAGGGGGGCCAGTGCACTAAAAATGCTGGCTCCTCCCACGGCCAAATGCCTTGGATTTGGCCGGGGTTTGAGATGGCCGACGTAACTTTCCATTATCACTAAAAAATGAAGCCGGCCATCTCAAACCCCGGCCAAATCCAAGGCATTTGGCTGGCCAGAACTGTATTGTCAAAACAAAAGATGGCCGGCCATCTTTTCTGAAAATATGGGTCTGGCCAGCTGTTTGCGGTGCCGCCAAAATACATCGCCGGCCATGTATTTCGCTGGCGCCATTCGATTATGGCCCTCCTGCAAATAGGTGGGATAATGTGGGATACAAATGCAATAAATAAATAAATATTACACATTACTTCAAAAAGGGGACGAGGCCATGGGTGGATCAGGGGTGTTCTTACAATTTATGTGCACTGTCATAGAAGATGGGGGATTCACTCCTAATTTAGATATGAGGATTTACACCAGGGTTTACTTAATGTAAATCATTTAATTCTATTTGAGTATTTATATACTGCTTAAATCTAAGCGGTTTATAGCTTCACTTCACAGGTACTGGCTCTGTCCCTATTGCGCTCATCAAGTTAGGCAGTAAGGACTAGATTCTATAAATGGTGCCTAAAATATTTGCGCAAAAAATAGCACTTGGTGCAGTTATATAAACCATGCTTACAGTTAGGTGTGGTTTAAAGAATAGCACTTAGCGCTGGGAGCCATACTACTTTCTGGCACAACCATTTACACCATTTCTGAATTTCTGTTCTGAAGAAGAAGGGTTACCTTCAAAAGCTCATCAAAAATGTATTAAGTTATCCAATAAAAAAGGTACCACCTTCTTTTCTTTTCTTTTGTTATTTCTATTTATAACATTTTTTTTAATCTGCCCAAAGTGCGACATTAAATCTGAGCTTAGCACATGGGGAAGTCCTGTGTTAAAATGCATTAAGCCCAGATTTCACCGCACTGTAACGAAAGGGCCCCTTAGTTGTTTAATTACTTAACTACTCCTACTGTTATTAACATATAGTACAGTACAGTACATGAGCTGCAGAAATGGGCTTTACTATTATTGTTATCCTATATGGGGTAAAAGTATATGCACAGAGTTACGTTGTTTGTACTTTCCCCCAATGTAGGAGGAGGCGTTCCAAAGGTGTGGTTACAGCAGGATTTGGGTCTACGCACATAGGGCCAAATTGTATAAATGGCACGTTACTAATCAGCGCCGAAAAAGCACACAGCACAATTCTAAAAACAACACCTAAAGTTAGGCATAGTTTATAGAATATGCTCACGTGCTGTTCTTGTGACTACAATTTAGGCACAGCCATTCAGGCCACCTAAAACCAGGTCTAAATAGCTGCGCCTAACTAAGGCGCAGATTGGGTATATTCCACAATATTGTACATAGTGTTTTGAAATGCCCACAAACCGCCCAGTACAAGCCCATGGCCACGCCCCCTTTTCAGCTGCACGCATTTGAATATACGCACATCACGTTATAAAATACGCATAGAAAGTTGTGCACATAAATTCTAATTAAAGCCATTTAGTGCCACTAATTGGATAAGTACCAATTATCAGAACTGACTGGATTGTTAATCAAGTTATGTGCACAATTTGGCCATTTATAATTGCAATGGATACTTCAGCTAAAAATATCAGGTGTAAATATGAATGCTTATTTTTGCTGAGACCTTTTTTCCAAATGAAAGTAAGCACATTGCAAATTGTGCAAGGTTTTCAAAATAAAGAAAGTGTGAAGTACACATACAATTTATGCCGCTGGGATCTGCTATAATATTAACCTCTGCATACCTTCAATTGCTGCTGATACTTTAGAAGGGCAATTTTCAAAGCTATTACTTTACTGAAAATTGACCTTCTCAAAGGCAGCTGGAGTTTGTGGGGTTCCCTAGCTTGAATACATTTAGTCACCAAAAAATTAAATATTCCTGTAGTCTGTTTTAAGTTGGGGAGGAGTCCAGCACACAAACATTTGATTAAATGTATACTTTCTATTTTGCTTCACTTTTCACCTCCTAAATAAATATCTTGTGCAAAACATAAGAAAATAAGAACATTAAAATTGTTACTGAGTCAGACCAAAGGTCCATCTAGCCCAGTATCCTGTTTCACAAGTACTTGGCAGGATCCCAAAAGGTAGCAAGATTCCATGTTGTTTATCCCCAGAGATAAGCAGCAGTTTTCCCCAGGATTATCTTGACAACAGTTTATGGACTTTTCTTCCAGAAATTTTTCCAACCCTTTTTTAAAAACAGTTACCCTAACCGCTTTTACTACATCATCTGGCAATGAGCTACAAAGGTTAATTATTACTTCGTAACTTCATGGTGCGTCTTTGTACTTTTTGAAATAGTACTTGTTCTACTCCACTCAGGAATTTATAGACCTCTATCATATTTCCCCCCAGCCATCTCTTCTCCAAACTGAAGGACCCAAATCTCTCTAGCCTTTCCTCATACAAGAGTTGTTCCGTTCCCTTAAACCTTTTGTTGCCCTTCTCTGTACCTTTTCTAATTCCACTATATGTTTTTTTAGATTCAGTGACCAGAATTGCATACAGTACTCAAGGTGTGTCTCACCATGGAGGGATACAGAGACATATGCTATTCTTTGATATTCTTTGTACGTGACAATCTTTTCTCAGTCAACACGATTCACAGAATAGTCGCTTGAGACTGACACCACTATGATCAATGCTGTTCTTGGGGTCAATATTGAGACCATGGGAGGGAGCCCAGCTAACTCCCATGGTTGGTGGTCAGCCTGGATATTCAATTCTGAGCCATTTCCAGTGACCAACATTGAATGTCCAGTTTATTTTTGACTGGTTTAGGCTTAACTAGCTAAGTTAATGTTAGGAGATAACTGGTTAAGTTTAAACTGGCCAAACATTACATCAATTTATGTGGCCCAATGTGGGCACTTACAATAGCCAACTATGCGTTGAATATTTGGGGATAGCCAGCTATATTGCGTGATATAGCTGATTATCTCATAGTCACTAACTAGAAATATTGAGCAGGGGATAGCCGGCTATCCTTCACTGAATATCGCCGGATAACTGGTTAAGTGTCATCTAACCAGCCAGGTGCCATTCCTTGCCGGTTAAATGGTTTTGAATATCAGGGGCTGTTGTTTTTCTCTTTCACCACTAAGTTTGGTTTCCTGGTACTTAGTTTTTTATCTGTCGAAATGAGGATGTCACAAGTGAGCATAACCTCTTCATTCTCCATGATTTTCTTTGGGTCATGCTCCCAATACTTTTCCAGTACAACGATGTTGTAGTGTTTACAAAGTTTCCAATGGATGAGATGTGCCACATTGTTGTGCCTTCCTGTACAGAGATTTTATGAGGGTATAGGAATCCTTCCAGGATGCTTCTGGCCACAGGTTTATGCCATCTTAGTGTAGTGAGGATTTGTATACCATTCTGTTACATCGTCCTCTTCATGGAGGACTGCAAAAGTTCTTCTTAACTCCATATAAGCCAGAGACTACTAGGGCATAATTTAGATTTCTGAGTGGATTGCTAATGGACTGTTGAGTGACGGATTAGCTTTTATTTAGGGTTAAGCCTTTTGGCTTAGTTAATGTCCAGTGTGAAGCCTCCCTTAAGTTTTAAGTTATTGTCCTTGTGTGAAGTGCTTGTGAAAGTCAGAGGTTTAAATTACCCCTTCTCCTGCTGCAGATTGAACTCAGGAGTTTGAGCTACAAGTCAAAAGAAGAGAGAAACAACAACCTTAACAACAGGAGAAAGTATTATGGGGACATGATTCCTTGTGAAGTCTGTGGAAGAGGAGACCATAAAGGAAAGAATAGGTTCTCCCTAGGACATAGAAAAACCCTTAACACTAAAAATTGTCAAGCAGTGAAAGGGATCACAGATACAAATGTCTGATTTGTGGCTACATAGGACAGTGTTTAGCTAAGGCTGGGCAATCTCAGGAAAGAAACACTATCTCATAGCAGTATTCTTTGCACAAGTTGCCAGCAAAGTTAGTTGGAGCACCCCAAATATCGGTCTCTGAATATTTGTGGTGCAGTGTGAAATATATGCCTGAGTCTTAAAGGGAAATCTCTTTCCCTTGAAGAGAACTGACCCCCTCCCCCTTAGAGAAGAGTGTGCATGTGCTGAGTGAAAGAGGAGAGAAATGGGAGAAAATAAATGTTCTATGGGCCCTTGGAAGTGAGAGCTGCCTAATAGGCTGCCCCAAAGCAAGGTACCCCTTACAAGGGGAAAGCCAATCTTTAAAAACTAAGATAAATTCTTTGTGAAAACCAGGGAGAGCCCGCTGCCCGCGGGATTTAAAATCCTTAAGTTTTCTCTAGGTAGTTATCAGAAGCTGGTATAAGATCATTATGGATTTTTCTACTGAATTGAGAACCGTGATCCTAAGGCTCCAAGAAAAGCCAAAGAAGAGAAGATTTGTGAGATGCTCTTTCCCCAGCATTTGTGAAGTTGCCAAACCTTGTAAAGCTTTAAGATTTATTATGAAAACATGATCTTGAAATGAATAGATAAGTCTCAGCTTTGAAGTTCATCAAATAATATATAGTGCGGCTCCGTCCTATATGCAAGATCTTGTTGATACACCCAGAAGAAATGCAAGAGCAGATTTGAGGGAGTTTTTGATTCTCCATTATCCAAAATGTAGTAAGTTAGTTTATAAAACCTCACATTCCGCAACTCAATGGTGGAATTCACTACCGCGGGAAATAAGGGGTTAGAAGAATGATCTTTCCTTCAGAGAAATGTCAAAAACGTTTTCTTACTTTGTAGATTCCTGTTACAATCGAATTAGGAAATAATGTAAATGAAAGGTATATTAATTGATTTATTTTATTGAAACTTATTATTCATTTTCAGTTCAGCATTAACGAGTCACAGAATGTGCCAGAGCCGGTGGTGGGAGGCGGGGCTGGTGGTTGGGAGGCAGGGATAGTGCTGGGCAAACTTATACGGTCTGTGCCAGAGCCGGTGGTGGGAGGCGGGGCTGGTGGTTGGGAGGCGGGGATAGTGCTGGGCAGACTTATACGGTCTGTGCCCTGAAGAGGAGAGAAAGAAATCAAGGTAAGGTATACACAAAAAGTAGCACATATGAGTTTATCTTGTTGGGTAGACTGGATGGACCGTGCAGGTCTTTTTCTGCCGTCATCTATTATGTTACTATGTTTCGTAAGGATTGTAAACCACATTGAAGTATTATAGGCTAATGTGGGATATAAGTGTCAATAAATATAAATGTAGCTTGACCCTATGATTCTGAACTCAAAAGCTCACACGATTTTCAGTGAAGGGTGCACTTTTCACTTATGCACCACTTTGTTTGGATTAAGCAAAAGGCAGTTAATCAAATCAAATTTACTAAACATAACATACGTTTCCCTGTTTCTATGCAACAAACAGCATTTGTTTTTCTGATAAAGTGCTCACATAAGTCACACAGCTTTCAAACACGTTTCAGGAGTGTGCACAGTTATTTCAGGGTCTTGACTACACTAAGGGAGTCTTTTACTAAAGGTTAGCTCAAGTTATCTGCAGCAAGGCCCATAGGAATAAAATGGGCCCTACTGCAGGTAAGTTGAGCTAATCTTTAGTAAAAAGACCCCCTAATAGCTGTCACAGAAAGGACTGGTCAGCCTTACTTTTGCGTGCATTTACCTGCCTTCCATTAAAACATCTGCTCAACCACTTTTAAAATGACTTTTTATTGTTAGAAATACCCCAGCCTATCTCCACCCAAAACCAAAACAGACAAGCATAAGTACTTTCTTATATATAAGAAAGAAAGACTTCCTCGGATTAAAGATGAATCGACAGAAATAGCAAAGATGTTATAGTACAGTATCAGATTATGACTGGGTAAGAGTTATTTTCAAGTCAAACCTACATCTGAACCTAAATTTTATTAAGCAGAGAGCTTCCAAACATGATTGATTTTGTAAGGTTCTGTATCTATGCATGGTTATATAAGTCCACTTATTAGACATGCTGTAATCAGACTTCTCTTGGCAAAGGTGAAGTATCTCAAACTGTGGCCATAGGGACAGGAGAGGTATCATTTTCTTCATTTCCATGTTCTTCCTCCTCTCTCTTCTTCCTCAGGATCCTCCTCCTCCACCCCTTCTCTTTCAGGCTCAGCCTCGTCCTCCTTTTCCCTTTTGAGGAATGGCTCTGTGACAGCAAGTCCAGGGGTGGGGCAGCTGGTGGGTGAACTACAAAAGTGGGAAACATTGGTTATGGTCATACTTTCCATCAGCAGCTCATTTGACCATGACATATTCTAAGGTAGGCATTGAAGTTTGGGAGTTAGGGACCAACCTTTTGACTCTTATTGGTGGCAATTGGTTAGACATTGGCACCTAGTGGCTACCATAGAGATAAGTGAGAAGTAGAGAGGGTCATTGGATACTAAAGTGTTACCTGCGTTTGCACACAGCTCCTCACGCACCCCTGGAGAAACTGTTGGTTGTGCTGCCGCAAGGACTTTCCCTTTTTGTGAAGGGCCTCCATCTGTATAAAGACAAGGGGTAGGAAAGAAAGGGAGATTGAGTGCCAGGAACATGACAGAGATTTCACCCAGCTGTTTCATATGACATGCCAGCTCCTGCCTCCACCTCCTTCTCGCAGTGTAGCTTGCCATGTTAATGTCTGTGTATATATGTCACGGCATAAACAGAGAGGCTGTTGTGATTGTCAGTCAGCATTGAACCTCACTGTATTTGCAGAGCATATAACACTAATTTGTGTTGTCATTTGGTCACCATACAATCTGGTATGAACATGCTGCCCTCCTAGTGGATCACTGGGCGCATTGCAGATGAGGTGGCTGAGTGGTTAGAAGACTAGATTGATCTTTGTGGGGTTGCAAATACCTTTACTGGTTCCTGAGCTGCTTGCACTTCAACCCTCAGAGACACAGGCTTTCCCATTCTGAGTAGCATTACTACACAGACAGGGAGGTGGCGGAGTGGTTAGAGCACTTCAAATTCTGTCACTGGTGCCTCCCCCCACCCCCACCCAATCTGCATGCACTTGGCTCCTCAGGGATATACACTTTCCCATCCTAAGAGGGATTGCTACCCAGGGAAGGAGGTGGCAGAGGATCTAGAACACTTGTCTTACCCTTCTGGATTGGGGAGTTCAAAGACTATGCCTGGCCTCTTCCTTTCCCACAACATAAATGCACATATCTTCTCACCAGTGCCTCCCCCACACCCCACACATTCTGCCCAATAGGCATCCCCAAACAGGGGGGGGGGGGGAGTAAACCACTAGAATCATAAACATAATGTGAGCTCAGTACTTACAGTATACTTACTTCCCTGGGCAAGGAGGCTTGGGAGTTGTAGCTCACAGTGAGCCTCTCCCAGGACCTTCTACACAGTGGCGTAGGAAGGGGGGGGCGGGTGGGGCGGTCCGCCCTGGGTGCACGTGCTCAGGGGGTGCCGGCCCCGCTGGTTCCCTGCTCTCTCTGCCCTAGAACAGGTTACTTCCTGTTCCGGGGCAGTGAGAGCAGGGAACCAGCGGGGCCGACTCAGCTCCGAGTGACGTGCACTCGGGCCGGATCGGCCCTCCTGCAGGTAAGAATGCGGTCCGGGGGGGGGGGGGGGTTGCGCTCCAGGGGGGGTCGTGCCGCAGAGGGGGGGTCGCGCTGTGCTGCACCCAGGGGGGTGCACAGCGGCGACCCGCCCCGGGTGCCATTAGTCCTCGCTACGGCACTGCTTCTACACCAAAGGTATGACCTTCTGTGGCCTGGGATAACAGCATGTATTTTTTCGTTTCTCAAGAACAGTTTGCTGTCCTGATGGGAAAAGTTTGTCTGTCTCCTTCTTGAAGCCATTTTAGCAAATGACCCTGTGCGCATCACATCATGACATCATGGGGCTTTGTATGTGCGGATATCGAAGTAACACTGATAAGTTTCTATATACTGCACAGAACAAGTTAGGCGTATTCTATATACAGCGTGGAAACTTTCTCGGCATATTCTGTAAGAGATACATTGATTTAAGCAGACCACATGATGCACAAATTTAACGTGCTGAGTGGGATTCTATAAAGGCCACATGGCTTTTACAGAATTCCTTTCAGCGTGTTTTTACTCGGCACTATATATAGAATCTAGCCCTATGTGTATCTTCAATGAGATCCGCCTGCCTCTTTTCTTCTTCCTTCTTTTTCTTTATCATTTTTGCCTTTCTCATTTTAAACCCTTCTGCATTCATTCTTGCATAATTTCTGTTTTTTTTTGCTTGCTTCTCTCCTTATTTTCTAAGACAAGTACCAGAACTGTAACAGACTTACAGATTTAATGGCTGTAATTTGCTGTAACCGAGTTGTTACTTTTTATGATATGTGTAAACTTATATGTAAACTTTTCTTTTTTTTATGGAACCACCAAGTAAATACAGATTTTTATGGATATCTGCTCAAAACTGGATAACAAAAGCTAGAAAGAAGTAGAGTATGTAAAGGAAAGCTTTCTGAAAAAAATACTTGGGTAAGATCATATATTTTTGGGAAGCAATTTTCAAAAGTTATTGTATGGTAGAATGCATTTTTGTCCACTTAAAAATGCATTTTGAAAATTGTGACTCATGTAGCTTATGAATATTTACTCTACTAAAATGGGCTACGAACAGGGTTGAGGTGAACACCATACATTAGGTGCGGGATTTCATTGTGATACCCCTGAATATTTTTTTTTTCACATGGAAAATATGCAGGTACCAAAGTATCTGTGCCCCCAGTAGTCACTTGAATTTTAAAAGGCAAATTCAATAGGGATTTTCCTTTTCAACATTTGCTTGCAGGCTTAAGAGTACAAATTCACTTGCAAGTACTGCAGGGCATTTGAATGTTATAATAGAACTAGAAACGCTAACAAAAACGAAAACAGAAAAAGAAAACTCTCCTTTTCTATTGGACAATTTAACAGCTTAGGTTTGGGGAGCTAACAGTCTTCTCAGGTCAGAACACAATGAACAAAATATGACATTTCAGAAAGTGTAAACGAATTATAAAAATAATTCCAACCTAATCCTAAAGGGAAAATTGAGAGTCTGTGGTTCATGGAACCTTGAAGTATTTAACATTCAATTATTTAACAGAAACAGAAAAATTAATGGGAGACAAAGAGAAGCAGACTCAACTAGGCTACCCATTATATCAGACCAGTTCAGAACTATAAACCTTACTTGATCTTTTTTTATTATTTGTTTCAAGTTCACCCTTTCACTTCTACACTGAGGATCCCTTTTTTTTCCTAAAATAAGGTGCTATGTATTTTCAGTTTTCTCCCATTTGGTGGTGGTGGGGGGGGGGGGGGGGTTAATTATATAACATAGGTACTAATATTTATGCATATTTAGAATGACATTATGCACATATGGGCATAAATGCCAATATTACATCCAGGCTCTATTTTATAGATACCCGCTTAACTTATTGCCCCCTAATTCCATAAAAAGCACTAAAAAGTGTGCACTTAAATTTGGGCGCATGCCCAATTTTCACGTGCATTTTAATTGAATTTGAGATAATTAGCACCAATAAATGACTTTTTAACATGCAATTATTGGCACTAATTAGATTCAATTAATATGTACGCACATAAATTTAGGTGCAGGATCCATACCTGGGGTCCTGTTTACTAACATGTGCTAGCATTTTTAGCATGTGCTAAAATGTACCGAGCGCTAACCGTGTAGATGCCCACAGGAATATTATGGGCATCTACATGGTTGGCTTGCACTAATGCTTAGCATGCACTAAAAATGCTAATACATCCCTAGTGAGGCTTAATAAACAGGACCCCTAAATTTTATGCCCAAGTCAGAAAAGGGGGCACAGAAATGGGCAGATTGCAGAGGATTGGGGGTGTGATGTTTAGTTATGCATGTCATTATAGAATAAGGGGGATCTGCGCCAGCATTTGCATCATGTTTTCATTGGTGAAGATGGCCACGCCTAAAGGTAGGCATGATCCCTAGACTTAAGTGCAATTCTATTAACTGCGCCTAACTTTGGGCACAGTTTATAGAATACCACAATGTGCTTTTCTTTTTGGCACCGATTTTAATTCCCCCCTTAGTGCATATTTGCAAGAGTTGTGTATACGTGGGTAGGGCTAGATTCTATATATCATGCTTTTAAAAAATCAGCGTAAAAAAATATGCCTAGGTATATTCTATAAAGTATATGCCTAAATTTCAGAATAATTTATAGAATGTACCGAGTGACCGTCCACATGACTAAATTTAGTTATGGGCAGTTACGCCAAGTAAAACTTGGTATAGATGCCGATGCCTAAATTAGGCGTGGATTGGGTGTATTCTGTAACAACATGCATAGAGTTTACAGAATATGCTTAGATAGTTGTGTGTGTAAATTCTCATTAATGCCAATTAGTGTAAATAATTGCTTGTTAATTGGCAATTATCAGCACTGATTGGCTTGTTAGCTAATTAAGTTGTGTGCGCAAATCCAGAATACTCCCGGATTTGTGCACTCACCTTAAGTCACTATATAGAATCTGGGTGATAATGTATAGAATACTATATAGGGTTTGTGCCTAAATATAAAGCATGTACAGGGTGGGACAAAAAAATGAGCCCCCTAGAGTATTTTGCTGTTCTCTCAGCAACTACTTGGAATTTCAATGTGAAATTTTACAGCTTTGTTTGTTGTTACAATCTATGTTTCCGTGCAGGGTAGAATTAGATTAAATTTAAATATAGTGAAATTCCAGACTTTTAAGAGAGACCACCTAGCGATTTTTGTGAATTCAAAAATGTTTGCACTGTAAAACTACCATTATTTGCCCCCCCCCCCCCCCCCCAGGAGTCCTAGCTTACTGTTAATGATGTCACAGTGACAGACTTTTCTCTGGGCAGCAATGTAGGAGGATTATCACAAGTTCTATCCAAACAATCGCCAAACTCATGGAAGCACTGCAGATGATCTGGCACAGCCTGCCACAGGGACCAATCAACAAGGTTGTTAAGAATTTCCCAAAATGACTGGAGGCCTGTACTAAAGCTGAGGGTGGACACTCTGAGCAAAATTCTGACACATTGTTAATTGCATCATTTGAATGACATTATTTTATTGTGTTTTTGGTCAAATACTTCAAGATGGCGCCGAAATAGGACTGACCTGCGGGAGCTCCGACCCCAGGAAACGGCGTCAGGCTGTGAGAGTGGAGTGAGGCCTTTGCTGTAGCTGCAATCGGAGCTCCAAGCGCACAAGGCTATCGACGAGCTTGGTGGCTGACTGATGACGACCTCGGAACAGGGAGAGGCCAGAGTGCCTCTCTCCACGTGGAAGCGCAGAGCACGCCGTGAGCCGGTTCTGCCCGCCTGACCGAGACCGAACAGAGAGCAGCGAGAGGGACCAAGTCGTGCCATCCAAAGAGCCTCGCGGAATCAGAGAGAGACGCGAACCCGATCCTGCCCCCACCCGACCGGAACTTGTGCGGCGGGGGTCAAGGGAGCTGCTGGCCCCGAGGACTCTGCACTCATGCCGGGGACTGGACTGTGCGACAGAGGTACAGGCACTGGAGCAGAGTGGCAGGTCAGTGCCAGGTTGCGACGGCGGCGGCACCCGAACCTAGTGAGGGAGATCACCGCACGGTTGGTCTCATGGTCCTTTTTCTTGACCGGAGGCCCGCACTGTGCTATGAGTGTACACCAATGATGACTGCGCAGGGCAATGGATACAGAGATTAACCAAATGGCTTCTTTGCTCACAGTGGACTAGATAGGCTCACTTCCACTCCAATCTATTAAACCTCCTACAAGATTCACCATCTCATAGGTTTTCTTGCTGTGCTTTGAGTGAACGACAAAGACGGCTGTGCGGGGCAGTGGAATCAAAGATCAACCAAATGACGTCCTTGCTTACAGTGGACTAGATAGGCTCACTTCCACTCCAGACTACTAAACCTCCTTCAAGATTCGCCAGTAAAGAGTAGAATAGAGAACCACAGCGCTGGGTTATGACTAGCAATCACTGCATACTGTAAGCAGCACTGGCCATCAAAATAAGGAAGTGCATGCTTCGTTAATAAACTTTACTATCCCAAGAACGCCAGATCCTGCTAAGTCACGCCCCTGTGACATAAAGTTACCATCGCACTACAGAGGCCTCACAACTTTTAAAGAGGACAAGATTGCTATGCAAATACGAGATTCTGGGAGAATATTCCTCAACGTTGAATACAACAATACTCTTTTAAAAAAATAATAGTCTTCTTTTAAAAACAGTACAGCAATAGCCTTCTTTTAAAAACAATTGAATTGACACCATAATGAACACGGTCAAACTGCTCCTAACAATCTACTCCTTATCCCTGATCCACCTAACAGTGACCACCCCACTCGCAGAAATCAACAATATACCCATACTATTTAATAACCGAATACTGACCAGAAACACCACATCACACCAAACCGACATTAACCAAAACAAAGGAAGAGAATCAACAAGCCTACACCCTCAACAAAATGAAAAGAAAGGTCATAAAAAACCCACACAAACCAAGTAACGACAACTAACAAAAGTCAACATAACACCAAATGCAGAAGACCCATACCAAAACATTCAAATAGGCTACGTCAACGCCAGATCTGTAGTAAACAAAACAACAACAATAACAGACTGGATCACATCAGCGAAACTTGATCTACTCTTCATCACTGAAACATGGATCCATGATCAGAAGGACCCTATCATCTTAAACCTATTGTTCAGGCCTCTAAGACTTGTAGCTTCTAAATCTTATATCCTGACGTATAAGCTCGGTACACTAGTTCACACCTGAAGACTCTATCTCTCTGAAAGTCCTTTATTTGAATAACACAATTTTTACTCACAGTCAGCTATAGATCAGAGGTTCTGGCCCAATGACAAAGAGTCTCAGTGGTACTGAGAACAACATTAGCTCAGAGCTGATTGAATGGTGTACAATATCTTTTTCAGCAAGATATAT
Source organism: Microcaecilia unicolor (assembly GCF_901765095.1). Taxonomy (NCBI): domain Eukaryota; kingdom Metazoa; phylum Chordata; class Amphibia; order Gymnophiona; family Siphonopidae; genus Microcaecilia; species Microcaecilia unicolor. Next base: position 70,418,677 of record NC_044037.1, read on the forward strand.
TCAAGGTAAAAACTAAGTACTCTAACAGAGGGTAACGCAGGAAAGGTTTCTGTACTGTCTAACAAATGGAGCCTACCTCAGACTAAAGGGAACAGAAAAGGGCACACTCTGACCCAGTGAGCAGGGAAAAAACCACCAATGGGACCAGAGCCTGCTAACTAGCAACAGCATAACCAATCATATAACAGTTCTATGCAGACAAGCTAATGAAGTCACGTTGCCTGATAACTACACCCCCACAATGCAACGCTCATGTGACTCTGCAGTGAGAATGGCATAAAAAGTGCCACACCCACCCCAGAGCCTCATTACAATCAGGGACAGGCTGTCAGAGGACAGAATACCTATGTCCTCCAGGATATAAAATCACCCACTGGACCAGAAAAGAAAAAAAGAGGAGGGGGCATAGCACTTATATACCGATCTCACTTCATGATTGAAACCACTGCAGAATCTATAACAACCCACCTCGAAATATTCTCAATTAGAATCCACCACAAAACCCTGCTCGACCACCTAAATTGCGTACTATTCTATAGACCACCATGAAACTGGAACAAAAGCCAGGCGGACTTCATGGACTTCGTTTCAAACATATGTGTATCCAACTCCAACATACTAGTATTAGGAGACATTAACCTTCACCTTGAAGACCCAAACTCTACCAACGCATGAGAATGCAAGGACTTCCATCATCTATGTGATCTTACATGCCCACACATTCAAACAACCCATGCGAAAGGTCATACACTCAACCTCTTGTCACACAAACTGTCCACTGATCAGAACTTAACCATAACACAAACTAGATGGACAGAAACACCATGGATCGACCATTACAAACTAAACCTATCCCTAAAATGGTGGAAAAGGGGCTCTCTCCACACACGAGAACACACAACTCACACCACGAGAGGCGAAATAGACCCGGTTACTTTCTGGCAACAGATATACAACAACGACTGGACAGCAAAAACGGAATCCTTATATTACCTCTCAGATTGGGACAAAAGATGCAGACACATACTAGACGAAATAGCACCCTTACAAACAAGAACTTCACATAGACACAACTCGATACCATGGTTCAATGAAGAACTGAAAAAAACTAAAAACACAATCTAGGAAACTGGAACGCGCGTGGAAAAAAAAACGAACACACACTCAACGCATGGAAACAACTACAAAGGAAATACAAATACGCAAAAAGGCAGACCAAAAGGTCATACTACAAAACTAAAATTGGACCGGACTACAAAAACATGAAGAAACTATACCATCACGTGAACAAACTACTGGACACAACACCGGTTACCACAACCAACACTGACATCCCATCTGCAGACAACCTTGCTAAATATTTCAATTAAAAAATCGTAAATCTATGCAAAGCCCTACCTACGATCAACATGGATATAGAAAACTTCATTAATGGTCAAGACCCAACCCCTGGAGAATAGCCTGCTGACCGAATATGGTCAAATTTTGCCCCCCTCAGTGCCGATACAGTCACCAAGGCGATTAAAAACTACTCCAGTAGCCACTGTCAACTGGACACCTGCCCCAGCTACCTAATACAATCTGCCTCCCATCGCTTCATAACAGATCTCACATTCCACTTAAACTTCATGCTTCAGCAGGGTATCTACCCTAAAGAAAAAGGCAACATCCTGTTCACCCCAATACCAAAAGACACCAAGAAAAAAAACAAATGACATTACCAACTACTGCCCAGTAGCATCTATCCCATTAGTAGTCAAACTAATGGAAGGTCTGGTGACCAAACAACTCAATGACTATATAAACAAATTCACTATACTACATGAGTCACAATCAGGATTTCGACCCCTATACAGTACCAAAACAGTACTACTTTCTTTCCTAACCAAATTCAAGCAGGAAATAGCAATAGGCAAGAGCATTCTCCTCCTCCAATTTGACATGTCAAGTACGTTCGACATGGTTAACCATAACATACTGCTAAGACTTCTAGAATACTTCGGAATCGGTGGCAGCACTCTCAATTGGATTAAGGGCTTTCTAACCACGAGAACATATCAAGTGAAATCAAAATCAAACATATCATCACCGTGGAAACCAGACTGCGGAGTATCGCAAGGATCACCACTATCACCAATCCTTTTCAACCTCATGATGACACCACTAGCCAAGACCTTATCCACCCTAGGCCTTAACCCATTTGTCTACGCTGATGACATTACATTATATATCCCCTACAAATGTGATTTGGCAGAAATCACCAACGAAACCAAGCTCAGCTTAAACATCATGAACTCATGGGCTAATGCATTCCAACAAAAACTCAATACAGAAAAAACACACTGTCTCATCATCTCATCCCAATACAATACATGCAAACCACAAACATTAACACCCCAGGATACACCCTCCCTATCTCAGACAGCCTGAAAATTCTTGGAGTAACAATCGACCGTAACCTCTCACTAGAAACCCAAGTGAAATCCAACATAAAGAAAATGTTTTTCTCAATGTGGAAACTCAAACGAGTGAAATCATTCTTCCCGAGGGAAATATTTCGTAACCTGATACAATCAATGGTACTAAGCCACGCAGACTACTGTAATGGAATCTATGTGGGATGCAAAGATCAAATCATTAAAAAAAACTTCAGACCGCCCAAAACACAGCAGCCAGGCTTATATTTGGAAAAACGCATTTTGACAGTGCCAAACCACTCCGAGAAAAACTGCATTGGCTACCAATCAAAGAAGTATCACTTTCAAAATCTAATCTGCACGACTGTTCATAAAATTATTTACGGCGAGGCACCTGGATACATGACAGACCTTTTTGACCTGCCAACCAGAAACACCACAAAATCTACACGATCATACCTAACACTCCACTACCCAAGCAACAAGGACTCAAATATAAATCCACCTATGCATCCAGCTTTTCCTACTTAAGCACACAACTATGGAACGCACTGCCAAAAATAGTAAAAACTATGCCAGACCACCTTAATTTTTGGAAAGCACTAAAAACAGACCTATTCAAAAGAGCATACCCCACTGACCCAACATAAAATTACATGGTCACCTGCAACACAATGCAACCAAAGAACGTAAAGGACATTACCTGACTCTTCCTCCCCCCTCCCTCTCTAAGTTCCCCCCAATTGTACCTACCATACATGTACCTTATTTACTACAATATTATCTTGTATTCATTCATACCATGTGTTTGTTCAGACCAGAATCGGCTAACGCCGTTAACGGTAATATGTAAGCCACATTGAGCCTGCAAAAAGGTGGGAAAATGTGGGATACAAATGCAAAAAATAAATAAAATAAAAATACATTTTTAATGCACAAAACTCACTAGGTAGTAATGCTAAAGTGTCAGTTACGTCAACATAGCTTAAGATAATTACTAAGGTGCACCGAAAAATGGCCTGCGTTGGTATGTAGGTGCGTGTTTTGGACATGTGCAGGTTCATTTTAATAAGGCGCACCAAAAATGGCCTGCACTGGTGTGTAGGTGCTTGTTGTGGATGTGCACAGGTCCATTTTACAGCGCGCCTGGAAAAAAAGCCTTTGTTTTGTGGCCGAAAATGGATGTGCGGCAAAATTAAAACCAGTGTGCGTCCATATTTGGCCTGAGACCTTACCACCATCCATTTAGTGGTAAGGTCTCACACACTAACCAGGTGGTAATCGTCCGCATGCGTACACTGCCGATTACCACTGAGTAAGCGCCACACGGTAGAAAAGGGCCCCACAGTTTGCTAAAATTATGTACAGGAAAGTTCCTTTATAGAATAGGCTCCTAGTAGGTGAGGTCACACCATGGAGCGATACATAGGCATTACAATATTCTTGGTCTTATTTAGAATCCGTTCATAATAATTCTTAGCATCCAGTTTAGAAAAACTTCAAACAAGAGTGACCAAAATAATAAAGGAGATGGAACTCCTCCCATATGAGGAAAGGCTAAAGAGGTTAGGGCTCTTCAGCTTGGAAAAGAGACAGTTGAGGGGGGATATGATTGAGGTCTATAAAATCCTGAGTGGTGTAGAATGGGTAAAAGTGAATTGATTTTTCACTCTTTCAAAAACTACAAAGAACAGGGCCACTCAATGAAATTAGATGAAAATACTTTTAAAACAAATAGTAGTAAATGTTTTTTTCACTCAAAGAATAGTTAAGCTGTAGAACTTGCTGCCAGAGGATGTGGTAAGAGCGGTTAGAGCATCCTGGTTTAAAAAAGGTATGGACAAGTTCCTGGAGGAAAATTCCATAGACTGTTATTGAGATGGACATGGGGAAGTCACTGCTTGCCCAGGAATTGGTGGCATGGAATGTTGCTACTAGTTAGGTTTCTGATAGGTATTTGTGAGCTGGATTGGCCACTACTGGAAACAGGATACTGAGCTAGATGGACCATTGGTCTGACCCTTATGTTTTGCTTCAACTCTTTTTTTTTTTTAATTGTGAGCTCTCCAGAAACAGAAAAATAATTACTGTGCATAAATACATCAGACATCTGCAAGCCTGAAGACTATTGACATGGTGTACATTCAAGTACAGTAGGTATTTTTCTGTTCCTGAAGAGCTCACAATTACAAAAACACAGAGTTAAGTGAAATTTAAATCTGGGTCCCTTGGTTTACAGTCCACTGCAGTAACCACTAGGTTGCCCCTCTGTATTAATGGACATCTGTGTGGTCATTTTGAAAGAATGCCGCCAGACAGACATTCATGTCCCTCCCCCCCCCCCCATTCATAATTTGGATAATCCAGGGGTCTTTTTACTAAGGTGTGCTGAAAAATGGCCTGCACTAGTGTAGGCACGTGTTTTGGATGCACGCAGATCCATTTTTAAGCGCACTTGTA